>NC_137985.1:44798703-45121203 GCF_963924665.1 Micromys minutus
TATTTTAGGTATATGAACATTCTATCTGAATGTTTATCTGTGTACCACATGTGTACAGTGCCCAAGGAACCCAGAAGATGGCAGTGTAGAGTGACAGATGGTTGTCTTCTACTGTGGGTGCTGGGAATTGAAACAAGGTCCTCTGGAGAAGCAGCCAGAGCTCTTCATCTCTGAGTCATTTCTCCAACCCTAGATGCATTTCATATCTGAAAATACACGTTAGCTTGTGTGGTGGCTATTTTGGGGTGTCACCTTGACTGTATCTGAAATTAACCAAACCCAAGCTGCTGAGTACAGCTGTGATTTTTCTTCACTGGATGATTTGAGGCAGGAAGACCCACATTGGATCCAGATCATCTGAGGTAGGAAGACCCACATTGAATCTGGGCCACACTTTTTGGTAGCAATCTATATAAAGGACATGGGAAAAAGAAGCTCTTGTTTTTTGCCTCCTTGCCCCCTCTCTCTGTCAAATTCATTCCCCCACTGATATTAGAGCCTTTTTCTTCAGGATTCTGACATAAGCTTAAGACCAGCTGAGACCTTCAGCCTCGTGAACCAAACAACTGTTGGATTCTTGAACTTCCTCTCATGAGATAGCATGAGATCTGTCAGACTACCCAGCCTAATATGTATAATTTCTATATATCTATATGAAATATAGATATATTATATCAGTTCTGTTTTGCTAGAGAACTCTAACTAATACAGATTTTCAGACAGCTAGGTAAGGTGTTAGCAGGTTCTCAGGACTGGGGACTGGACCTCTTTCTAGTAAGGGAAAGCCTATAAAACCAAGAACTAATGTTGCTGGTCAGCTGATGAGACTTCAGTCATCTCTCTGACCCTGAAGAAGACATGACATCTGAACTTCTTGGGAGATTGTTAATAAATAACTATGCAAGCTCAATCTCAGGATCCCCAAATGTCACAGAAGACTTTCTATGTTTGATCCATACTTGTAGCTCCTCTGAGGGAGGCTTTCTGATAAAGAACTTACCTTTCTGATAAGACATTTCCCATAAGTATGAAGCAAATCAAATGGGTCTTCCAATCACACAGATAGGACAAGTCCTTCAGGAAGAGTGTTTTGTTCTAGCCACTTAAGGAATATTATAAAGTCTGCCATCATCATGGTCCTGGTGGTGGTGGTGGCAATGGTGATTTTTTTAAAGATAGCTTTGAGAAAATCAGAAGCTAACACTGAAGTGTAGGCAAAGCAAAATTTTTATTTTTTATGGCTGGGTTAGACTCACACTCTCCTTAGGCATAGGAAAATGAAACATCCCCAGGCTAGAAACAGAGAAGCCTTTTTATGGCAAGCAAGCAATTAAGAAAGCAGAAGTTTGAAGTTTTTTTGTGATCATGGAAAAGGTACATGCTATGGGTTTATGGTCAGACAGTTAACATACCATGAAACATTTTATTGTCAGTCAATTCTCAGAAAAATGGAACGAATTTACAATATGTAGTTCACAAGATTATTGCAAAGAACGAATTAAAAAAAAATCCGAGCTGACCTCTAATTAAGGACATGATTGAAGTCTAACATTGTTTGACTAAAAAGAAAAATGAAGTCAGCTGTCCCTTAACAACAGTATCTCATGTAGCTCAGGCTGGCTTTCAGCTCACCGTGTAGCTGAGGCTATCCCTCCAAGTGCTGAAGTTACAGGTCTACACCATAATGCCTGGCCATAATACTTAATTTTGTTGGTTAACTTAATGGGATTTAGAATCACTTAGGAGACAAACCCTTGTGAGGGTGTTTCCATAGGTGTTTAACCAAGGTGGGTAAGTCCACCCTCTTTGTTGGCAGTTTTATCCCATGGCTTGTGGGGGGGGGGGTGTCCCAGATTGAATACAATGGAGGAAGTAGGGGCTGGAGAGATTGCTCAGTGGTTGAAGAACTGCAAGGAATTTTATTCTAGCAACATGGCTGCTCTGGCAAGAAATCACACCCATGTGTGATCCAGTTGGAATGCAGACATACCACACACCTTTAATCCCTCTGGCTGTACTACAGACAAGCCTATTGTACACAGCCTTTGACCCCAAGCAATGAAGGTAAAGTTAGTTTGTGGCAGGCAGCAGTGATGTTTGAAAGTGACATCGAATTGAGGGGCAGAGTAAATGATGAATCAGAGGAAGATCTGACAGAACAAGTCAGAGCTAGGGAACCCCTAACTCTCAGGAGAACAGGCAGGGAAGAGAAGCTGCTTAAGAGAGGCACAGAGCGAGTCAGGGAGGGAGTGTGGTTCAGCTGAGCGCACTTGAGCTCAGTTTACTCAGAGGCTGGTTTTGAGGCAGAGCAATTCAGTGAGAAGCCAGTTTGAATCAGTCAGCTGCACGGGGCATTTGAGCCAAAAGAGCTGAATTAAACCAGCCAGCCAGAGTTAAGAAAGAGCTAGAAGGAGTGAGTTTATTCAGCCGTAAGCCTCCAAGACAACAATTAAGTCTGGCAAAAAAACACTTTACTTTTACAAAGAATATAAACTATCCTTACAGAGAACCCAGCTTTGCTGGTCAGCACCCATGTTGGGGTGCTCATAAACACCTGTAACTTCAGCCCCAGGGACTCTTGAGAGCCTATTTTGGACTCCAAGGATGCCTGCACTCAAGTGTACACACTCCCCCAACCCCCACCCATGTATACACATAACTGTTAAAGACTCACAAGAATAAATCTTCAAAGGGAGCATAAAGTGAGCGTAGCACCGGCATCTGTCTTTCTCTGCTTCCCGAATGTGTGAAGTGTGACCAGCTGTGTCATGTTCCTGCGGTCACACCTACCCACTCTCATGGACTATATACTCTCAGACAGCAGCCGAAGTAAGCCTGTCTTTCCTTAAGTCTTGTTCGTAAACCAGGCATTTGGTCACAGCAGTGCAAAGTGTAACTAACACAGTTCCTTTAGCCCTTGCCCGTTCTCACCCTTGACAGTACTTTATATTTCTCTGTGATAAGCCTTACCTATCTTTTATATTTATTTTATATATGCGAGCACACTGTGGCTGTCTTCAGACACACCAGAAGAGGGCATCAGATTCAATTACAGACGGTGGTGAGTCACCATGTGGTTGCTGGGGGTTGAACTCAGGACCTCTGGAAGAGCAGCCACTGCTCTTAACCACTGAGCCATCTCTCCAACCCCCTTTTCTATCTTTTACACTGTTCTGTGTCTCCTTTGAAAGTATTTGACTTGAGATTATAAGCACCAGGCAGCCAATGGGAGACTTGTGAAATCTCCCTGTAACAGATTCAGTCATCACAAAAATATTAATACTATTAATATATTCACATTTACAATCTTGTTTGTTAAAAAAATACTTATTTTTTTTATTTACTCTTTTTTTCTTACAACTTTATTTTAAAAAACAGAGATACATGTACAGATTTTTAAAGGCATTTTGGCATAAAACTATATGAATATATTTTTGTCAGTACTTGATTTTTTTTAAAGGTTTGATAGAATGCATTGAAATCTTACTAGTTACAATAAGCATAAAGTACATGTAAAAAAAACATAACATGGAAATAGTCAAAATTTTCTTGGTGTGTATAGATTAAACATAATGATTTTTAACTACCAAAATTTGCTACAAGGCTATCTTCTTAGCGCTTGAGTTATTAATGATTTAAGGTCTACGTGTACCCCACTCTGAGGTACTATACACTTATTGTTTTTTTTTCTAAGAAGGGTTGAGGATCCCACTTTTTACCCTTTCTTTTTTTGAGCTTCATATGGTCTGTGAGTTGTTTCTTGGGTATTCAGATCTTTCTGGGGCTAGTATCCAGTTACCAGTGACTGCATATTATGTCTGTTCTTTTGTGACTGGGTTATCTCATTATTTTTTTTTCTTTAAAAATACTTAAATTAATTAATTTTTATGTGCATGTGTGTTTGTCTGCATGTCGTGGGGAAGCTAGAAGTGGGTATTGGGTCATCCGGAACTAGAGTTTAGATGGCTGTGAGCAGCCATGTTGGTGCTGAGAACTGAACTCGGGTCCTCTGGCTCTCTGCAAGAGCAACCAGTGTCCTCAGCCGCTGAGCCATCTCTCCACTCCCAGATACTATCTTCTTGTTATGTTGCAGGCAGAAGCCTGTAATCCATTTGTCCAAAGCTGGGATGATGCCAGGAAGGAACGGTTTTTAAAAAGGAGAGACAAAGGTAGGTCTCTCTCTGCTCCACTAAGAGTGTTGTATGATCTGTCAACAAACCTCTCCTACCCGTGAGAGGGTTGTCCCCAAATAAAGCAATACGGATGCCCACTGTATGCTGAGAAAGTGCCTGACTCAGTATTAATCATAGAGCTGAAACGTAAATCAACACTGCACAGTTTTAACCCACTGCCCTGACAGTTTTGCTGAGGGCGATGAACCTGGTGATGGATCACCCTCCCTTTCCCCCCCTTACCTCACTTTTCCCGTCACTGGAAATTAAATAACTCAAAGATTAAGGTGTAAATAATCACAGTGAATTTCATGGTCATTCAAGGGAGCTGCTTTGTTGGGATTCCTAAACTGTGCTGGTAGAGACAAATCTTACTCGGGTTCCAAACCTAGGGTTTTAGGAAGATGTTAAAAATCGGTGTTGGGGGACCGGAGGGAGGCAGCATTGGTTCTCTTCCAATACCTTCCTACTTCTTGCTGCTTATCCATTCGCTAATTTTTCAAGACATTCCAGTTTGGTGAGAGGGCATGCGGACTGCCCCCCATCTTGTACCCTGAGTCTGGATATCTTGCTTTTGTGCCTATTTCCACGAATAAGCTATAGCACATGCCAGGCGGCTGTGTTTATGTTGGTCTGTCCTGAGAAAGTGTCGGGAAAAGGCTGCTCTGTTACGATTTACTGTGTGTCTACAACATGCTACATGTAATTACGATCATGGTTTTCTGAAGTCAAACAGCCTTCCTTGGATCATTGCTTTCTTTGTTTCATTCGAGTATAAAAGCACACTTGAAACAGAAATAAAGTTGTCTACAGCATTCGACTGTGGTCTACCCTCAAGGTCTTCAAATCCCTGGTCTCACAGACATCTTCGTCTCACTGTCTGAGGAAGTCGACAGTGTAAGTCTACAGTACCCAACACTTTATTCTTGTTAATACAAGACCAGGCTGGCCTTGAACTCAGAGATCCACCAGCCCCTTCCTCCCGAGTGCTGGGATTAAAGGTGAGTACCACCACCATCTGGGAGAAATGTGGATCTTTACTACTTCTGACTAACATTTATGGGAAAATAGAATCGCAAGTATTTGCATTTTATTTCTGGCCCTTAAAAAAAGATTTATATACTTAGTATATATAAGTACACTGCAGCTGTCTTCAGGCACCAGAAGAGGGCATCAAATCTCATCACAGATGGTTGTGAGCCACCATGTGGTTGCTGGGATGTGAACTCAAGACATCTGGAAAAGCAGTCAGTGCTCTAACCACTGAGACATCTCTCCAGCCCACTTCTGGCCCTTTTTATTCTTTTTTTTTTTAAGATGTGCGTGTATGTGTGTGTGTGTGTGTGTGTGTGTGTGTGAGAGAGAGAGAGAGAGAGAGAGAGAGACAGAGACAGAGACAGAGACAGAGACAGACAGAGACAGAGGTTGAGTACTGAGTGAGTTTATGAACACAGGTATGTGCACAGGGTACATGTGCTTGTGTGTGCAAAAGGCATACTTTTTAATCTCCCTGTCCAACCCTTTGAGGCAGAATCTCTATGTCTGGGGTTTACACCTTAGCTAGGTTGGAAATCAGCAAGCCCAAGAAGTTCTTCTGTCTTTGATTACCTCAAAGCAAAGGATTTCGGTTGTGGTGGATTGAATGGGTATAGTCTCCATAGACTTATGAGTTTGAAATATTTTCCTTCATAAGAGTTGCTATGATCATGGTGTATCTTCACAGCAATGGAAATTGTAACTAAGACACACGTATTGTGGACCGGTGTACTGTTGTGATGGGTCTGACCATGCTTTTGTTTGGAGAAATGTAGATTTTGGAAATTTGGATCAGGAGAGCAGTTGGACACTTTAAGTGGGGCTTAATGAGCCATTTTAGTAGGAACATGGAAGACAGTTGTACTGAGGGTGATTTGAACTGTGGGGTCTGGTTTCAGAGGAGAGGAGAGGTTTAGTATGTTGCCTAGAGATGGGTCTTGTAATATTTTGCTTTTTTTTTTTTTTTTTTTTTTTTTTTTTTTTTTTTTTTATCAGTTTTTGTTTCTTTGTTTTTTTGGAGACAGAGTTTCTTTATGAGAACTTTTGAAGCTGGACTAAATGTATTTTGCTTTATGTTATGGCTACAAGCTTATGGGAGCCAGGGAGTAGCGTGCCCCTCCCCACCATAGACTCATGTGTTTGAATGCTCGGCTCTTAGGGTGTGGCACTATTGGGAGGTGTGGCCTTGTTGGAGTAGGTGTGGCCTTGTTGGAGTGGGTGTGGCCTTGTTGAAGGAAGTGTGTCTCAGTTCTCTGCCTGCTGCCTGCTGCCTGCTGCCTGCTGCCTGCTGCCTGCTGCCTGCTGCCTGCTGCCTGCTGCCTGCTGCCTGCTGCCTGCTGCCTGCTGCCTGCTGCCTGATGCCTGATGCCTGATGCCTGATGCCTGATGCCTGATGCCTGATGCCTGATGCCTGCAGATCAGGATGTAGAACTCTCAGCTCCTTCTCCAGCACCACTTCGGCTTGGATGCTGCCTTATTTCCCACTATGAGGATAATGGGCTGAACCTCTGAAACCATAAGTCAGTCCCAATTAAATGTTTTCCTTTATAAGAGTTGCTTTGGTCATGGTGTCTCTACAGCAACGAAACCCAAACTAATACACAGGTGTTTGTTTATAGGAGTTCCTGGCTTATTATGTGGGTACTGGGATATGAACTCTGGTTCTTATGGTCATGGAGCAAGTACTCCTAACCACTGAATCGTGTTTTCAGGCCTTGGCCTTTATTTCTAACTTGTCTGTTTCTCCTTTGTATTCTACAAAGCTAAAAATGAAGTGATTTTGGACCTCTTTCTTTTATTTTCACTTTTTTCTTTATGTCCATGGACATTTTTCCTATATATGCTTATGTTCCAAGTGTGTGCCTGATGCTCATGGAGACCAGGAAGGGGCATTGGGTCCCCTCAAACTGGGATACCAGGTGGTTGTGAGCTGCCATGTGGTGCTAGGAATTCAAACCTAGGTCCTCTAGAAGAGCAACCAGTGCTCATAACCACTGAGCCCGCTTTCCTGCCCCAAATAAATATTTCTTATATCATCATCTAAAAATTATCACCAGCAGCAAAGGTTTAAATATGAGAAATGCAGGCTATACAATAACTCACTGCTAGGCAGTGTTGGAGGATGCTTTTAATCCCAGCACTCAGGAGACAGAGGCAGGCAAATCTCTGAGTTCAAAGTCAGCCTGCTCTATAGAGTTCCAGGACAACCAGGGATACACAGAGAAACCCCGTCTTGAAAAAAAAAATCAAAACCCAAACCACAAACCAACCAACAAACAAAACAACAATAAACCCAAAAAATACTTTACAAATAATTTCCTAAATGGTTACATAAACTGAGAATCTGTTGTGTTACTTTTGGCTCCCAGGTGTGTGAATGTGGACAGCAGCTGCCTAAAAGAAATGAAACAGGCGATTTAACTTTTGCTTTGCTATTGCTACTTGCATACAGATAGAGGCTGTACAGTTTATGGGTAGATTCCAATGCTGACCATCAGTGTGGCATTTAGAAACGGGATCTGTAGGCTAAGTATGATACTAGCCACTGTAATAAACTAATTATAAATTTATGTCTTTGCTTCTTCATACATAAAATAATGTTTTGTAAGTTAATAAAAAACACCCTCAAGTTTCTATTAATAGATAATAAGACATCACTTCTAAGTGACAGATATTTTAAATACCTTGCTAAGGAGTCCAGCCAAGTCTGGTTTGAAATGGTCACTTATTAACTATGGGGTGCATTGCACAATTTATGGAAGCTCTCTGACTCGGTGTCTTCTTGTATAAAATGAAGATAACATTTGACTTAAGTGCTTAATAATGATGATGATTTAATACTTTATTTTAAACTAATTAATTAATGAATGCATTTGCTTGAGGGATTATGAGACAAGATCTTTTTATGTGGTTTAGCCTGTCCTTGAACTCACAACAATCCTAGGCTCTTTAGTGTGTGTGGATCACAGCATAAGGCATAATATCCAGCTTCTGTACTGCTTTTCTTTGGTGATTATGTCTGCCTTTTTCTGTTGTCCATAAGAATCGGAGGTCCGAATTTCATTAACCGATATAGAAAACACTAATTAACTAATTACATTTTAAGTAGGAACCAAACTGAAACCATTTTGAGTAAAACCTTCGTTTTGAATAGGGGTCAAATAAAGTTTAAGTTTCCAAGACCTCTTCGAGTAATTGGCATCCTGCTTGGCAGAGTACACGACATATACAAGATCCTGCCAGGCAAGTCACCCCACTACAGCTGAATAACCCAACCATGGGAGAGGGATAAGTGAACCACAAGACATGTCCCTAAATCCTGATTGGTGGGATAACTTCGCACAGCCGTTTGTGGATTTGGAGCTTCAAAACTCTGTTACGTTCTGGCTTGGGGTTCACAGTTCAGCTCCCAGGTTTGTTCTGCAGCCCTGATCGATCATCAGGGACCTGAGTACAGTAAGTTTTTGTTATCTACTTAAATACTTACCAAGACGAACATTCAAAGATGCATTCAGTTCCCGAGTCTGTGCTCTTGTCCCGACTAGTCAGTCTTTGCTGCCTAGTTCAATAAGATTTTGCTTTGCTGGACTTTTGTGCCTGCTTGGGTTGTTTTGAATTCTCAGACCCTAACAACATACGTGCGTATCTCCATTCATGTAATCATTTTAGCGTTCTTTTGAGTCTAGGTTTTCCTAGTCTCCAAATCTAACATCATTTTACCATCCCACTCACTGCCGCCCTCCCGGCCACTCCCTTCCACAGTCCTTCCCCCCCCCCCCCCCCCCGTCACCCCTACCTGCCCTTCTCTTCTGAGCAGGTGGAGACCTCCCTGGGTACACACACCCCTCACTCCCCACCCCTCAACTCCTCACCCCACCCCTGAACTTCAAGTCTCTGAGGCTAGGCGCTTTCTCTCCCATTGAGGCCAGAATTTACCCCACGTACATGCTGCAGCTTTTGGATTAATCCCCCCGCCCCCGCTCCCGTTGCTCAGGACCCACGTGAAGATCAGGCTGCGCCTCTGCTTCATATATGTGGGGAGGCCTAGGTCCAGCCCGTGTATTTTCTTTAGTTGGTGGTTCAGACTCTGAGATCCCCAGGGGTCTAGGTTAGTTGACTCTGTTGGTCTTCTCGTGGAGTTCCAATCTCCTTTGGGGGCCTACAAACTTTCCTCCTAAGAGGCCCCAAGCTCCATTTTCAGGTTTTCAGGTTTTAATACCAACTTCAGAAATTCTCCTAATAACTTGGTGGCTCCATAGACATTTGCCAACATGGTAAACGCATAGTGATACTCAGTGTTAGACAAGAGCGCACCCAAAATAGGCTCGTGCTTGTACAGGGCAATAATTTATAAACATAATTAATATAGAAATGAGACCAAATCAATCAGAATTCCGAGACCCAACAGTTGAATGGGTTTGAGAATTATCTGTAAGTGTGCCAAGTGAATAATTAGAAGCCATCTATATATTTTTGTTCGTTGGCTCAAGTCAGCGTGTCTCTATGAGGTTCAAACTGACTTTAAACTTGGCCACCCTCATACTCCACCATCCCAAATGATGGGTTTACAGGCATCTGCCTCCACGATGGGCCATACATTGTATCTGAATGTCTGGCTCTGGCTGATCCCACAGCCCCAAAACAATCCAATACAGGAATTAAACTAACTAACTAATCAAAAAATTCTTATTTATTTATTAAAGTCTGAGATCTGCCTGCCTCTGGATTAAAGGCACATATAGCCACTACCCAGCTCAAATTATATTTTATTTTTCACTATATGTGCGTATGTGTGGTTGTATTATGTGTATGTGAGTATATGTAGGTGTGAGTGCAGTGCCTGCACAGTCCAGAAGAGGGCGATAGACTCCTTGGAGCTGGAGTTACAGGCAACTGTGAGCCATGCCACCTGGGTGCTGGGAATGGAATTCAGGTTCCCTGAAAAAGCAGTCTGAGCTCTTGGTTAACCACTGAACCATCTCTCTGACTCTGATTAAAGTCATATTTTAAAGATGCAATTATGTAATTGGATCAGGCTACTATTGCAGGTGATTTATCTATTGCATATTATATTCGACTTCCTAGAAATTCTGTATTTATTGATTGAACTATTAGTGAATGAAGAATACTTTATTAGCCTTCATCTCACTTAGAGGAGCCAAGTGCATTTAATTAGAAAACATCTGAATATTTACCTATTTCTGCATCCTTATGTATTTTCTGTGGATGAAGTCCCCTTACAAGCACACTCATGGCATGTAAACTCAGTTCTGTTGGGGTCCAGGATTAGCCACACACTGAGCACTCAGACACCCTCTCAGATGTGATGAAAATGTATTGAACACTTGATTCAGACTTGGAGAGCGGGAACACACACACACACACACACACACACACACACACACACAGACTCAGGAGCCTTATTGTGGTACCAGTCTGTTCTCAGGGGGTGCTGGGAATTGAACTCAGGTCTCTGGAAGAGCAGTCAGTGCTCTTACCTGCTGAGCCATCGCTCTAGCTCCTTTATTTACATTCTTTAGAGGACACAGTAATTTCATTGTTTTGGCCACCCTCTCTAAGTGGATTATTTAGCTTTTCTTTGTTGTGACAAAATATCTGATATAAATGTAAAGACTGAAAGGTTAATTCTGACTCAGGTTTCATAGACTTTGATCCACCACTGGCTGACTGTGTTGTTTTTGAGCCACAATGAAGCTGAGCGCAATTATAGGAGAGCATAGCAGAGTAAGGGTGCTCACCTAATGGTGACCAGGACACAGAGGACTAGGAAGGGGTCAGTTTATCTTTCCAGGACATACCTTCAGTGACCTACTTCCCCCGTGTAGTCTCTGTCTTCTGGTTTTCCACCACCTCCTGATAATGTGACCAGATTACAAATCTATCAAGGAATTATTCCATTGGTTAGGCCAGAGGTCCATCAGCTGACAACCAAACCTTTAATACACCAACAGTTTGGGGTACACTTAATAGCTGAGCTGTAACACTAGGTGAAAGGACCCCAGATCTTCTCCAGTGTTCTTTGCTATATGTCTTAACGATCCTAGACACAACCCCCTGCAAGCCCAGCTCTTCCTAAAGATGCAACATCCTTCAAATTCCACTTGTTCTTTACCTGATGATGTGTCCTGATTCTCCCTGTCTCTAGTCTCATCATTTTCTCAGCCACTCACCCCCAAAGTCTTCAGAATAAGCATACTATATTCTCTTTTCCTCCTTTCCTTCCTTCCTTTTCTCCTCCTTCTTTCCTTGCTTTCTCTTCCTCCCTCCCTTCTTTTCTCCCCCTCCCTTCTTTTCTCCCCTCCCTTTTCTTCTCTTCCTCCCTTCCTATCCTCCCTTTCTTCCTCATCCCTCTCTTCCTTCTTTCCCTCCCTCCCTCCCTACTTCCCCCTCCCCTCCCTCCTCCCTCTCCTTTCTCATCCATGCTGCAGATCCCACCTTCTGTATTCTTACCGTGATAAAGAAAACAACCCCAAATATTGCGGTTACTCTTCATCTCTTCCTTCTTGCCAGGTCTCATCCCAGGTCTACAGAGTATGTAGACACTTCCTTGTTTTAGTTTCTTCTCTGCGCGCTTACTACCACCGCACAACTGGGCGCTGCTCAACAATGAAATTCCCTTTCTGCTTGTTTTTCTACAAGGTGACATTTTAAGTTCTTTGCTGTTCAAAGCAAAGATGCTAACACCAAACCACTGTCCACTGTCTGCAGAATGGAATACAAATTCTTTGACGTGTAATTTGAGGCCCTCTGCAATCTGGCCCAGATCTAACCTTGCTTATCTTTTGTTTCCTACCACTGAGCCCCCATCTCTCAGCCAGAGGGTTTTGCTTAATCTGCAGTTAAAACAATGCTTTAATTCTCAAGAAAGGAGCTGAGGGGCCTTGAATGAGTTGTCACACATATTCTCAGACATCTGAATACTTGGTGACCCTGTGGAGGTTTAGGAGTTGTGAACTTGCTGGAGGAAGTGTGTCCTTCCGGGCAGACTTGGTTCACTGTGGATCATCATAGTAATAAAAAAGGAACTAAGACAGAGTCACTTCCATGTCCATCCCAGCCCTGGGGCTGATTGAACTCATGGCTCCCTTACATGTTTCTAACTCCATGTGTCACTTACAGAGCTTCATATTAATACTTGCCAGGCATCTTGTAATACATGTGCTTTAATAAATCTCTAATTTATTCTGTGTGTGTATTCGGTATATGGGTTTGTGTGTGTATACACGTGTGTGCAGATTCACATGTGTCTTAGTTAGGGTTTTACTGCTGTGAACAGACACCATGGCCAAAGGTAGTCTTATAAAGGACAACATTTAACTGGGGCTGGCTTACAGGTTCAGAGATTCAGACCATTATCATCAAGGCGGGAGCATGGCAGCATCCAGGCAGGCATGGTGCAGGAGCTGAGAGTTCTACATCTACATCTGAAGGCTGCTAGCAGAAGACTGGCTTCCAACCAGTTAGAATGAGGGTCTTAAAGCCTACACCCAGAGTGACACACCTACTCCACCAGGGCCACACCTTCTAATAGTGCCACTCTCTGGGTCGACCAAGACAAATCATCACAGCATGCTTGTGCATATGTGCGAAGACAGGATATTGACATTAAATGTCCAGTGTCTTCTTCTCTTACTCCCTACTTTATTTTACTTTGTGTATTCATTTGGCTTTTCAAGACACGATTTCTCTGTGGCCCTGGCTGTGCTAGAACTCGTGTAGACCAGGCTGCCGTCAAACTCAGAGGTCTGCCTGCCTCAGCCTCCCATGTTCTGGGATTAAAAACATGCGATAACACTGCCCAGTTTACTTTTTGAGAGGGGCTTTCACCAAACCTGGAGCTCACTGATTGGCTAGACTGGCTAGCCACGGAGCTACTGAGATTCTCCTACCTTCACCACCCAATGGTAGGATTTATAGGTGTGCGCTGTGATTCTCTTTGCATGTTTGCAGTGGATCAGAACATCGGCTCTCTCCCTCCCTCCCTCTCTCTCTCCCTCCCTCCCTCCCTCCCTCCCTCTCTCTCTCTCTCTCTCTCTCTCTCCCTCTCTCTCTCAGATTAATTTATTTATTTTACATATATGAGTACACTGTCACTGCTTTGAGACACACCAGAAGAAGGCATCAGATCCCATTACAGATGGTTGTGAGTCACCATGTGGTTGCTGGGATTTGAACTCAGGACCTCTGGAAGAGCAGTCAGTGCTCTTCACCGCTGGGCCATCTCTCCAGCCCTGAACATGGTTCTCATGCTTTCTGGGCAAACACTATAGACTGAGCTATCTATCCAGCCTGTAAATTGCTATTATAATTTTGTTTGCTAAGAAGAGTTTTTTTAATGCAATTTATAAAATAAGTAAACTTAAATTAATAAAAATATTTTATTAGTTTTCATCATGTTTGTGTGCATAATTTTTGTACATGAGTGTAGCAGCCATTAGAGGCCTTAGATTCCCCTGGAGCTGGAACTACAAGTGGGTATGAGCCTCCTGATGTGGGGTGCTAGGAAATAAACTCAGCTCTTCTACAGAGCGGTGTGGGCTCTTAGCCATGAGCCATTTCTCCAGCCCAACTTCTTAATACTAAGAACACGCACAGAGTAGCTGGGTTGTAACTCAGTTGTAATATGTGCAAAGCTTGGGTTCAATCCACAGGATCAATTTAGAAAAAGCAAAAATAAATAAATAAATAAATAAAATCTACGAGTGTATTGAGCTAATGAGCAATATATAAACTAAAATTCAGACATGACCTCTGTGAGAATATGACTTCGGATGCTTACGACTTGGGGAGATTTCAAGTTTCCTAAACAGCCTTTTAAAACAATATTTTGTTTGTTTTCATTTCGCTTTTCCTGAAGGCATGTAAGCGCACCACGTGCATGCCCGCTGAGAACACTGTTGGGTTCCGTAGAGTAGACGTTACAGATGAGCTGGAGCCGTCACAGGTGCTGTGTGCTGAGCCTGGGTCCTCTAGAAGAAGGGCTGATTCTCTTAACTAGTGGTGGAGGATGGGACTTCTGAGCCCAGAGAGAGGGAGAGGACTCAGGTGCGGGCCAGGTGGTCACCATGGGGACATGAATGGAGGATGAGGACTCAGGTGAGAGATTAAGATGGTCGGTTACGGGCAGCATGGCTGGGAAGTAGGCCAGGCCAGCAGGATGGCTCAGAATCTGTCCCACTATAGTGCCTGAAGCTTTCAATAAACACGAAAGTCTCCATGTTGTTATTCAGAGCAAAGGAGGGCGCAGAAAAGCCCCTACTTTGACAAGCATGTCATCTCTCCAGATCCTTAGAAATGCCTTTTAAGTTCTTATTTGTTGATTTAAGTTTGCTTTCCAACCAATCTCCCCCTCTCTGTCTGTCGGTCTGTCTGTCCGTGTGTATGTGTGTGAGATTGAACATGGGCATCAGGTTTGGCATGAGATGCCTTTATCAGCTAAGCCATGTCACTGGCTCACGACGTGTGTTTTATAGACAGGGCAGTAAAAATGATGTTATCCAACACACATGACTTCAAAGTTTAACTGCTTTAAAAAAAATAATCTGAGATTAAAACTAGTAGATCAAAGTCTGAAAATAAAACACATTAAACCTCAGAATATTCTTAGCTGATTGACTTTGACAGGTGTTTAAATTATTTAGCCATTCTAAATTTATTTGCTTTTAATTATTTATAGTACCACGCAAGGGCGCTCATTAGTAAATGCCTTGAAGAGTGTTTGGTAAAGGTGGACACCAGTAATCTTACGGCTCCGCCATTTAATTTTGCTGACAAGTGGGCTGGGCTGCTGAGGATGATTGTAAGGAACGTTAAAGAATCAATCGTGTGTCACTGATACAGGCTGACACTGCATTTGCCTTTTGAGCTCTTTGTTTTGCTACTGTAGTTTTTCCCAATGCTCTCCAGAACTGCCAGTCGTTCGATAAGTTCAAGTTTGTAACTTAAAATATCATCCTTATGTGCACGCAGTGCTGTGTGTGCCCCAGCCTTTCAAATGCTTAGCTCCTAATAGCAGCACTTTGGAAGGATGCTCCATTACATCCCAAACCTCCAGACATCCTTTCCTTTGACTTGTGCCCGGAAAATCTTCAAACCACTTACGTGTTTGCACAATGATGTAATAATGTCCAGCGAGGCTTTCAAATATGCACCGACTCCGGGTGGCTGAGACCAGCTCCGCTACGCATGCTCCCCTTTGCTTCACCCCTCTTGGACATTTTCAGCAGATGCTATAGTGCATGTTCCTCACGGAGAAAGAGTTTAGCGAGGAAAGTTACATTAAGGCATTCCCAGAATCTGTTGGCCTCAAGAAGAAAACTAAAAATACATTCGTTATCTCTGAGAGTGGACAGCATCCAGCAGGAACGGCCACTCTGAGATGATGCATTGCTAATGAACACCGGGGCCAAGATATAATTCTTAGGCTGGTAAAAAAACAAAAACAAAAACCAAGAAACCCCAGTGAGTTAAATCTTTAACACAGGAGGCTGAAGCAAGAGGGCCTATGTGACCTGGAGGGCAGCGTAGGCTACAGAGAGAAGCTCTGTCTGAATAAACAAACAAAACCCCCACCAAACAATGTGAGGGAGACGCTGTATTTTATGGCTACGAAGATCCCTGGGGGCTAGAGAGATGGTTTAGTGGTTAAGAGCACACTAGCTTGCTCTCAGAGGACCAGGGTTCAGTTCCCAGCACTTACATGGCTGCTCACAACCGTCTGTAACTCCAGCTCCAGGGGATTTGACATTCTCACAGAGACATTCATGCAGGCAAGACACCAATGCATGTAAAAGAAACATCGGTAAAGCCCCCAGTTACTGAGGAAACGGATCTTACTGAAGACGTGCCCCGTGGTTCACGTGTGTCCAGCTTAGCACTGGCTTTCTCCCCTGTGTTCTCCGTCTTCTCCTAGCAAGCCAAATGTTAGATCGCCACACGTTTTTAGTATGATTCCCACTTTTTCCTCCTCCTCTTTTTCTTCTTCCACTACGAGCATTTTAGAAAGCATTTTAAAAAGTAAGATGGCTCATATGTGGACCTTATATGAAGCAAAAGCTCAAAAATTAAGATGAGGACGCTTTTGTACCTCTTCAGAGTTAAATTTTGCATACTATTATTTTTTATTTTCCTTTTTATTTATTTTTTTAGCAGTGGACATAGCACGAAGCAAGCAGACAGGACACGAGTCATGCCTGGTACCCTCAGAAATCTTATGCCTTCTTGAGTTTATAATATAGTCTTTTCCCAGGTCTCCTACAGCATGTGTCACAAATGAAGCGACTTACAACAATAGAACCTTCTTTATTTGTTTGTGTAGTGGATCTGGAGGCTCAGGTTTAAAACCACTGTAGGAACATTTATCTTGTCCTTTCTCCAAGCTACTGTGGTTGCACGTGCCCACACACATTCATGCACGCACACGTCTGCACACTTTCTTGGAGGATGTACAGAGAAGCTGCAGCCCAGAGGAAGCCCGTGCCAGGGTAAAAAGATTCAGATTCCCCTGCTTCTTGATCGTAGATGAATTGTGCCAGCCAGCCAGCCTCCCATTCCTGCAGCTGTGCCTTCTACGCCATGATGGAATGCTACCCCACCACCCTGGGATTCTATGCTGCGATAGAATGCTTTCCCCCAACTCCCTGATTCTATACCATGATGGAATGGTCCCCCCAGACTCCCTTCAAAGTTCTGCTCTGTTTGTTTTTCAAGACAGGGTCTCTCTGTCTTGGTATCTCGGTCTGTTAGTTCTGTCAGGTAGCTCTAAGCCGTCCTGAAGCTCACTCTGTAGACCAGGATGGCCTCAAACTTACCGAGATCCGCCTGCCTCCCGAGTGCCGGGCTCAAAGTTCTGCATTTTACATCTCATTACTGAACTTCCTTCCCTCTTAATCATTTTAAAGTAGTTCTGCTGTTTACCTCACTCCCAACTCCAAGGTTGTCCCCGTGGAATGCCCTCTTCACATGCAGAATATAGTTTATATTTAGCTAGTGGGTGGCACAAGAAATATTTGTCTCTGTTGAATGTCTGTCTTCGCCCTGAGTGAACTGGAAGTCTTAAAATGATGGGACGTTTTGTAAACTCTGCAGTCACTCACAGTAGCATTTCAAATGGGGGCTCAAAGGGGCCAGTGCTAGTGCTTGTGACACACTCAGTAGACATACCATGCGTCAACAATGGGCCGTCTATGGCAGAGAACTTATGGCACCTCTAGGCACACAAAACCAGCAGTTTGAGCACACTTCTAAACAATCAGAGGACAGCAACCCGGATCTTGGCTGTGTCTGAGCCACTGACCCACAGGTAGCCCTCAGTGGCATCACGGGATGCATTGGTCCTTCAAGGAGGTCCAGTCTAGAAAGTAGACTGTTTCTCATCTCGGGCCTCTGCTATTACCTAGAGCCAGGGTGATCCCACAGCCAGGGAGCTTGTTTGCGGGTGCCGAGTCTGCATCTGCTTAAGCTCTGGGATGCTGCACACCATCCTGTTCAAAACACTGAGCAGCAACATGATCCAAGGTGGACCTCAGCCGTCTCTCCCGCCCATCACTGCTGTCGCAGCATTAGGCTCATCTTTCTCCACAGCGCATGCGCAACTCTACTCCTTCATCACTCCTGTTTCTCAAGGGACAAGGCGGGTGCAGAGTCGTTTCTGGCCTGCCAGGCTAGTTTCTATGCACCCTGCCCTTTCTAACAAGTCTCCTCAGAATTCCTCTTCACATACAACTGTCAAAGGTCCGGGACCTTCAAATCCTGCGTTTGTTGCACCTACAAATTCCAACTCTTTCAACAATGTGTTGATGCTTAATTCCAGGTGTCAAAGTGCCATAATCGAGAATCACCCGAGGAAAGATGATCAACGAGCGATGGGCTGACTTTCAATAGGGACCATATATGGGAATTATCTTGATTGCTTTATTTTATTTTTTAAAAAGATTTATTTATTTATTTATTTATTTATTTAATGTGCATGAGCACGCTGAGGCTGTCTCCAGACATACCAGAAGAGGGCATCAGATCCCATTACAGATGGTTGTGAGCCACCATGTGGTTGCTGGGATTTGAACTCAGGACCTCTGTAAGAGCAGTCAGTGCTCTTAACCACTGAAGTATCTCTCCAGCCCTCTTGATTGCTTTATTGACATGGGAAGGCCTTGCCTAAAAGTGGGCAGCAACAGTCTCTGGATTCCTGGGTTCTGGACCTGAATTCACTGAATCCCACCACAGCAATGGAATGAAATGAAGACAAGAGCCTTGTTAGTCTTACCACAGAACTTTCCCCCCAATTTCAGCAGCACCATGCAGTTTATAATTCATCCAGTCTTCCAGACCAAGCTGCCGGCTGGCCTCGGGTGACTTTTCTGTGCAATGACATCATGTGTTGGAAACCACACTGCAGATGCCACCTCCAATAGTCATTTATTGAACCTGAATCTCCTGTTATGGCACAACACGTGTTTAGACGGATTCCTGTAGCAGGGGAAGGGGGGGTAAAGGTTGGGTCATGCCTTGGTCAGCCTCTTTCTATTCATTACAAGGTGGCAAGGCCCCACACCACCGTGGCTGATAACACCACTCAGAGGGGAGGACTAGACTCTGGAGTCTTTGCATGGGCCACTGCACTTTTGTGGGCTTCTTTTTGGCTAGCTGACAGCCAAAGATCCCAGCAACCCTCCCTTGCTGGGGGTCTGCTCTGGTCTGGGCTCATACACAGTGTGATGGTTTGCATATGTTTGGCCCAGGGAGTGGCACTATTAGAAGGTGTGTCCTAGGGCTAGAGAGATGGCTCAGTGGTTAAGAGCACTGACTGCTCTTCCAGAGGTCCTGAGTTCAAATCCCAGCAACCACATGATGGCTCACAACCATCTGTAATGAGATCTGATGCCCTCTCCTGGTGTGTCTGAAGACAGATACAGTGTACTTAGATGTAATAAATAAGTAAATCTTAAAAAAAAAAAAGAAGGTGTGTCCTAGTTGGAGGAAGTGTGTCACTCTGAGGATGGGCTTGGAGACTTTCCTTCTAGCTGTCTGAAGATGCTTAGTATGTTCCTGGTTTCCTTTGGATAAAGATGTAGAACTCTCAGCTCCTTCTGTGCTATGCCTGCCTGGATGCTGCCATACTCTCTCCTTGATAATAATGGACTGGACCTCAACTTATAAGCCAGCCCCAACTAAATCTTGTCCTTATAAGACTTGCCTTGACATGGTGTCTGTTCACAGCAATAAAACCCTAACTAAGACCCACAGCTTTCTTCGAGGGTGCTGGAATCTGAACACTGGTTTTTGTGTCTGTCTGTCTAGCAAGTACTCTAACCCACTAAGTCATCCTTCTATTCCAGAACTGGTTCTTAACTTGGTTCTACTACTGGAATATAAACAGATAATGGCAATTCTTTGTTCTTTGAATTTGTGAAAAAAAAATGGTAGTAGCCTAGTCTATTTCTGCAATCTTTGAAAAGTTAAGATAATGTCTGTTGCATTCTCTGAATGCATGGGAAGAAAGAATACATCTAAAAACATGGTGGTGTCATTTAATGCCTGAAGGTTGAGGTTAACAGTTCTTAGTGCTCTAGATTTATACCAGGCATAATGTACTACACGCAGACAAACTGTTTGCTCTCTCATTTTATTTTTAAAATTTTATTTTTAAAGAAGGTGTCACATTTACTTTACTTTCTGCGTTTTATTTTTGAATAGCGCTTAATTATATGTAGCTGTTAAAAGGGGATGGTCTAAATGCAATGTAATTTGATGCCCTTCAGGTGTACTTTTTACTTTTCTATTGCTGTGATAAAACCACAACCATGGCAACCTTTAAAAGAAGGCGTTTAGGCCTTTTGGGCTTACGGTGTCTGAGGGCCAGAGTCCATGATGGTAGAATGAAGGCATGATGTAAAGAACAGCTGAGAGCTCACATTTTAATCTGCAAGCAGAAGGCAGAGAGGGAACACTGTGGGAATGGCATGGATCTCTTTTTTAAAGATTTATTTATTTATTATATATATGTACACTATAGCTGTCTTCAGACACACCAGGACGGGGCATCATATTCCATTACAGATGGTTGTGAGCCATCATGTGTTGCTGGAATTTGAACTTGGGATCTCCAGAAGAGCAGTTAGTGTGCTTAACCACTGGGTCATTTCTCCAGCCCGGGTCTTTTGAAGCCCATGCTTCAGTGACAAGCCTTGTCTGACAAGGCCACACCTCCTAATCCTTCACAGATAGTCCCACCAACTGGAGACCAAGTATTCAAACATATGTGGGGGTCAGTCTCGTTTATACCAATGGTGTGGTGTCAATGTGCAATTCAAAAACAAAGTTGCAGTTTGTGTTTATCAGAAATGTAAAAGGGATAAACACTGTATATAAGTACTTAAGAAGTAGCCATAGTAAGTTTTTAAATTAAATTTTTATGTGTATGAACATTTCTCCTGCATGTATGTACACATACTAGGAGTGGTGCAGTGGTCCATTAACTCTCTAATCACCCCGACAGCGGCAACACAAGTTCCTCGCTACCCACCTCGGTGCTCTGGATTCCCAAATGGAAGACACACACACACACACACACACACACACACACACACACACACACACAGAGCCTTATATTTAATATGCCTTAGTCAGCTCAGTGGCTGGGCCACTCCCAGACCTCCACATTGCTAACACCTCCCTTCTGATACTCCTGAGTTATTACTTACTAAAATCTATATTCCATCTCTGCTACCCTAGACCCAATTGGGCGCACCCCCAGAGGCCGCTCTCACATGATTGGTATATTCTCTCTTCTGTAGCTCTCAAGCCTGGATCTTACTCCTTTCCTGGCATGGCGATTCTCCTTTCTTCTCTTGGTCCCCTTGCCTGCAAATCCTAAAGTCTTGCCTCTGTCTCCCTATCCAGCCATTGGCTACAGACAACTTTATTTACCAATCAGAACCAACTAGGGGCAGGGACCCTCAGCATCTTACATATATGGATTTTCATACAATTTTGGGAACCCAGTTAACATAATACAAGTGTCAAACCAAATCCACAACAAGAGGAGTGTGTAGGATCTCCAAAAGGGGGAGTTATGGGCAGTTTAAAGATGCCACGTAAGTGCTGGGAACCAAACTCTGCTCCTCTGCAGAAGCAGCAATTGCTCCTAACCACTGGGACAGCTCCTAAGGCAACATTTTAACTGAGAAACAGTTTAGTAGGGTATCTGCTTGGTAATAGCCAGAAGCTGGAAAGAACCCAGATGTCCTTCAACAGAGGAATGGATACAGAAATTATGGTACATTTGCACAATGGAGTATTAGTTATTAAAAACAATGACTTCATAAAATTCCTAGGCAAATGGATGGAACTAGAAGCTATCTTTCTGAGTGAGGTAACCCAACCACAAAAGAACACACATGGTATGCACTCACTGATAAGCGGATACTAGCCCCCCAAAGCTCAGAATACCCAAGAAACAATTCACAGACCTTATGAAGCCCAAGAAGAAGGAAGGCCAGAATGTGGATACCTCAGACCTTCTCAGAAGGGAGAGCAAAACACTCATGGGAGGAAATAGAGTGACAAATAGAGGAGCAGGAATTGGAGAAAAGATCATCCAGAGACTGCCTCACCTGGGATCCATCCCATATGCAGCCACTAAACCCAAGCACTATTGCTGACGCCAAGAAGTGTTTACTGGCAGGAGCCAGATATGGATGCCTCCTCAGAGGCTCTGCCAGAGTCATACAAATATAGTTGAGGATGCTTGACGATAACCATCGGACTGAACACAGGGTCCCCAATGACGGAGCTAGAGAAAGGACTGAAGGAGATGAAAAGGTTTGCAACCCCATGGGAAGAACAACAATATAAGCTAATCAAACCCTCCAGAGCTCCCAGGGACTAAAACACCAACCAAAGAGTACACATGGAGGGACCCATGGTTCCAGTTGCATATGTAGCAGAGGATGGCATTGTCCGGCATCAATAGTAGAAGAGATTTTTTAAAAAGCCCTGTAAGTATCTGGTGAAATAAATTTTCTTTTTTTATTATATTTCTAATTATGTATGTGTGTTTACCAGTAAAGGCCAGAAGAGGGCATCCGATCCCATGAAATTTGAGTTGTAGGCATTTATGAGCTCACTTGACTTGGGTACTAGGACCCAAACTTGAATCCTCTGCAAAAGCACTATGTGTTCTTAACCATTAGAGCCATTTCCAGCTCTCAAGTATCTGGCCAGAACAGAGCATAGAGAAAACAGAGATTGGATGTCCTGTAAGATTATCCATGTGGGGCTGGAGAGATGTCTCCTAGCATTCAATTCCCAGCAGTCCCATGGTGGCTAACAATCCAGTTCCAGAGTATCCGATGCCCTCTCCTGGACTCTGCAGGCATTACATGCCCGTGGGACATCAGACATACCTGCAGGCAAACCACCCATTCACATAATATGAAAATAAACACATCGTTGCAAGGTAAATTCTTCAGAGAAAACATGGACTCTTTTTTTTTTTAATTAAATTATTTTTTTAACTTATTCACTTCACATCCCACTCACTGCATCCCTCCCAGGAACCCCTCCCATAGTCCTATCCTCTCCCCTTTTCCTCTGAGCAGGTAGCCCCTCACCTCACCTGGTATCCCCTGACCCTGGCACTTCAAGTCTCTGAGAGGCTAGGCGCTTCCTCTCCCATTGAGGCCAGAAAAGGCAGCCCCGCCAGAAAGACATTCCCCACGTACAGACTACAGCTTTTTCAATAGCCCCTGCTCCAGTTGTTTGGGACCCACATGAAGGCCAAACTGCACATCTGCTATGTATGTGCAGAGAGGCCTAGGTCCAGCCATGTATGTTCTTTGACTGGTGGTTCAGTTTTTGAAAGCCCCAAGGGTCCAGATTATTTGTCTCTGTTGGTACATGGACAATTTTTTTTTAAAGATTTATTTATTTTATGTATGTGAGTACACTGTAGTTGTCTTCAGACACACCAGAAGAGGCATCAGGTCTCATTACAGATGGTTGTGAGCCACCATGTGGTTGCTGGGAATTGAACTCAGGACCTCTGGAAGAGCAGTCAGTGCTCTTAACCACTGAGCCATCTCTCCAGACCATTTGTTTGTTTTCAAGTCAGGATCTCTCTGTGTGACCCTGGTTGTCCTGGAACTCACTCTGTAGACCAGACTGGCCTTGAACTCAGAGATCTGTCTGCCTCTACCTCCTAAGCACCGGAATCAAAGGCGTGCACCACCACCATCAGATGTTCACTTGCTCTCATATCCAACTCTTTTTTCCTTTTCTGAGTTGAACTGCAAATAAGTCAAGGATGAAATCAAAATGCTTTAGTTTTTCCCCTTTGCCACATGGCATGTGGCCCTTAGCATAGTAGGTATTCTAAAAATGTTTGTAGAGCAAAGAAACACCAGGCCAAAGTGCCCTGAATCTGTAGCTCGAACATTATAGATCACATCTGGAATTGCAGAATGCACTACGCTTGTACTCAACCAAGATCTGGCATTTCATCCTAAGGTGACTGTATCGATGTGGGTTCTCTATAGAGTTACCATCTAAGCACTGAGAGCTGAATGACAAATAATCCTGACATTTCCAGTTGTTTGGTACTCCGTGTGTTTTGGACATTCAGATCAAAGTCAGGTTGGCACTAACTAGGACTCTTAGAGCCCTGAAGGAGAAGATAAGGATGCTTAGCTGGAGCAAAAGAGCTGTCTGTCTCCGAGGGCTTCAGTGGCACTCGCAATGAATGCATTTTATAGGATGTTACAAATCAGACTCTTCGAAACAAGGCATCGAGAGGCCTTCAATACAGCATTAGGTTATTCTAGAAAGTTCTCACTGAATTTATTAAAAATTATAATACCTTGGCCCTAGATTAAAAGTACAGCCTTTTAAAAATACTTCTGTTATTTACTTATTAAGTGTTACAAAAGATAAAGCTCAATCCTATTAATGGCATGCCATGTGGTGTTTGGATACAGATGATGAGGATTCATCTTCACTGCCAACTTGATTGGATTTGGAATCACCTACGAGACACACTTATGAGTGTGTCGTGGGTGTGTCGCAGAGAGGAGAGACACAACTTGGCTGAGGTCTTGGACTCAATAAAAGTGGAGAAAGGAGGGAATGAGCTGAACTCCAGCACTTATCTCTCTCGGCTTCCTGACAGTGGACACCATGTGACCAGTCACCTCATGGTCCCACAGCCATGCCCTTCTACCATAATGGACTACATCTCATCTTAAACCAGGATCCAAGAGACTTCCTCCCTGTGGATTGCTTCTGTTAGATATGTGTAAGAGAAACAAGAGATGGCTAGCACGTGTCCACTGCTTGATGTTGAAAGCAAGTGAAACATTTATTTCCTCAAACAAATTATCATTTCCTTACGGTGAAACTGTCGCAATATGTTCATCCAGCTTCCATCTACCCATTTTTATCATTATTGAGGTGTAATGGAGGCTAGACTCGGTGGCTCATGCATGCTGAGCAAGCGCTCTTCCATTGTGCTAAGCCCCAAGGGCTCTCCTAGCTGTTAGACTTGTATAAAGTTGTTCTTATCTGTAGTCGGTATTCGTGGTAAAGACACATTAGAATGTCTCGGTCCCACCAGATTATACTTTATGCATGTTCAGAACCTTTCCCCATTTCTTTCTCATAACTACTTTACCTCATCTTTGGATGATCAACTCTTGACTTCAGAGGTGAGTGGGGGTTATATGGAAACTGTCGTTCTGTGTCAGGCTTACTTCATATAATGTAATTACCTCCAGATCTATGCATGTTGCTGAAAATAACAAAACTTCATCTTTTTCTATTGCTAGAATGGAATTTGACTGTGTATAGGCACCCCATTTCCTCTCTCCATCCATCAACTGATGGACACGTTGGATTGTCTCCATTCCTGGCTGTTATGAATTGTGCTGTCTCAACACAGAAGTATGAACGTCTCTTTGACACACTAATTGTGTTTCTTCTAAATATTTCCTGTAATGAGGTCACTGGGTCATCTAGAAGTCCTCTTTGATTTTGGAGGAACCTCCCTGGGATTTGCCATAACTACGGTACTTCTTTACATTCCAGTCCAGGGTGTGTAGGGGCTCCTTGTCTTCACACCCTCCCGACTGCTGTTGTCTTTAGACTTTCCAGTAGCTAATTTTCTTACTGGGTCAAGGGAGTATCTCACTGTGGCTTCTGTTTACACTTCCCTGGCGACTAGCAGGGTTGGTCAATCTCCTACACTTGTTGCAGTTTGAGTGCACCCTCTTGGAAAACGCCTAGCTAAATCTACTGCCAACCTTTACAGGGAATTACTCAGTTTCTTGGCTCCTGAGCCTTCGAATGCATTATGTGCTCTGGGAGTCAGGTGTATACTTTACGGCTCCTCTCTTTCATCTTGTGAGCTGTCTCTGGATCTTGTTGGTTTTCTCTGTGTTTTTGGCAGAAACCTTTAGTTCACTGCAATCCCATTTGTGTACTTTTAGTTTCTTCTGCTTTAGGGGGGTCTTATAAAAAAATTCTGCCCTATTTCATTGTTCTGAAGTATTACTCCTATTATGTTTTTCTTATAGTAAGAGATAAAATAAGTTTCTTATTTCAGGTTTTACAGTTAAATCTCTGAGGTATTTTTGAGTTGATTTTTGTACCTGGTGAGAGATAGGCATCTAATTCAGTTCTCCATCCAGTGGATAACTGATGTTCTCCAAGACATTTCTTGGAAGACTGCCCTTCCCCCAGAGCATATTCTTTCCTTGTTGTCTCCTTGCTGGTTTGTTTGCTGTGACAGTGTCTCTGAAGAGCATGACGTCATGGAACTCACTTTGTAGACTAAGCTGACCTCATACTTGCTGACATCCTCCTGTTTCTGCACCCTGATTACTGGGATTGCAGGTATGAGCAATTATGCCTAGTTTCCATGCCTATTCTTAGCATCTTTGCCAAAATTCAATTGGTTAAACATAGGTAGCTCGCAGACCTGTTCTAGGCTGAGGCAAGAGCATCACTATCTCGAGGTTGTTCTGTGGCAGACTTCTCTTGGGGATGGGCAACACATACAACTACTCACGATGTAAAGGGAACAACCCATGATGGACCAAAATACACCAAAGTCCAGCTGGGTGAACTAATGAGTTTATATTGGGATTACTAACAGGAGTGTGGGCTAGGATTACTGACAAAAACCAAACCAAAACATCTCCCACCTCAAGAGAATGAAAGAGCCAAATATGACTGACCATGGATGGCCTGGGAACACAAACTCAGGTTTTCCCCATACAGTGTTCCAATATGGTAGCAATTTCATAATGGCAGAACAAAGAAATCTATGCACTAAGACAATTTTTGAACTACATTAGTGGGTGTATCCAATAAGTGGGTTACAGCAAACCAGGGAACACTCTGCCATGGGCCTTAGAAGCATTCTGACAGCACATTTAGTCCTTTGATTGGTGGACAGGAAGGGGGTCTGTTTATGCATCTCAGAGGATTTTTATGTTAGTCACCAGATGTTAATACTGACACAGAGATGGACAAGAAATGGCTACTCAGAAGGCTAAAGCCAGCCCAAGATAAATCACGACTAGTCTCTGGATCTGCAACATTCCAACCTCACCACATTACTGATGTTCTATTGATCAGTCAATCAACCTTTGGAGACATGTGTTATTTTTTAGGAGTTCTTGTTACAGATCCCTCTGTTGGCCAAATATTACAGTGTGTGTGTGTGTGTGTGTGTGTGTGTGTGTGTGTGTGTTGGGGTGGGGGTTGTGTGATGGTGGTGGTGGTGGTGAGTGGAGAGATTGGCCAGTTTTGGTGAATAAATCATGAATGCTATTGCCACTGTTAACTGTACAATCTGGATCAGAAGGTACAACCCCAAATCTCAGGGTGCTCCATTTATGAGGTCAGTACTGTAGAGGTGATTCCTGGGTCTGCAGTCGTCTGGCTATGCCGTGGGGCTTCTCAGGGCCTTCCAGGTCTAACAGTGGTGTTTACATCACCTGGAATGTGCATCCACAGTTGGAGATTAGGTGGTGAGTCGATATGGTTCAGTGTCATGGTTTGGGGTATATGTATAGGGCGAATGTATAGGGCGAATGATTAGCAGAGCAGGTTAGGTTGCAACAGGAAACATAGGCAGCTGCAATAGCTTAACAGTTATATCCAGGAACTCGTTATAGGCTATCATCTTTTAAAAATATTTTATTTCTTTATTTCATTTATAGAAGTATATTGTAGCTGCCTTCAGACACATCAGAAGAGGGCATTGGATCTCACGGTTGTGAGCCACTACATGGTTGCTGAAAATTGAACTCAGGTCCTGGAAGAGCAGCCAGTGCTCTTAACCTCTGAGCCGTCTCTCTAGCCCCATAAGTTACTATCTTTAATATCAACAGCAACACAGTAGTCTAATTTGATGGATTCAGTTAGAATTCTTCCTTTTTCCTTAGTGGGGAAACTTCTCATTTCTCTTAAGATAAGGGCTGTGTTCCTAAAATAGAAATACCTAACAAAGGTATTTCCCTTAGGCAGATTTAATTTAAATCTCTGTTGAGTCCAAAACTTGAAATCTTTACCCAAGTTTTATGGAACAATAAGGGAAAACTTTCTTAGAGGTAGTGAAAGATTGAATCTTTCCAAACATGAAGACTTGGTTCAAGTAAGATGGGAGGCTTAGAAGCAAACAGAGAAGGCAAAGACGTGGTTAACAAATGGGGTTTAATGTGGGAATGCGGGAGCCGGGCGGAGAAGGACCATTACTCACATTGCACTCTGGTGGGACTGCAAATGGGTGTGGCCATGATGGAAGTCAGAATGTAGAATTCTAAAAAGCTAAAAATAGATCTGCTGCATGACCAAGCTCTATCACTCCTTGGCAATTTGCCCAAAGTACTAAACATCATACTCCACAAGTATTTGCTCAGCCATGTCCACTGCTGTCTATTAACAGTGGGCAGGAAATAGAAAAAGCTTAAATGTCCTACAGCCAATAAATGGATAACGAAAATGTGATATATATATATATATATATATATATATATATATATATATATATATATATATGTATATATGTATATATATACACACACACAGTGGAAAACTATTTATCTGTAAAGAAAAATGAAATCCTGCAGGTGAATGATTAGAACTAGAAGAGATCACATTGATTGAGGTAACTGAGACCCAGGAAGCAGACGTCACATGCTCTCTCTCATTGGAGGGCTCTTGGCTCCAAATCTTCAGATGTGAGCACACAGCCTGTAGTTACGACAGAGACCAGGAGAGTAAAACAGGACCCTTGACAGGAGATGGGCACGGAGAGTAATAGAGGGGGATTAGCAGGGTACAGGGATCTGATCATGGAAGTGGCAAAGGTCGGACTCCTTGGGAAGGGAGATGGAGGTAAACACAGATGGTGGGGGAAAAGTAAAGGGAAATGGTAGGACACAAGCTATCTGATGGGGAAAGGGAGGCTCTTTAGAGAAGTGGGAGGAGGAAGGAAGAAGGGAAAGACAGGAGGAGGGAGGTAGGTAAAAATAACAATATGGATGGCTAAAAAACACACACAAAGAATTATGCTATTTATCTACAAAGAAAGGAAAGAAAGAAACCTATAATGTTTTCAGTTCAGTGTATAAACACACATATATGTTCTCATCTGACCTGACAACATTCCCTCCAGGAGCCAAAGGGCAGATGGATAGTATGCAGTAATTCTGAGATTTGTTGACTATTTCAAATACATTGGCCAAAGGAAGTCATTAAATCTACCATTGCTACCACTGAATGTCATAGTTACGAACTACTCCAAATGCATTGTGGTTGTCTGTATAGATTTTGGTTCTTTCGTTTTCTGTTAAATGTCTCACTAGGCTGAGGCTCCGAGTCTAGCCATCTGAGCAGATTGAGTCCCAGGCAAACAAGCACATTCTTAATTATATCAAGAGTAGGGGTGTCTTAGTCAGTGTTTCTATTCATGCACAAACATCATGACCAAGAAGCAAGTTGGGGAGGAAAGGGTTTATTCAGCTTACACTTACACATTGCTGTTCATCACCAAAGGAAGTCAGGACTGGAACTCAAGCAGGTCAGGAAGCAGGAGCTGATGCAGAGGCCATGGAGGGATGTTACTTACTGGCTTGCTTCCCCTGGCTTGCTCAGCCTGCTTTCTTATAGAACCCAGGTCTACCAGCCCAGTGATGGCACCACCCACAATGGGCTGGGCCCTCCCCCCTTGATCACTAGTTGAGAAAATGCCTTACAGCTGGATCTCATGGAGGCATTTCCTCAACTGAGGCTTCTTTCTCTGTGATAACTCCAGCTTGAGTCAAGTTCACACAAAACTAGCCAGTACAAGGGGTAACTGTAGATCCTGCCTGAAATGTCCTTGTTTGTCTTGTGTATAAAAACTGTCAGTAAATAAAGCCAACTCTGCATTTTTGAGAGCTGTTTCTAATGTGCCTCTTCTAAGGGCAAGAAGTCTATGGGTTTTTTGAGTGTAGTCATGTCCAGTCTCTGTTCACACAGTAAAGGGTGCACAGGTTTGCAGGACTGAGAGTCACACACCAGGGAAATCTGGGACGATAAAAGCAGAATTGTGTTTCAGGAAGTCAGGCTGAGCCATTCCTCAGGAAGTCAGGCTGAGCCATTCCGGGTGTGGTGGAGAATTAGCGAAGGCTATACAGACTGAGTCACATAAATGGTGTGAGAGAAGAGCCTAAGGTGACTTCTGCTGGTTTCAGCACAGCAGGAGAGGCACTTATACAGGGTGGTAGCCTCTGGCTACTGGATCTAATTACTGACTGAAGTACCACAAAACGTGCCTTCCCCACGTTTTGGAGTCAGCATGTCCAATGCATTCATTTCCTTTTCATGAATGAACAGGAAGAAGGGAGGATTATTGTCTGGTCTTGGGCAGGGGCCTGATTTAAAGCTGTCTTTTGGTCTTAATGCTGCCTCTTCCTCTAGGCCTAGTTATCTCGTATCTGCTTGGTCTGTTTACACTTCTTATATAGTGGCTAGGAAATTAAGGAATAGTTTAGAATTCGTTTTCAATAGCAGCTAGTTAATCCTAACTCTTCTCTTAATTGTTTGGTTTTGGGGTAAGAAAGCTCCTCAGAATAGAAATATGGTCGGAATTTTTGAGCAATCTTGGCACGACACTGTATGACAAAGGCATTTAATGTCCTGCTTGCAAATTGAATTTTTGTCTTTTGATGCTTTATGACCCCTTTTAGCTGGTTGCTGTAAAAAAGAAGACCACAGGAGAGAGAACACAATAATAGGCCATTCACATGTTGTATTAAAGCAGACTAATAAAAAGAATTGTATATCTTTTTTAAAAAAAAGATTTATTTATTATGTATTCAATGTCCTGCCTGCATGTATGCCTGCACACCAGAAGGGGACACCAGACCTCATTAGAGATGGTTGTGAGGCACCATGTGGTTGCTGGGAATTGAACTCAGGACCTCTAGAAGAGGAGTCAATGCTATTAACCTCTGAGCCATTTCTCCAGTCCAAGAATTGGAGGTCTTACAAATCAAATTTAAGAATTTGAGAGAAATTATCTGGGACTTTCAGAGCATCTATCCTGTGGTATCAGAGTCCAAGTATGTTGACTCTCTTTGAGCTAAGGAAACAAAAATTAGGTATTTGACGTACCAAGGATGCTAAATAGGGTGGCCAAACAGGCTGAATTTAGAGGACTGTTACCCAGCAGATGTGGGAACTGGGCAGGACTGGTTGTTGAGGGATTATTAGCTTATTTGTACCCTGGAGACCCTGCACAAATCTGTGACTTCTTCTATTTGACTTCTTCGTGAGTAATGTTGAGACCTGGCAAGGACTAGTGGGGGGATTTTAAGCCCCTTCCTGGGTATTTTTCCATGGGCTTAATTCCCAGTAATTCTTCTTGCCTCAGAGGGTGTTGTTTTGTATTGGGCAAGGTCCTGCTTTTGTCTGTGGTTGTCTCAGTTGGAGCAGCTAATTTTGTTTGTGCTATGTCTGTTGAGGACGTTGCCTATAATTTCCCTGGTACTTGTTGAAGGAAAGGAAACTGTCAGTTTCCTCCTGAAGGGTCTTCTGACTTTTTGACAAGTGGCACGGAGACCATGGTGGTGAGGCTAGAGGTTCTCAGTGTCACCCAAGTTTACGATCACCTCTCTCGTGTTCATTTTGTGTTCCTAAAGAGTCATCCTAACGAGTGTACACGGGCACAGTTCGCCAGTGGAAAATATGATACAGGCTGGATAGACAGCTCGAGGTTAAGAGCACCGATTGCTTTTCCAGGGGACCCATCTTCAATTAATTCTCAGCACCCACACAGCACCCACACTGTGCATTATAGCTCCAGGGGATCTGATACCCTCTTCTGGTTTCCACAGGCATGGCATACTGTGTTACACAGACTGACATATAGGCAAAACATCCGTATGTATAAAATAAAATTTAAAAAAGAAAAAGAAAAAACACATGATGCCCTATAGTTTCTCCCAATTGGAATCTTACAGAATTTGTCTTAAAGGCAATAATGGGTAGTTAGAACTTTATTTTACTTTGAGCAAGTATTTAGCCATAATATAGAGTAGCTCAGTGCCTGCCAAAGCCCTCATTTCCTTTTGGTTATTAATCATCTGTAATTTTGTTTGTTTGTTTTGCCTTAATAAGGAGAAGAGCTCTGGATTCCCTCAGGGCACCCACTTCAGTTTCATACAATCCCTTTTGAAATGGTCAAGTTTCCCTCAATGGTTGCAGTCCACTCTGAAGTTATTTTCAAGAAGGAAGGGATTAGTATCCCTCTGTCTGGAAGTTCAGCTGTTTTACCTGTGAGCCTGTTGTAATTTGGCTAAGAATGTCTTTTCCCATGTACATGCATATACATATGCATACACACACACACACACACACACACACACACACACACACATGGAAGCTGGTCTATTAAAGTTTAAAAGGGACTCAGCTGGATTATTCTGTTTAACCAAAATGGCTATATCTTCTTCCCCTTACAGAGATGCAGAATTTAACTTGCGAGCCTCAAAGTTCTCGGGGGGGGGGGGGGAGTTAGTGCTGTTTAAATGTTTTGTTTAGAATCTGACAGAAAGGTCAGGTGCAGGTTCCCCTGGTTCTATCTCATACTGCTGTAGTTGGTTTGGCCCGTCAAGACTTTGTGGAGATAATTTTGGTATCACAGCAGAGGAAGCTCCCTAATTCCTGGAAGGCATTTTTTTTTTCCATCAGCATCTTATTAAAGTCTTTAAGGGTGTTTCTCCATTCTACCAAGTAAAATCATTCCCTGCCCTGCTTCCTGAAGCCAATAATTGTATCACGTGGTCAGAAAGATCCATTTCATATGTCAATAGAGTGACTTGAAATTCTTCAGTAAAACCTAAAGGGCTCTACTGTGCTTTCATGGAACACCATAACCAAAGACGTCATCTCATATTTTGTCCAGGGACTACAAACAGTATCTTGGTCCTCTCTCCCCACGGAGTTTTATCTTGAAAGGAGTCATAAGAATTTTTTCTCTTAGCATATAGAATTTTGTTCCCCTTGGGTATAAAGAGCAGAAGGGAAAAGTAGAAAGTGGGGGATGGAGGTGGATTTCTTCTGATAGAGGAGGCAAGGGGTTAGGTGGGGGCATCGGGTTGAGAAGAGCTAAGTTCCTAAGCATGTGTCTTTAGCTTGAACACAATTTGTGACGTTTAAAAAATTAACCTCTTATCCTTCAGTGTCTGCCCTTGATTCTGACTGTGTCCAAAAGCCCCTTATTCATTTTCTGTAAGTTGCCAGTTTTATCATTTCTTCTCTTACATGCTTGTAAATTCCAGTTAAAGTATGTTGCCTATTCGGAACTTTTGTTTCATTGCTGGGAGCTTCGACTTTTGCTTGCAAAAAACACCAACTTTGGAACAGCAAATGTTTTTACACTGAAAGAACTATAAAGCTAAGTTGTCCTTGGCTAGATCTTTCCACTTTCCCAAGAAGATGTAAGTTGAATGCCCATAATGATTATACCACAGGTTTCATAGATGCTGGTTTATCTTCAAATATTTCCTCCCTTTTGGAAGTCTTCTTACTAGTTTTCTTTCTCATGACAAATCACAAGCCTTGGTAGGGGACTTATGCTCTGGATCAGGTTTTTGTGCAGCTCGGGGTGGACTTTCTCAGCTTTCACTACAAGACCATCGACTCCCACAGGGTCTCAGGGTTATCCTCCATGTTTATGGAAATGTGAGAGGTCTCAAGACAGTGATAAAACCCTGTACTGGCTGGTTTTGTGTCAATTTGACACAAGCTGGAGTTATTTCAGAGAAAGGAGCCTCAGTTGAGGAAATGCCTCCATGAGATCCAGCTGTAAGGCATTTTCTCAACTAGTGATCAAGGGGGAGGGCCCAGCCCATTGTGGGTGGTGCCATCCCTGGGCTGGTAGGCCTGGGTTTTATAAGAAAGCAAGCTGAGCAAGTCAGGGGAAGCAAGCCAGTAAGCTACATCCCTCCATGGCCTCTGCATCAGCTCCTGCTTCCTGACCTGCTTGAGTTCCAGTCCTGACTTCCTTTGGTGATGAACAGCAATGTGTAAGTGTAAGCTGAATAAACCCTTTCCTTCCCAACTTGCTTCTTGGTCGTGATGTTTTGTGCAGGAATAGAAACCCTGAATAAACAGACCCTTATATGTGTCTACTCCAGGCAAGCTAATAAAGTTCCTTTTAACCCAGAAACAGGGTATATTTGTTGTTTCCCAAAGACATCATCATAAGGTGTGGGGAGTTCTCCCAGACATCTCTATTGAGATGTTGGTTTGGAGGGAACAAATGGCTCTTATGTTTAGCGTTTTAATGATCAAGCATTCAAAATATATTTTTAAAGATTTATTTATTTTCATTTTATGTGTATGAATGTTTTGCTGCATGTATGATGTATACTTGTGTACCACATGTGTGATGAGAGCCCCCAGAGCTCAGAAGATCTATGGGTGGCTGGGAACTGAACTTGGTCCTGTGCAAGAACTATAAATGCTCTGAATCACTAAGTCATCTCTCCAGCTCCACTCAGAATACTCTTAAGATGAAGGCAACAAGGTTGCAATATGCAGGGGGAGCCAAAGGAAAACGCAGAACTGGTTACTGAAGGGGTGTCAAGAGACAAGTGAGAAACAGGTAATACACCAAAGGTTATTTCCCAAGGTAAACAAAACCTAGTCAAACCAAACTGACAACAAACCAATCAGAAACCAAAATGCTTCTGAAGCAGACAAAAATGGCTACTTTAAAGAAGGCCCGTTGAATGCAAATAGTATCCTAAAAAATTCAGGTCAGAATAAATCAAGAAGGTCTGAGCCCTAAAAAAAAAAAACTCACTATTTTTTTTTCTGTTTTGAGACAGGGTCTCTCTCTCTCTCTCTCTAGCCCTGGCTATACTGACTGTGTAGACCAGGCTAGCCTTGAGCTCTCAGAGATTTGCCTGTCTCTGCATCCCACTCGCTGGTGAGGCAATGCTGGTGTGTAGACAACAAGGGGTGTCCTGTCCTGGTACCAATCCAGTCGGGGGCCCACTTTGGAGACCAAGACTATTGATGAAAGAAAGACATCTCTCCCTAAAGGAATTAATGATTTTTTTGGGAGCCAATTATGAGTGACGATAGCCTAGGAATAGAGACATAAGTCTTCTCCAATACAGTGTTCCAATATGGTAGCAATTTCATGAAATATTCATAGTAGCAGAACAGGAAAGCTATGCACTGAGGTTCTTTTCAAACACATGGGTGAGACTATCTGGTAGGAAGGTGGGTTTGCTGGTGGGCACAGAAAATCAGGGAACACTCTGCTATAGGCCTTAGGTGCATTCTGACAGCGCACTTAGCTCTTTGATGGGTGAACACTGATATTTATATTTTTCAGAGGATTTTTTTTAATGTTAGTTATAGGATGTTAGAACTGAATCAAGGATGAGTAAGAAGCAGCTACTTAGGACAAAAGTTAGCCCAAGATAACTTGTAATTAGGCTGTGGATCTGCACATTCCAACTTCTCCACATCATTGATGGTCTACTAATCAGTCAATCAACCTCTGCAGACAGTTCACGCCCAGGGGTTACTTACATGGACAGAGGTGACTCAAAAGCAGCTGTGTTACTGAGAAGCCCACCTTAAGACTCTGAAAGGCTGCTACCTCAGAGCTCTCGCTACACAGCCTCCCAGTAGCTCAAAAGGTTCAGGAAATCTCTTGGCAAGCTCTGTCAGAGTCTCCTTCCCCAACAGTGTTTATTCATTTTACAAAGCCTGGCATGAGAGAGTCTTCCAAAATCCCTCTTTCCCAGACATGTGAGATTTTGTTTATCTTCCGAATCGTGTCCCCCCCCTCCCCCAGAGAGAAGTCTTCAATTAGGTGGAAACCGAAGGAACTCTAGCCAGCTCCCTCACTCTGAGCGAGCTTCTGGCAGGCCTTGCCCTTCTCCTCCATTCCCTCTGCCTGGTTAAAACCCCTTAGACTAGCTACACCCCTAAAGCTAGCCCCCAAGGTCTATTCCTTTATATGGCCACTCCTGAGGCTGACTACCAAGGTCCTGCTATTAAAATATTGGAGTTCAGCAATCAGAAACTCCCTTTGGCTCACCTCATTAATGTGCCCAATTAAAATTTAGCACCTCGTTCTAATATGGGGTTTCCCCTTGTACCTTTATAACTGGATAGAGATCCAGAGGCAGACTGCTTCCCTCCTTTGGGACCAACATCCCTCCTCTCTCCCTTGCGTTTTCCCACTTCTACCTCTTCAGTTGTCTTTTGTCCTTGTCCCGTATCCTGTCCCCCTGGGGCAAATAAATCATCTTTGTGCTGAAAACTTGGTCTTGAGCCAATACTTTTTCCTTTCAGAAACTGCTATGCAACAAAGGCCAACCTGGCCAGGTGTGGTGGCCTGAGTCTTTAATCCTAGAACTTAAGTGGGAGGCGGAGAGGGATGGATCTGTGAGTTCGAGGCCAGCCTAGTCTGCAGAACAAGTTCCAAGATAGCCAAGGCCACTGTCTAAGCAAAAACCTTGTCTAAGAAAAACAGACAGACAGACAGATAACAAAAACAAAGGCCAGCCTTGGCTACTTAGACCTAGTGCAGGATCGGGACAGCTTTTATAGGGTTCACAACAAAGCCGGTGAATCACAAACCAATCATGGCAAAGCCCGCGAATTACAAATCCATCATGTTAAACTACCTAAGCCCGTGAGGTGTGGAGCCCTTCCCACCAGCAATGCTGAAGCCCAACCCCTTTTCACTGCGCACAAGACAGGCGGCATGGCGCTGGCGGAGGGTTAGGCTGTATTTTTCATCCTTTCAGACCCATCTTAAAAGAGGGTGGGCACGCGCATGGCTTAATGGAACAGTGCTGGCCCAAGGTCCATCTCCAGCATCAGAACTACAAAAACTGCTTTAGAAAGAAGAGACTTTCTGGTGGTCTTTTGTCAGAGGGCGTTGATCATGTGCTCTGACGTCACTGGTTCTTGCCTGGGGCTAAGGGGAGGACAGCTGCCACGCAAGTAGACCAAAGGCCTTGAAGTCACCAGGCTGTGAGGAGGTCCAAATTAATCCTCAGAGTGGTCACACGGAGAGCCCCTGAGCTAAGCAGACGGAGGGAGAGTTGTTGGGTAGGAACTAGATGTTCTGGCCCTAGCTGCCCACTCCTGCTGCCTCCAGCTACTTTCTCGCTGTGAAAGTGGGACACAGCTCCAGCTAGAATTGCCCGACCTGGACCTTCCCCACACTCCGGACCCACAGAAACCACAAGACATAATAAAATGATTGCTTGAAACCGCAGGGATTTGGGGCTCATTTGATACACACGACAGACAATATTAGGCACACGGAAGGTGTTTAGGAAGTGGTAGTTTTATATTTGAACTTCTAATAAGCAAGTTTATTATATGAAAAAAAAAAAACCTACTTGTCCCCCAGTAAATTTCCTTTGGCAAAAACAAAAACAAAAAACAAAAACCTCGTGGATTCTTGCCCACAAATCAACTAATATATTTTAGTCCTGACACCGAAATAACGCAGGCTGATCAATACTCCTCAGTGAGGGATGAGCTCATTGTAGAGCAAAGCTAGGAGGCCCTACTTTCAGGGGAGGACCCTGTGTGTAGGAACAGGAGCGGTATAACTTTACAGTGGCATGCACTGACTGTCCTTCCTGACCTCATTTTCCCTTTGGAGTATAATGTTGAACCCGACACATGGCCAACTGAAAAATGCCTTAATTGAATGTTTTCACGTTTCAAAATATGCCCAGAAAATGAAGACAGATAAGGGCCATCTCTTCCCTCTTATTCCCCTCGCCCCATTCCTGAGTGCTCATGATTTAACCGGTTTTCAATCGCCTGGCCTGTGCTCTTCCACACATTAGCCCTCTACTCCCTTCTTTAAAGCAGGGTCTCCATCTCGATGTGTAGCTCTGGCTGACCTGGAATTCACAAGTAGGCGAGGCCAAACAAATACAGGAATTACAGGCTTGCCCTACCCTGGGTGGTTTCAGTTTTTGTTTTCCTTTTGAGCTGGAGGATCAGGATGATGTGCAGGCTGGACCGACTCCTGGGTGTAAGGCAACTTCCGGCTCCGGTCTTCCGGGTGCCGAAATGATACGGATCCATCAGCGGGCCCAGCTGCCTTGCTCTTCTGGTTCACGTAAATAGAGGCAAGTGTAAATATATGTGAATCGTGCATATGTAGATAGAAAGATAGTAATTTTGTTGGTGGCTTTATTAATGGATTCGTGTTGCTTGGGTCTCCGAAGCCTGCTTGTTTCACGTGACAGCAGGTCACAATCGTTACAAAGTAGCCTATGCCTCCCGGCTCGTAAGTTTGTCATTGATCTGTAGCTTAAAGTAGGGCACATGTATTTATTCCTTCAATGTTCTGGATGCCAGAGGTTCAAGATCAGTTTTACCTCATTACAGTGAAGCCTAAAGTTGTTAAAGCTGTTTGTTCTGAGCTTATAGCATACATATGCTTTGCATACATACTTTCCTCTTTCTTTAAGGCATATCGCCCACCAGTCCCCATATGTAGTTTCTTCTGGTGAGAGTCTCCCCCTGCCTCCCTCTGTGAGGACACTTCCTTTATGGCCCACTGAACAATCCAGGATCACTTTGTCATCTCAGGATGCAGCCCTTCGTTAGACCTACAAAGTCCCCATTGCTATATAAGACAACCACCCACAGTTCTACAAATTCAGCCTCTGTTTGGGGGGTTGGAGACACCACCCTGGCACATCTGAACATTTTTCTTAAGAGATGGATTTTATTTTAAAATCTTGTATGTGTGGTTTTTTTGTCTGCATGTGAGTCTATGTATTTTGTGGGTGACTGGTGCCCTTGGATAGCCTGGGACCGCAGGTACAGATGGTTGTGACCTGACATGTGGTTGCTGGGAATTGAACTCAGGACCTCTGGAAGAGCAGGTGGCACTCTAAACCACTGAGCCAGCTCTCTAGCCCCAGATCTCTTGGTTTTCCTTTTGTTTGTTTTGAGGCAGGGTCTGGCTGTCCTGGAACTCACCATATTTGAGTTTCTTGTAGGATGGACTACAACTTACAAAATCTGCCAGCCTCTGCCTCCTGAGTGCTGGGAGAAAAGGCTTGCACCACCACAACCAGCTGCATCTGAACGTCTAATCTTGGCACACACTAAAGGACTAGATGATGCATGTTTGATGTTGCTTATTTCATATCTGAAGGACAGAGACTCACCCTGTAGGCTAGAGTGGCTTGGAACTCAATATGTAACAGAATGTTCTCAAATTCAGGCAACCTTTCTGCCTTGATCTTGTAAACCCTGGGATTACTGGTGTGCTGCACCAACTCCATCTTATTTTTTGTTTGTTTGAAACATATTTCTCTCTTTCTCCCTCCCTCCCTCTTCTCTCTCATTGTTTGATTTTGGGTTTTTTTGGTAATTTTTAAAAAATTTGAAGACTTTTTCCTCTTTTGCTTACCATTCCCCCACAGTTTTGGGGAAGTGGGGGCAGGTCTTGATGGGGTAGACTAAACCTGGAAGTCCCAGACACACTTAGTTCATTCTAAGTGCCTGCTTTACTAACCATGAGACACCTCCCTGGCCTTATTTGAAGGTTATGTACATTGCTAAAACCATACCTTTCTCTATAATCACACATGAAACAAACAAGTCTAATACTCAGGAGAGGCAGTACTGGTTGGTTTTGTGTCAACTTGACACAAGCTGTAGTTATCAAAGAGAAAGGAGCTTCCTTTGAGGAAATGCCTCCATGAGATCCAGCTGTAAGGCTTTTTCTCAATTAGTAATCAAGGGGGGGAGGGCCCAGCCCATTGTGGGTGGTGCCATCCCTGGGTTGGTAGACCTGGGTTCTATAAGAAAGCAATCTGAGCAAACCAGGGGAAGCGATCCAGTAAGCCTCTGCATCAGCTCCTGCCTCCAAGTTCCTGCACTGTCTGAGTTCCTGTCCTGACTTCCTTTGGTGATGAACAGCAATGTGTAAGTGTAAAGTGTAAGCTGAGTAAACACTTTTCTCCCCAACTTGCTTCTTGGTCGTGATGTTTTGTGCACAAATACAAAGCCTGACTGAGACAGAGGCTTTGTCGGGGAATTATTACAAGAGTTACTTCAGCAGGGAGGTGAGGGGCAAACCCAAGACTTCAGGGAGCTGGTTTGATTGACATTAGATAGAGAAGGTTTTAGCTAAAAGTGGCCTATTTTTAGGAGTGGCTCTTCTGGAACGCTGACTCATGGATGGTGAAAGTTCAGAGGCCTGGGGCTACGAGGCAAAATTCAACTTGGTTAAAGCTAGGTGTGCTGATAATTTCATAAATACAGCTCTTGGGAGGTGGGGCAGGACGATCATGATTCCTAGGCCAGCCTGGGCAACTTAGTCTATTTCTAAATAAATTAAAAATAGCAACAGCCAGGTGATGGTGGCGAATGCCTTTAATCCCACCACTCAGGGTTCAGAGGCAGCCAGAGCTCGGAGTTCAAGGCTGGCCTGGTCTAAGAGTTCCAGGACAGCCAGTATTACAGTACAGAGAAACCCTGTCTCAAAAAACTAACCCAACCAACCAACCATCACTGCCACCACCACCACCAACCCCATCAATTAATTAAAACTTGGTTAATAAGTATTTTGTTTTGATTAGTCAGTGGGAATGAGTGGTTCCATCTTTTTAATTAATTAATTATTTATTTTATGTGAGTACACTGTAGTTGTCTTCAGACACACCAGAAGAGGGCATCAGATCTCATTACAGACGGTTGTGAGCCACCATGTGATTGCTGGGATTTGAACTCAGGACCTCTAGAAGAGCAGTCAGTGCTCTTAACTGCTGAGCCATCTCTCCAGCCAGAGTGGTGCAGTCTTATGAAGCAAAGAATGGGAATCTGAGAGGTGTTTGTGGTTCTTACGTAATCGCATGAGGAGGTGTTTGTGCTGTGTCAAGAACATAGATGAAAACGGGACTCAGGTGAAAAATACCACATTGTCCTTTTTAGAGAGGGGTTCTCTGTTGCTTTCTAGCTATCTGAGAACTCACTCCGTAGACCAGGCTAGCACCAACTCAGAGAAATCAACTTGCCTGTGCCCTCCGAGTACTGAGTAAAGAGGTAAGCCACCATGTCCAAAAATTTCACATTGTCAATCTGTAGCGTTTAATGGGTATTGTTTATGAGTTCTCTCAACCCTCCTGAGACGGTCTCGTGTATCTCAGACCGAATCTTCCACGTAGCTGAGGATACTTTTGAACTTCTTCTGTCTCCACAAGTGCTGGGGTACATGTATGACTTGATTCTCTTCAATCCAGGGGATTGAACCCAGATCCTCACATGTGCTAGAAAAGCAGTTTCCCAACTGAGCCACATCCGAAGCCTCTACATGCGCTTTTAATGTTCTCAGAAGGCTTCGTCAGGCTGTTCCATAATATTCAGACAGTCTTCTTTGGTCATCTAGTTTTGAGTTTCAATCTCATCTTGGACTATTTATCTACACAGACACATCGGTTTATCTAAGTCAGTCTAGCTATGTGATTATATCTTTGTGTCTGGAGATGAACCCAGGGCCTTAAGCATGCAGAGCAAGCACTCTACTGTTGACCCATGCCCTCAGCGATTATTACACATGTATTTTATCATTTTAGTAAGAATATTTATTTTAAAAAAATTATAAAATTAGTCTCAGTCTTAACTTATTCTGAGGACTTTAGATACAACTGATCCATCCTGTTCCCCCCCCAAGTATTTGTAAAGAAGTTTTTTTTTTTTTTTTTTTTTTTTTTTTATTATATATAAGTACACTATAACTGTCTTCAGATACACCAGAAGAGGGCATCAGATCTTATTACAGATGGTTGTGAGCCATCATGTGGTTGCTGAGATTTGAACTCAGGACCTTTGGAAGAGCAGTCAGTGCTCTTAGCCACTGAGCCATCTCTCCAGCCCCCTGTAAAAAAGTTTTGATTAAGTCCTTTTAAAGTTAGAAAAAATATCCAGAGATGTTGGTGAGTGCCTTTAGTCCTAGCACTTGGGAGGTAGAAGCAGGTGGATTTCTGTGGGTTTGAGGCTAGCCTGGTCTACACAGTGAGGTCCAGGACAGCTAGGGCTATTTAAGACAGACCCTGTCTCAAAAACAAACCAAACAAACCTCCAAAATAAATAAAATTAGAAAAGTAACCCCAATAATCATTTCAGCTAAGCATGATTGTGCATGAACCAACCCTTGGGAGGCTGAGGCAGAAGGATCACCCTAAATTGGAGACCAGCCTGGGCTACATAGTCGAGTTCCAGCTAGCTTGGTCTACGGAGTGAGGTTTTGTCTCAAAAAGGCAAAAATAAATGAAAAATAATTATACTTAAACTTTACAGCACTTGTAGTTGGCAAACTTAAGGCCCATTTAGCTACATTTCCCAAAACCTATTCCCTTCTTTATAAACTTTTTTTTTGTTATATTGATTTGATTGTGTATTTGTGTGTGCCATTGCCTAAATGTGGAGTTCAGCTTGGTAGGGATCTGTTCTTGGCATCTACCATGTGGGTTCCAGGGATTGAACCCTGGCATCGGGTACCTTTATGGGCTGAGCCACACAATCCAACTCCCACCTCGAGTTTTTTAATCAGGATCTCATTTTAGCTCAGGCTAACCTAGAAGTCATACTATTCTAGGCTACCCTCGAACTTAAGGAAGTCCTCCTGCTTCAGCCTCCTAGGAGTTGTGATTAAAGGCGGGAGTTACCAGCTGGTTAAAACCTTGGTTTTTCTTAGTGTCTTCTACAAAATCACCTGCTCTTCGGCATCCACACACAGTCTTCTAGAATTTACCTTTCCAGTGTTCTTTTATCCACTAAAGAAGGTTGGGGGTCTGGGTGAGGAGGTGAGGATCAGTCCCAACACCTTTCCTTTTGTTTGCCTGGTGTCTTTCAGGTTTTTTTTTTTTTTTTTTTTAAAAGCTTAATCAGCACTGCAGACTGGCTTCTGTCAGTAAGAGCCAGGAACTTTCCCATCCCATTTTTTATTCCTTCTTTTTCCTTCTTGGTCCGTCCAAGGATCAGAAGGCACGGCCCGGGTCAAGGCCAGGACAGCGCTGAGGGAGACAAGGCAACCCCAACACCTCTGCAAGGCAAGAGGACTTGCCCCCCCCTCCCCCCAAGACACATTGCCCTGATCTTCCTTCCTGATCTTGCAAGGAAAAGAAACCATAGCTTTTCTTCAGTTCTTTTAGGGAGAGAAAACCTGGACACAGAGGCAGGGTCAGTGGGTTCTTCCAGGTAGCAAAGTTCAGGAGAGCACCAACTCGCTGCCTGTACCGGCATCCTGGGAACCAGCCAAGATCACATCTTATCGGGTTACCTATAGTTTGCTGATTTCAAACAAGGAACCATAAAACCCTGAAATGCGTCAGGCGTGGTAGCGCCGACCTGTACGTAAGTACCAGCTCTCTGGATGCCGAGGTAGGAGTTCGCGGTTAGCCTCAGGTAGATCCTGAGTTCCAGGATAGTCCGGGCTACAGACTTTGGTCAAACAAACTAACCAAATCGACTCCACCCACACGGGGGTGGGGGAGGAAGAAGCCCAACCCTCTCATCTTAAATTTACGTTATGTCCTACTCAGCTCTGACACTAGCAGAGAAAACAAACCCGCCCTTTCTCCTCCAAAGGTGCCAAGTGACGACCTGCAAAAAAGCATTGTCTGGCCCTAAGGGCTTGACTGTTAATGATTTGTCGCATGAGCCGGGCGGAGGAGTACCGGGACCCGGGCGAGCGTGCTAGAGAGCAGGAGAGCAAGGCAGGGCGCGAGCCGAGTCCGCGCCGTCCTCACAGGCACCGCCTCCTGTCTTCCGGGCCCGAGCACTTCTCGGGGTTCCGGGCACGCGAGGCTCTTAGGGACCCCATGGAGGCTGAATCGCCGGCGAGCGCGGGGGCCAGCGAGCCCCAGGCGCTGGGTACGCTGGGCAGTATCGGCAGCCAACTGAGCAGGATCCGAGGCAAACTCTTTACCTGGTGAGTGCAGCGCGCGGGGCGGATCTGGGTGGCGGGGCCCCAGGCAGGACCGGCTGGGGACCTGCTCGCACGTGCCTCGACTTCGGTTCCTTGCGCTCCCAACGCACCCAGGAGGTCGGGTTTCACCTGGGTGCTCCCCCCTCACTCCGAAACCGAGGCAATGCTGGCTTTTCAGAGGATACGCGGGGAATTCATCCGATTGGCTTTGTGAGCTAGATCCCCCATTTGCCTGTGACAGGGTGGGAGTCACCGTGGATGCAGCGGAGGAGCGCTGCCCAACCTGGCGCTTGGCAGGTGGAAGTGTTGCCCTTCCTGGCTCGGTGCCCGCATTCCTTCAGATCGGGATCCGTGCCCACCTAGCCTGGTGATCACCTCCAACTGGAGTTCATTCAAGTGAGAAAGCTGGGTTAAGTTTTGTGCTTGTTGCGAATCCGAGACAGTGTCGGCCCTGTTTTGGGGCCTGATCGAGGCGACATGGCCACCTCCGTAGTTACAGTCTAGGGAAGCAGGTGGCTGATGTCACTGTGCTCTGTGGAGCTGTAGGTAGAGATGTTCTTAAAGAGTTGGCAGCGACTCTGGGGAAAGCTTTCTGTGGTCACTGGACGACTTGCGTTCTGGACACTAGAGGCTAACATCCAAATAATGAAATCCATTTGCTGAATATGTACTCCGTGCCAGGCACTGCGCTTAGCCATTTATGTAGACAACAGCACCGTATCCTCTTCCCTTTAGGATATGGCAGTATTGTTAGACCCACTTTCCAGGTGTGGAAACATAAGCTAAGAAGTCACATGGGGATAATGAGAATGTCAGGGTTACAGGCATGTGCCACTATCGACCTTGGACAATGAATTTCAATTGAAAGATTTTGAAAGCTATGTCCTTGAAAAGCATCTTACCTTCAGAGCTGATCAATAAATGTGTATATGTGCATTTTTTATTTGTCGTAAATAAGCATAGTTTTAAATAGATGCTCAGGTTCAAAGGGGCAAATGGCCCCACATTGCTCATTCTCCGACAGCCGTGTAACGTAATTGATTAGCAGGGAGATGTTACAGTGGCATAACCAAAGACTTGGAATTCAAATCTTAGTGAGCTGATTTGGACAAATCACAGAACTCTGTGTTCACTATTTGTGCTGTGAGGATCGTTGTAGTACAACACAGAGGTCATGCTCCACCTAGGTCAGATCTGTGCGTTCAGTTCTCAACAATAGCAAACACACACACACACACACACACACACACACACACACACACACACACATAGGGGTGACAAGACAAGATGGCTCAGTGGTTAGTGGCCCTTGCCACCAAACCTTAGTTCACTACCCAGAATCCAATACATGTAATAAAAGGAGAACCAGCTTTCCAAAATTGTCCTCTGATCTACACGTGTGTGCTGTGGCATGCATGTCCGCACACATGCATATACATGAGTGCACAAAATAAGTGCAAAAAAAACCCAACAGCTTTCTATACCACCCTTCCCCCAACCTGCTTACCCTGTAGGGCTTTGAGAAGATTCATTGGTTGACTGCACAGCCTGGCCCATTTCAGAGTGCTGCACAGATTAGTTGCCACCAACAGCTCTCTCCATTCCCTGGTAATGGGAACATGTGTAACTGGGGAGATACCAGTGACCCTAGGTTAGGGTAGATAATCTAGCAGATAGCTCGGCAAGAAGTACCAAGAACTAGCCAAGACGATTTTCCTTATATAGCGTAGTGTTTTCAGAGAGTGTGTTTTAGAACACATTTCAGATTTCTTCTCTTTCTAGGTGAGGTTTATTTTGCACCTCCCTGAGGGACTTTTACTTTCTTCTTTGAATGACAGTGGTTTGTGGGTGTCTTACACACCCTCAGATGGTCCGGCTCAATACCACTTAACACCACTTGTGTGTTGAGCGCCACCTGTAGCACAGGAATGGATGAATGGACGAGTAGCTAAAAGATGGTGAAGGGCTGGAGAGATGGCTCAGCGGTTAAGGGCACACTGACTGCTCTTCCAGAGGTCTGGAGTTCAAATCCCAGCAACCACATGGTGGCTCACCACCATCTGTAATGAGATCTAATGCCCTCTTCTGGTGTGTCTGAAGACAGCGATGGTGTACTTATTATATAGAATAAATAAATAAATCTTAAAGATGATTAAAGTTTTTTTTAAAACTACTTTTCTTTGCTCATAAACCATTTATTTTCCTGATCCAAAATTTCATGCCAGAAAAGTAAATCAAGCTCAACAATATTTCTGGATACTACAGCCTATAAACAATATTTACTCTTATTCTGTCTTTAGTTTTTTCATAACCCTGCTTTTTTTTCAGAAGTGTCTCTCTGTTGTCCTCAAGGTAGTTGTGAACTCTTGTGTTAAAATGATCCTCTTGCTTTACCTACCTGAGTACTTGGTACTGCTGGTGCGTGTGTGTGCATGCATGCATGTGTGTGTGTGTGTGTGTGTGTGTGTGTGTGTGTGTGTATGTGTTTGTGTCTGTTTCCTGAGACAAAATTCATGAGGGATCCTTTTCATTTTGCCACACTCTTGATTGCTTCCCTGTGTTGATCTTTCTTTGGGGGCCGCACAGATCTGCAACTTTGTTTCTTGTCGTTGTTTTTCAGTGTCTCAAGTAGACCATACAGACTTTTTAAGTTTCTATGTTATCTGAAGCTGGCCTTGAACTCCTCACCATTCTGGCCAGGAAACCATGGCGAAAGGCGAGAAGTTAGGATATAGAGAAATAGTTTATAGCTTCATAGAGACACCCCCTCTTTCTTAACTGCTTTCACTAAGAGAAACAAGACTACCTTGTTTGACAAGTGGGTTTCAAATACAGGGAAAAATTAGGTGCCTAGAGCAGATCATTTCCTTTATATGAGGTGTATATTCTAGGTGACCCTAATTCTTGACATACCTGCCTCTTTCTGGGTATGAACAGTTTTTTAAGTGTGAATACCAGATTACTAGACTGATATGGTGGTGTACGCCTGTAATCTCAGCACTCAGAAGGTCAGAAGATGGAATGGAAAAGGCATTCCCTGCGTCCAAGGCCAGCTCTAGTGATACATTGTCTCAAAACAGAAGAGGGTATAATACAGTTTTTCTTTCAAGCTTTACCTGGTCTTGAATTAATGGAATGAGATACAGTTTTTCTCCTCTCTTAGAGGCTGAAGGTGTTAATGGTGTGACAGCACTATGATTTATAAGCATTTCATATCTGTACATAATAAACACCCAGGCCAGCAAATGAAAAAGAAGAGGAAGAGGAAGAGGATGAGAATGTTGATGATGAGGAGGAAGATGTGGAGGAGGAGGAGGAAAAAGATATCAGATCGCTCAATTGCTCATTCCACAAGTTCAGTGAACACTTACTGTCTGAAGCATTCAGCACGATAGACCACAAGTGTCCCCAAAAGGATACTGCTCTTGAGCTGGAGTCAAGTGATTAATTAAGGGCAGGGATTTCCAGAAGTGCCTGAGGACACACACTTACTATTTTTGTATACTACCAGAAAGTTTACATTCTGGAACAGAGACCTTACTTTATTCATGTTTCCAAACATACATTCTTTAGGATGGTCAACTTTCTATCTCTAGCAGAAAACTTTATTATTTCATGAGCTTATCTTTTCCCTTAACAAATAGATGATAAGCTATCGAGGGCATAGCTTTTTATTGTATCTTTGTAACACAGTGCTGGCCAGGTTTTGTTCTGTTTTCATTCAACATACCTTAAATATCTGTAGTGTCCCTAACCTAGCCTTTCTGAGTGGGGCGATAGGTATGATTTAGTTTCTGTTTTCAGAAGTGCTTATAATCAAATTATGGTAACTGCCAGTCGGAGTAAGTGCAAAGTTCTGCAATGCTGTTGGGCTACAGTAGTGAACAGAGCTGCCTTCCAAAGTTCACCGTATGAAGGAGGGCGGAGGTCAGGGCTTCCAGGGAGAGGGACAGCAGAGAAACTTGAAGATTTGTTTCTACAGGTGTGAAAGAGGTAGCCAGGCTGGGAAGGGCTATCGACTTTTGCTTAAAGGGCGGCAAGGGACTTAGCTTGAGGAGGGCACAGGCTGGAGGAGGGGTGAGGAGAAGTAAGTAGTCCATCAAGTACAGGAGCACTCCTCGTCACCATCAGTCTACAGGAGCACTCCTCGTCACTATCAGTCTACAGGAGCACTCCTTGTCACCATCAGTCTACAGGAGCACTCCTCATCACCATCAGTCTACAGGAGCACTCCTCATCACCATCAGTCTACAGGAGCACTCCTTGTCACTATCAGTCTACAAGAGCACTTCTGTCAGTGTGCAGGAGCACTTCTCGTCACCTCTCTTTAGTCTATAGGAACAAGCTAATTTTCCTACAGATTGGTGGATGTTTTATCTAAGTGTATGCCTGCATGGCATATGCCTCCTTGGATTGAGGGCATTGAATCCCCATGGACTGGAATTACAGTCAGCCATGAGTCGCCATGTGGGCGCCAAGGACTGAACCTGTGTCTTTTGGAAGAGCAGCCAGTGCTTTTAGTTGCTGATCCATCTTTCTAGCTTGATGAAGGGTGTTGTTATGTTATTTATGGGAATTATAGGAAAGGAGACATTTATGTGCCTTGTGCTGTGGGGATCTGGGTAATCCTTTATCCTACCTGTCTCTGTAAATCCTTCCATCCCCATTTCTACTGTGCAGTTAATTACTATCTGCTTCTATTAGACTTAGGAGTCAGGAGTAATGTCAAGTCCACGGTTACAGACTTTATTATAGCACAGTTTGAACTGAATAATTTCTCATTGGGGACAGCTGTGCATCCTGGCCTCGGCCAACCCGACGACACCCTTGCCCCTCAACAACCACCCAGTATTACAATCAAAACTATCTTCAGGTACTGTCAAGTGTTTGTTTTTAACTGCCTCATATATTTATGCTTCATGGTACCCAAAACTTCCCATTTCTACCTGCAGAGCACAGGTCTGTGCTGAGTGTTGTCTCGTTTTCTGCTTGGGTGCTGAAGAAGAACCAGTGGCCCGGTGACATTAGACAGGGACTGTGAGGAAGCCTAGAACCCTGGGCCATAGCTCACAGTTGAGTGCTTTGATGGGTGTGGCTCCTATTTGACCGGAAACATCACTTTCTCAGCACAGCAGGGATTTGTCAAGGAACAGGCCTTGACTGTGTGGTCCAGGGGAGAAGAGAAAGTAGACTTTAGAAGTCCTCTTTCAATAGTCTCTCCATAGGCCTCTGGCCACACTACCCAGGATCTCTCCCCAGAATAGTCCTAGACAACTGCTGGGCTCATCCTGCTTCTGTTTGCTCTTTTTCCCTCAGGCACAGAGAAGATGGCTGTCAGAGCTTATTCCTCATCTTGACAACCCTTCTAGAATATTCCTTCTGCCCATCTTCCTTTCAGCATTTACAGCCACTACTTTAACTGAAACTTTTGTCATCTCTCCTCAGACTCTTGTAGTGTCCATCCATGGTCCCATCCACCCTCTCCACCAGTCACCTCACTACACAGGGATCAGAGAGATGTCAAGTAAAACAAAAGGGTAGCAATAGCTGTCATCCAACGAGAATTCCCTGTTTACATTCCATCAGCCCCGAGACACACCTGCACAGTTTGGTTTCTCATTTGACGGAACAGATGAGTAACTTGCTTGGATCCCATAGCTGGCGAGTGTGGAGGGAGAGGCAGTTACAGTTGATTCGAAAGTGAAACCTGCTTTACTAGTTCTGAAGCCTCACCGTATCATACTTGGGATGCAAGTGAAGAATGGAACCTGGTAAGTTTCTTAACTGGCCTCTGGCATCCACAGATGCATTGCGATGGCCATTTATGGAGTTGGGATTTCATATGAGTTGTTTGACTTGCTGATAGCAGTACTCTAGGCTGGGTGGCTTAGAAAGAACAAGAATTCATTTCTTGTAGCTCTGAACAGGAGGATGTCTGAGATTGAGGCTCTTGCAGATTTGGCATATGGTGTAGGCATATTTGCTGCCTTGTGGACAGCTATCTTCCCATGATGTTTTTACACATCAGGAGGGGTAAGAGAGCAAACTGGGGACTCTTTTTTGTGGATGAGTCCCAGTCATAGAGATGAACTCTGTCTTAGTTACTTTACCTGTTGTGATAAACAGTGCGATCAAAAGCAACTTGGGGAGGAAAGGACTCATTTTATTTTATAAGTCACAATCCACTATAGAAGGAAGCCCAGGGCACGAACCCAAGGTAGGGACTGAAACACTGCTTACTGGTTTGCTCCCTCTGGCTTAATCAGCATGCCTTCTTCCTTCCTTCCTTCCTTACTTCCTTCCTTCCTTCCTTCTTTCCTTCCTTCCTTTCTCTCTCTCTCTTTCTTCTTTTTTTTTCCAATTTGCCAAGCTGTGACTGTTTAATAACTGACCAGATTATAAAAATACCACGGGTGACACCTTAGTTCTTCCATCTAATAAGTCTGTTTATTTGGTCTTCCCTGTTGCCAGCATCTCCACCTTCTACACAGCGAGTTGTCTTTTTTCTTTTTCATTTATTTATTTATTTATCTATTTATCTATCTATCTATCTATTTATTTATTTATTTATTTATTTAATGTATGTGAATACATGGTTGCTGTCTTCAGACACACCAGAAGAGGGCATCAGACCCCATTACTAATGGTTGTGAACCACCATGTGGTTGCTGGGATTTGAACTCAGGACCTCTGGAAGAGCAGTCAGTGCCCTTAACCACGGAGCCATCTCTCCAGCTCCTGTCTTTTTCTTTATTCCATCTTGTGGGGAAGATAATTTGAAGGGCCACAGGAAGTTATTCACTTCCTTGAAGCATTTCCCAACTGTACAGATCTCATGAATTAGATCCTCCATGCAGATGATGCCTAATTTGCCAAGAGATCGAGCAATCAAGGAATTATCTGCCAAGGCAATCTGCTTTTTATTAATTTTGACATAGCCTCGCTTGTAGATGAGCATGAGCTTCTACTGACTTCAGGTTGGGGCACCCCCATGCAATGTATGGTTCCACAACCCTCAGCATGTTAACTGAGCTTAACAAAGGTGCCATTGAAGATCTGTCGAAGACAAAGAAGCTGCAACGCCTTGCATACTTTTGGCATTACTCCATCCATACCTTAGATTCTGATGACAAACACCAGTTTTGGTGCTGCGGGCACATAGAAGTTTCCAGCCTTCCTTGCCACCCTAGCATTTCGAATTTCAGTCCGGTACATCTGCCTGTACTCCTTGTGATAGTGCTTTGCCCTCTCATTGATGAGCTTCTCTTTCTTGTATAACTCAGGACCACCTGCCCAGGGGAGGTACCACGCATAGTGGTTTGGCTTTCGCATTTCAATCATCGACGGAGAGAATGCCCCACACATGTGCTTATTCGTCAGTCTGATGGAGGCAGTTCTTCAGTTGAGGGCCTCTGTTTTCATCTTTTCTGATGACTCAAGTTTATGTCAAATTGACAAAAACTAACCAGCATGACCTAAACTCCCAAAGCTACGCCTCTTGAGGATGAGATTCTAATGCAAGAATTTGGGGAGGGTAAGAACGTTTCATCCTTAACTGCATTTGAGGAAAGCTGCGGCTAACTCAACTCTGAGAGCCACTGGTTCTTCTGCTCAGCGTTCTCACTCCTCCATTTCTCTCTTCTTCCATTTACCTACACATAACGATTCTAAAACTTACGTTAAAATGTACAGACTTTGAACTTTCTCTTTCTAGCTATTTCTACATGTGCTGTTTGCAGACATTATTTCACAGTACAGCCTTCCCCTTCATCTACTTGCAGAATGTTCATAATTTTCTACCTATCTATCTATCTATCTATCTATCTATCCATCCATCCACCTATCATCTATCTATCTGTCTTTCTGTCTATCTATCTATCCATCCATCCATTCACCCATTATCTATCTATCTATCTATCTATGTATCTATCAATCAATCATCTATGTATCTATCATCTATCTATCCATCTATTCATTCATCTATCATCTACCTATTATCTATCTATCTATCTATCTATCTATTATCTATCTATCATCTATGTATCTATCATCTATCTATCCATCTATTCATCCATCTATCATCTATCTATTATCTATCTATCTATCTATCTATCTATCTATCTATCTATCTATCATCTATGTATCTATCATCTATCTATCCATCTATTCATCCATCTATCATCTATCTATTATCTATCTATCTATCTATCTATTTATCTATCTATTATCTATCTATCTATCTATCTATCTATCTATCATCTATCTATGTATCTATCATCCATCTACCTATCTAATTATCTATCAGCTATTTATTTATCTGTCTGTCTATCTATCTGTTTAACTATTATCTATCTACTTATCTATGATCTATCTAATTATCTGCCTATCTATTATCTGTGTGTGAGGGGGTATGCTTATGCTGAAGGTGTATAGAGGTCAGAGGACAACTCAGGAATCACTTCTTCTACTGTGTGGATTCTGAGCATTAAACTCAGGTCGTAAGGCTTGGCAGTAAGTATCTTTACCTGCTGAGCCATATGGTCAACCCCAGTCTACTTTGTCTATGAATCTGACTTGTCTAGGTGCCTCCTGGTGATGAACTGGACTCGTGGTATTTGTGTCTTTCTGAGTTCATAGGCCTCTCCATGCCAAGTACAGGGGCCCCTCTCACACCATCCTTTGTCCTTTGGATCCCCCCTCTGCTTTTGCTATCTTCCTTCTTGGAGGAGGCTTAAAGAATTTTGTAGACTGTACTAAGATGGTAATTGTGACTTTTTCCAACCTGTCCTCACCCACATCTTTGTTGGATAGCCCTCTTCTCTACTGTAAGGTATGAGTTCCCATTCTCACTGAGTTTACGGTTGGAAGCTTGAGGGTAGTTACTACTAGCCCAGGAGGGTATTGTAGGGCAAAGGAACTTGGAACTGTAGTACTTCGCCCTTGGCACAAATCCAAAATGGTAGCAGTTCTTCTCATTTGTGGAGATAGGACAGGTCTATGGGAACAGTAAAAACCCATTTTTAAAAGCAGGCTATCTTTACTTGTTATCTTTGGCAGTTTCGTATGTGTGAATAACACACCTTGATTATGTGCACCATCAACTTCTTCCCAGAAGGTTCTTGCTCTTCCCCTCCTCCTTCATGTCCTGTCTGTTTCTGTCATCGGTAACCCTCTGGGTCCTTCAGGTGCTGCCTGTTGGAATGCTAACCGATCCTCGTTGACTTGATCTCGTAGCAGGTAACTATAGATGGATTGAGTTCATGGGTGCAGCGGCTGTATCATGTTCTGAAGGCAGCATTTCACATACTCTTCCCCATCCTCCAGTTCCTGCATCTTCCCATCCCTTTCCCAAGACGCTCCCTGAGCCCGAAGGATGGGAGTGATATAGATGTCCTTTTTAGGGCTGAGTACTCAATAGACACTTGTTTGCAGCTCTTTGACTAGTTGTGAGTCTCTGAGTCAACTGCTGACCACTGTGGAGGGAAGCTTCTCTAACCAAGGATGAGGGCAGCACATATCAGTCAGTACAAGAATTGTACCAATTTAGAAGGCAGTTTGACAATTGTGTTGTTTAGCAAAACAACAGGAGTAGGTTCCTCTTGAGGCCTGTGACCTCCCAGCTATGAACTCTTGACTAGGCTTATGGTACTAGCCATGAATTCCTTCCTGTGGAGCTAGCCTCAAGTTTAATCTAAAAGGGTCTGCCTACCCCCATACTGGTCATGTCACTGTTCCTCAATGTACACATTGTGCCTTGCAGGTTGGTATTGTGTAGAGGGTTGACTGAATGGGTACCAGGGGTGTCTCTTTCCTCTCCCCACCACAGACTGCATAAGTCCTTCCCTTCCCCCCAGCACAGTGAAAAGGCGTCATCAGAGAAGGTTTTCGGGCCAGTTCCATCTTGATTTCTCTGTCTTGCAACCAAAGAGAGTTGCATCTTCAGCAATAGGGTCTTACCATCACCTAGTTATGACGGGAAACCAAGATGAGTAGCTGTGGCATGTGCTGTTCAGGGAGTCTGTGGGGCTTCCTGACCAGTAACACATAGGAAGGTTTCCCATACTCGTCACTGAGATCTTCTGGGGGGAATCACTGCCTACCCATGTGTGGCTCTACCCCTTTTGTTAGATGTATTAGGTAAGATTCGAGAGCTGGAACTACAGTAGAGGCAGCCCTTTCTGAAGGGCAGCTTTCAGAATGTTTGGAAGGAGGCTACGTGGGCAGCAGATAGGAGTCACCATCCCTAGAAACCATTTTGATATATGCTCTGGTAAGCTCACTAAAACGTTAGACACTTGGGCTGTAGCTGAGTGCACAAGGCACTGGCCTAGCACACCAAAGGACCTGGGTTCAATTCCCCAGCACTTCCTAAACTAGGATGGTGGTGGCATGCAGCTCTTTCATGTGAAGAGCAAGATCAGGAGTTCAAGGTCATTCCTGCCTCTGCCAGCTCCTGGCCCACCAGGGCTTCAGGAGACCATGTCTCAAAACAGCCACAACTGAGCAGATCTTTTCAACAAACAAACAGCACCCTTTATCCCCATCCCTCATGACAAAAGCTAGAAAATTTTCTTCTGTCACTAACTGAAATCATTAGAGAACTTATTTCAAGCAAGTTGATTTTCCAGAAAGCTTTAAGCTTGTTCTTCTAAACACGAACTTTCCTTAAGAAGTCTGATTGAATGGTACTTTTCTGTGTCTCTCACTTCTGTTAATTTTTCTATGCGTTTTCTATCAGGCAGCTAGTCTTTGATATTGAATTGCCTGGCACTTGACAACTCTCCAGGGTAAACCAATTCACGTAATTACTTGGCAGAACCATCTGGTGTTAATCTTACAGATTTCGGTAAATCCAAAACCAAAAACCCAAACCAAAATTTTATTTAAAATTCTTTAGCTGGCCATTGGCATACTTTTGTATGCCACAGAGAGACTGAGGCAGGAGGATTGCCATGATACAGAAATTTAGCAGAAGCTGAATATACAGATCAGGAGTATGCAAGAGCCTAGTGCTTGGAGCTGGGGTACCACAACTCAGGAGGCGGAAACAGGAGGTTGGGGAGTTGAAATGGGTACGAGAGATGCTGTCTCTGAAAAACAAAACTTAAACCCAGGGAATTCTTTAAGGATTTGGTAAGTTAAGTAAGACAAGTGGTTCAGAATTAGTCCAGGCCATCCTACGTCACAGGGGGAGAAAGTTAGCAGAGGATCACATGGAGCTGAAGCCCTGGAATACTATGGTCACTCTCGGGTCCACAGCCATGCTGAACAAAACTTGGCGCTGCCTGCTTTTACCTTGTACTTGTTAGCCTACATGAAAGCCAGGTGCCTCTGGGCACAATGTCACACACCTTAAATCCTATTGCCAGGGAGACAGAAGCAGGAATGAGCATCAAATGCTCAGAGCCAACCTGATGTACATGGAAAGATCATCTTGTCTCAACCAAGTTTTCTTAACCACCCCAACCCTCTCCAAAAGCTTAGGAATTACTCTTTCCAAATATATCCTAAATTCTTCTTCTAGAGCAGAAATGTGCCCAGAGTGCTCTGGACAGATCCGCTGCGCCACGAATGAGCCCAGCCTCAAGTTCTCAATAAGGACAAGGGACTAAGGAAATGGAGTCAAATTCTCCCTGAAATATTCCGGCTTTAAAGAAATAACTGAAGATGAGTTTTAGACCCCACTGTGGTCTTTTTATGCAAGGTGGTTCACACTATCAGCATAATATCTATTTTGTCCAATTGTTTGATTACCATAGATTCCTATAGCTACTCAAAATAAACATCCTGGACCCGAGCATCCAGAGCACAAGGCACGCGGTGGTGCTCAGAAGCAGGCAGATTAGAAGTTTAAGGTCATCCTTGTCTCCATAGTGAGTTCAAGGCCAACCAGGACTACAAGTGATAATCTGTCATAAGAATCAAAACTAGCAGGCAGTGGTGGCTCCCACTTTTAATTCCAGCAATCAAACAGTAGAGGCAGGTGGATTTCTGTGAGTTCAAGGCCAGCCTGATCTACAGAGTAAATTTCAATACAGCCAAGGTTACACAGAGAAACTTTGTATGAAAAGACAAACAGAAATCAGAACTATTGAAGTATTCATGTATGGCCTAGTCCTAGTAGTTCTAAGGTACAAAGTTGTTCAGTTCCTGGAGGGTTTAATAGTTCAAAACTATAATTTTAAAAGAACACAAGTTTCCAGAGATAGGCTTGATAAGACAGAAGAAAAGTCACATGTGACAACGTGGGAGTGAGAATTAGAAGAAATAAAAGAAATAATTCACTTGGATGCCCTGGAGCACATTCTTGTTATTCTGCAGAGTAAAACCCACAAGGACAGAGGGGGCACCAGACTGAGCACTCTACCATTCGTAGAATTTCTTTCACTTGGGACTGCATTTCAGTTATTTCGGGATGGCCTTGTGTTCCAGATATGACCAACTATGACCTTGAACTCTTTCCTCATTCTCTTGTCTTCACCTCTGCAGTGCTGTGGGTTTACAGCTGTACACTACAATGGGGCATATCTGTATATATGTCTAAAAGAATATTTTATCTTATGTGCATGGGTGTTTTGCCTGCATGAATATCTGTGCATCAAGGAGACTGGAACCAAGTCACTGCTTGGGTGCTGGGAATGGAACCCAAGGAGAAGCCAGTGCTCTTAACTGTTGAACTATTTCTCCAGCTTCCCCCTCTCTCTTTGTGTGTGTGTGTGTGTGTGTGTGTGTGTGTGTGTGTGTGTTCAGGTGCCCTCTCAGAGGTCAGAACATGGGGTCAGATTCCCTGGAGTTGGAGTTACAGGCAGGCAGTCATAATCTGGAGCTGAACTCAGGTCCTTTGCGAGAGTAGCAAGCACTTTTAACTGCTGAGCAATCGCTGCAGCTTTTACTAAACGTTGAAAGCCAGAATAAAGTGAATATGTTTGATCTGTGATGCCAGACAATAATCACAGTTACTCTGAATAATACTCTTTCCATTGAATATGTCCCACTTCATTCTTTTGTTGGCTCATTCTTGCATTCACTCTGTCAGTAGGTTTTGGATATTTTCCAGAGTTTCATTCTTGTGAATAGGACTTCTAGGAACTTCTATGCCATCCTATAGGAAGATAATGCAGCTGAGTGGTATATTATGCACTGGGCCCTGGGTTTGATCCCTGTGCTGTAGAACAAACCAAATGTTTGTAAAAGCTTCTTTAAATATGCAAATATACATTCATCTAGGTAAGGAATTTTTGGTTTGCAGGCTGTCTGATGGTGAACCTTGTAAAACAGTATTGAACTGCTTGCCAAAGTTACATTGATTTAGACCCTGCTCGCCACAGGTGAGATTCTTGTGGACCCAGGTTCTTTCTAACACTTGATGTCAGACTTGGCATTTTCAACAGCCAAATAAATGTAAGTCAATTTATATATATATTTGATTACTAATGATATTTGTGTGTGTGTGTATATGTGTGTGCATGCATGCGTGTGTGTGTGTGTGTGTGTGTGTATATGTGTGTGCATGCATGCGTGTGTGTGTGTGTGTGTGTGTGTGTGTGTGTGTGTGTGTGTCTGTCTGTCTGTTGTGCATTCACATAGGAGTGCATTTTGAGGCCAGAGGACCACCTTGGTTATCATTTCTCTCACAGGCTTGGAAGTCAGTAAGTAGGCTAGACTGACTGGGCATGAAGCACTTATCATTCGGCCTGAACCATTTTCTCAGACCGATTCCAGGCTAGGAATCAGCCATGTCAGCCACAGTATTCTTACTTAGCTTCTAATCATATATCATGATTAGAATTTATATATGTTCCGTGTGACCCTTGGATAGTCAAAAATATAGAGGGCATGTTAGTATTTTCTCTGTTCCTGTACAGTACAAGTATACTATCACTGTCTTCAGACACACCAGAAGAGGGCATCAGATCCCATTACAGATGGTTGTGAGCCACCATGTGGTTGCTGGGAATTGAACTCAGGACCTCAGGGAGAGCAGCCAGTGTTCTTAACCTCTCAGCCCTCTCTCCAGCCCGGTTATAATCCTTGTAATCCCATTTTCTATGTTGTATGCCTTGCGTCTGTTTCACTGGGTCTACTAAAACCAACATTGTCAAGGACGATCTGACTGTGTCCCCCATTTCTAGAGTCACATTAAACATCTAGCCATGTCAGTAAAGATAAGCATTATGACTGCTCTGATGTGCTGTGTGCGCATGACAGAGCACTCGTCTAAGGCTGGCATGACTATGTCACTTCTAACCCCGTAGCCTATGGACCGAGGTGATATTTCTGTTCCTATTCGTTGATACTGAGAAAGCACTACCTTTGACCCTAATGTTCAAAAAGAATAGAACAGTAACCTTCATGTCCAAATAGATGTGAGGTAGCATAATAAAAATACCCATGGGCCAGATATCACATTAAACACTCCTCTGTGTCACCTCAGTCTTACCAAAACCCTTGCTAGATAGGGACTACAGGCCCAGTTACACAGAGACCAGAGACTAACTTCCAGCCAAAGCCAGGAAATTATGTCTGTGTTTTCCTACTTTGCACACTATCCCTTGCTAATCATTGTGAAATGGGACGCTGACCCAAAGACCAACTGTTATATGAATGACCCCACGTCTCTAACAGTGGGCATTGGCGCACAGCCCACCATGGACACGCTTAACAAATACTTCCATACATGGTACTTTGTAGAAAATAAGAGAGAAGGCATAAAACCTACCCTGAAAAGATGGTGTGTCCCTGAGGGTAGGATGAAGAAGCACAGGGCTAACCTGGGGTCACATTTACACTGTTGTTTCAAGCCCAGAGACAATCTACAGGCCACCTCTGCCCCCGATCTGGCAGAAGAACTGAAGGCAGACTATCCCTGTCCTTAATAGGCAACCAGGAAGCCGCAGCCCATAAAAGTGGAGTTCCTAATGCTGCCTGCCAGGCAAGGCATAATTAAAAGTTTTTGAAAGACTTTTTTTTTTTTTTTCCAATTTCTAATTTTACCTGCTTGTAGATTAGCAAAACGAAAGTCATTTTACTCCCTCCGATTGGTTGGTGTGGTTTATACTGTAGAATGCAACCTTCAAAGAAAGACAGTCATCTGGCCTGAAGTTAGTAGCAAGAAGCCCACAGTGGAGGTGGGGCTGGAGCCAGAGCGCCAGTGTGGTTTGAGTTCCCTGGCTGCAGCTGCCTCTATGGCCTGGCTGTGGCTTGGCAGTGTGACTCTGCAAAGCAATATACTGTTTTTCCCACACCAGTGGTGAGCCGGCTTTCCCCAAGAGCCTGACATAGCATGCTCATCAAACGCCAGCCAGGCGTCTAAGGACAGCAGAGGAGAGAACCAGAGCTTAGAGATCCCAGGACAGGGCCCAGTGAGAGAACTGGGAGTCGCTGGGGAGATTTCCTGCGAGTCATTGGGTCTTTGTCCAACCTTTCTGTGCATGCACATGAGTGCTTGCGCGCGCGCACACACACACACACACACACACACACACACACACAGAGGCTGTTCAGTTATAGAAACCTCTGCAACACATGGAACATATTATGTCAGGGCTAAAAAGACAGCTCAGTCATTAAGAACATTTATTGCACACTGTGATGACCAGGGTTGCGACTCCAGTACACACAACAAGCCAGCCATCTGACACGTGCCTGTTACCCCAGCTCCAAGGCATCTACACATTCTTCAGGCCTGTGTGTGTATACAGACACACCACACATGCATATGCATATACACTCACAAACAACATGCATAAATAAATAAAAATTTAAGTGCATAGGCTATAGCATGTATATATATATGCATATATATGTATATATATATGTATAGTACAGCATATATATTTATAAGCTTAGTTTTGTTAAAAAAATTTTTTTCTCAGTTTCTAGCTTGAAGGCCTGGTTTTTATTTCCCCCCATAAGTGCTGAGTGTTTTTATCCAAAGTGCCCCTAATTGACTTTGCCTGCAGCTGTTTAATAGATCCTTTATTTGATGTGATTATCTTTCTTCTGAGCAAATCACTAAGAGCAGTGTAAGTAGTTCTAGCAGTCTGACTAGTACAGTTGTAAATTAGCTCACACACAGCTAGTTCTATTAGTTAATCCCGCTCCTATCCTAACTAACTACTCACCTCACCTCTCGGGTGCTGGCATTAAAGGCTTGTGCCACCATGCCTAGCCTATAGCCACGTTTCAAGATGATGGCTTATAAATGATCATGTCTCTCTTTAATCTTCACTTAAGTTTAATGGCCAAAGTGACACTACTTTATTATCTTTCAGTTCTATTTTCTCAGAAGGCCAACCAATAACGGAAGCCTCACTGGGCCAAAATTAGTATTGGCAGAGCTGTCCCCTTTCACAGAAGCTCTAGTTGGGAATCAAGTCCTTTGTTGCCAGCTTCTAGAAGCCACCTGCGCTTCTTGTCTCTGGTCCTTTCTCATCCTCAAAGCCAGAGCCTCTGGTCCTTCTGACTACAGTTGAGAAAGGTTCTTCCATATTGGGTCTTCCTGGGTAATAATCCATGACAATGTCCCTAGCTCAAGGTTCTTTTTGTTTGTTTGTTTGTTTTGCTCTTTGAGATAGGGACTCTCTATATAGCCTTGGCTGTCCTGGAACTCACTCTGTGGACGAGGCTAGCCACAAACTCATAGAGACCCTCCTGCCTCTGTCTCCTGAGTGCTGGGATTAAAGGCATTCATCACCACTGCCTGGTTTAGCTCTAAATTCTTAACCTATGTCCTGCTTTCGTGTTTGAGGAAAGGAATGTGGGTATTTGTGGAATGGCCTTTACTTTCCTCCTACATTTAGTCTGGGCCAAAAAGATTACAATGAAACAAGGAGCTTTAAGGGTGGTGCATAGACCTATAATCCCAACATCTGGGTGGAAGCAGGGGATCAATTGTGTAAGGTCAGTGGGGTTACTAGAGAGTTGTGGATTTGGTAAAAACGTAGCAATAATTTACATCCGGGCACTCTTCCTCAGTCCTTTTCACTTACTTAGCTCTCCACACACACTCATTCTTTGAAGATGACCACTCAAGAATCACCACTGACTGGTTTCTAGTTGTACCACAGGTTTGAGAGAGGCTGTGGGTGAGTTACTCCTCCACACTTGTGCTGGAGAATGTGCTCCCTTCAGAGGGGATGATGGTTCCTACGACGTTTCTCTCTGTCCTTTGTATGCATGTGTATTTGTATGTTCATGTATGTGTGCTGGTGTAGATGTGTATGCACATGCATGTGTGTTGTGGAGACCGAAGAACAAACTGGAACATTGTTTCTTAGGAAGGTTATCCTGGTGGTGAGCCACCATGGGGCTGCTGGGAGTCACACCCATATCCTATGTAAGAACAGTAGGTGCTTTTTGTCTGTCTGTCTGTTGGTCCATTCATCCATCCATCCACCCACTCACCTGTCCATCTGTTCGTCCATCCACCCACCCACCCATTCATTCATCCAGGTTTTTGAGACAGGGTTTCTCCGTGTAGTCATGGCTGTCCTGGGACTCAGTCTGTAGACCAGGCTGGCCTCGAACTCACAGAGTTAGGCCTGCCTCTGCCTCCTGAGTACTGGCATTAAAGACTTATGCCACCATCGTCCAGCAGTGCTTACTCTTAAACACTGAGCTACCTCTGGCCCCTGCCCACCTCTTGAAAGATTGTCTCTCACTTTGACCTGGGGCTGATTGATTCAGCTAGGCCAGCCTGAGGTATCTGCTTGCCTTTGCCTTCCTGTACTGCGGTTACAAATATGTGTCACCATGCCCGAGTTCTCATGCTACGACCTACCTCCTCATCCCAGATAGTTCTTCTCTTGACCTAGGTGACTTTTTATTCTTTGAGTCTGTGAAATTCTTCTCTAGCTGTCCGTCTTTTTGAGTGCATCCACTGGACTCTCTGTGGTTTCTTTTCTGTTCTCTGCTGCTGTGTTGTGAATCCACGAGGTCAGAGGCTCTATCTCCATGCGTCTTTGTTTTCAGAGTGACACATGGTTAAGATCCCTCTGGGTCCTAAAACTGTTGCTATCTGGCATCATTAAAGAGCGTGGTACAAGTCACCGTGGAGCTAAGGAGGTGGCTCAGCAGTGACATCGTTGCTGCGCAAGCAGAAAGACCAGAGTTCAGATTCCTAGAAGCCCTGTACTTGCTGGCTAGGGATGACAGCTGGCCTGAGAAATCACAGTAAGAGAGAGATCTGAGTCTGCTTGGCAAATCCTGAGTGGTAGAGCTCTACTTCCCGAACCTTTCTTCCGCTCTTACAGTCGGGGCAGGCCATGGGTGCAAATACCGCTCTGTCTTTTAAGGATTTGGACTCTTTGTGGCAGAAAAGAATTTTAGGCTGAATGACTAAGAAGCAGAGTTGAAGTTTATGAACTGGAATTTTTTGAAGCAAAAGCATTAAGAGAAAGACAGGTACTTGGGACGGAAGTTAGACACACCAGAGAGATGGGCATGGGGCATCTCAAGGGGGTGCCAGTGAAGTGATTATGTCTCTGTATTTCATCTTCATTCACTTCCCAGGGTCTCTATAGACTCTTCTTCACCAACACTTTGGCCACCTCATGGCTTATCACTTGGATAGAAAAGATACTATTTTCTTGCTTCTTCTTTTTTTTTTTTTTAACCAGTTTTTAAGTAAGGAATCATTCCAGGTACCCCTTCAAAAGTTGGTGCTTGCTGTTAAACCCCAGATCCAGACATTTAGATGTCTTAGCTCGCTGCAACACCCTTCCTGTACCTATATGAGTTTTGGCTCCCTGTGGCATCCTTGCTATACTGATATGTATTTTGGCCCACTGAGGTACCCTTACCTCATGGTTTGGTAATGTTTTGGTTCTGTCAGCTGCATCTCACACCTCTTGTGTTTTGCTGTGGTAAGATGGCCTAGACTTGTTTTGTTTACTTCCTACCCCAGTTCTGAAATTATCCATCCATTCAACATCCTTGAACCTTAGCATTTAGCTCCGTTGACATAGAGAATCTCAGGGCTCTGGCAATTTCACGGGAGTGTTAGGCGGTTTATATCCCGTTGACAATGGAAAGGTGCGGGGCTAAAGCTGTGCGAGTCAGCACCATAGCCGAGCTCTTGGTGAAGCAAACCAGCCGCCTGTGTGTTGGTTACTTCTCTGGTTGCTGTGACAAAAATGCCTGGCAAGAAGCCCCCGAAGGAGGTTGGTTGGTTTGGCTCACTGTTTGAGGGTATCTCGGCAGGAAAGGCGTGCTGTCACGAACAGGAGGCTGCTGGTCACGTGACTGGCTTCATGCTCCCTCCCTTCCCTTTATTCAGTCTACCGATGGTGCTCTCCACGTTCAAAGAGGCTCCGCCTTCTTCCACCAAACCTTCCTGGAAGAACTCTCATTCATACCCAAAGGTGTGTTTTCATGCTAACTCTAAATTCGTTTTCATTGGCAAGGAGGATCAGGCCGTGTAGAGAAGATCGACTCCAGTTAATTGAGCTGACAACATTCAGCTCGGCACCCCATGTTTATTGAGATGTGGAGGGGATCCGTGCATCACAGTGGAGCCATGTGCTTTATTGGTTGTTTGGACCTCTTTGAAAATAAAAAATCAAAGGAGAAGGGGAGAATTATTGAGAGTTGCCTTTCTCATAGCACCCTCTGCTTCTCTCGGAGGTCCCTCAGTAAACCCCATTGATGTTTATGGCACCCTAGAGTATGAGTATGTTGGTCTAAGCAGAATTTTTGGTATGCTCTTATCTATTTTTTTTTGGCCTCTGATGGTTTTGAAACATATTTATAAGGGAAGGACAACTGGCCCAACTTGAAGCTATTCTAAAGAACAGCTAGATACCGGGGTGATTACCATTTTGAGCACATACCAGGGATCGGGGTGATGGTCCTTATGAGAAGTTGGGCACTGGAACAATGGTTGTTGTGTCTGTCTCTTATGTATATTGTACAGAATTTGTGTTTGGATTAGGCACAATACCAAATCCTGGCCTGTTTTGAATTTCCCTTGAAGTTTATCAGGAAGCTGCTTATGCTCTCATCCTGTGGGAACTTTCTCCAGGAAGTCCCGGTCCTTGGTGGTTGGTCTGGATCCTCACAGAAACAGAAACCTGGGGATATTCAGCAATGGCAAACATCCCTTGGGTGCCTTCTGTGTAGCAGACATTGTGCTGATTGCAAAGGCTACAGTGTCCTGCTCTTGGAGCTTAGGGTTTTGGAGTGTGGGTCGTGAGGAGTCTGTGGGGGTACTGTAAATAAGGGGTTCAGCAAAGAGTCTAGACTGGGAAATATTTATATTGAAAAAAACTCTAGATGCCTCTGGGCTGGTGCAGTTGACTGAGAATTTACTGAGTGGAGCAGAAAGAATGTTAAAAGCTGGAGGAAAGGGCAGCGTGCTGTGGAATGCTGACTTCCAGGCATATTCCAGGGCTCGAACACTCTTAAATTCATAGCAGCCTTGATTAACTGGAATTATGAATTCACAAGACCTGAACGTGATCGGGCCTATTAGCACATTACAGAAGTGGGAAGAAACTCCTAAGGCCCTACCCTTCCCTGGGGAGCTGTAGACAGTTAATGGTTGCTAGGGACGGGGGAACATGTTTTTATTAGTGGTTCAGCCAATGGCAAGTTATCCATACTCCTGCAATTAACCCTAATTAAGTTATTTCTCACACACACACACACACTCTCACACACACACACTCACACACACACACACTCACACACACACTCACACACACACACACACACATACACACACACAGGAACATTAAGGAAGGTGACTGATTAGGAGGAGGAAGGTGTTAAGGGGGTTAATATATAGTAATAAAAACTTTAAAAGAATTTACTGAGTGAATAAAAAATATAACTTTATTTGAAAGCAATGCACAGCTGTATTTTGGTGCTTTGGAGTGGAAGAAATACTAAGCTATGTACTTTAGAGTTTTCTGGAAGAAAGAAGAGAGGGGAATAAAGTGTCTTTTCTTTCAGTTTTTTAAGTTCACAAATTCACAGAAATATGCCAACAGTAATGTGGCAGAGAGTAAAATACTCGGCCTTCCCACTCTTGCCAGCAGCCATGGGCTCCTGGAGGCCCCGCTCCCACAGTGAGCAGGCAGAAACTGGGAAGTCCACCTTGTAGGCTGTGGACATCCGGCTCTTTGAAGTTCACTTCAGTGGCGGTTCTGTTTGACAAGACCGGCAGGATATAGACCACAGCGGGATTTCGGATACGTGTTGTTTTCCAGAAGCTTTCTTTCCTTTAGCTGGGGAATGTATTGTATGGTGTGCAGTCTGACTAGGCCTTTCCATAATTTCTCCTTCTTTCTTAAACCTCCCCTCCCTCCCCTACCTTCCCCGCCCTCCAAGTCCCCTCTCTCCCCCTTCCTCCAGTTCCCTCTCCAGCTCCCTCTAGCCACATACCCCCGTCCATTATAGATGAGGTCATTAGGTTTTGGAGCCAGGAGAAGTGAATTGCTATAACTTTAACAGAAAGGAGGAGGCTGGAGGGATTCTGTAGTGTGTGAACAGGGCTCAGCATCATTCACCTCTCTCACATGTATCATTGCTATCAAGAACATTATGGGATGTGAACCACTGTCTCTGATTAGCTTCTCAGGGCTTGATTGGATTTTTTGTGCTTTCTACTGTGAATACCCAACTTTTGTCAGCTTTGTTCAAGGAAGGGGTGTGATGGGAGGAGAGAGGTAAGGCTTGGGTGGGACTTTGAAGAAGTCGGGCTCCCATGTGAGTGCAAAGGGGACCCACTCAAGGGCTTAGACAGGGAGTGATTCCATTAGATCAGAATTTAGGAAGGAGCTGTTTTGGTGTGGAGGCAGGGTTTGGGGAGAGAGAAAGTGCCTCAGGAGATCAGTAAGGAAAGGGTAGCTGCCTCCCAAACCACAGAGCCCCTTGCAGAAAAGAACACTGAGCAGGGAACAGGGCACACAGACAGAACCCCAGCGGTCCATATTAAAAGAAAATAAAATTCGTAGGGGCTGGTGAGAGGGCTCACTGGATAAAGGTGCTTGCTGCTAAACGAAGTGACTTGAATTCAGTCTCCAGACCCACAAGGCAGGAACAAAAAGATTTCTTTCTGCATCTTACTCCCTGACCTCCACAGATGTTTGATCAAGCAAGCCCACACACACTAAACAAATGCAGTAACATATTTAAACATCCTTCCATGTTTTTATAGTATGTCTGTGGCTGCGTTTTAAAAAAAAGTTTAAGCCTTTGATATTCGTGTGATATTTGGCTGTTTATTTTTGAGGTACTGAGGGTTACATCCAGGATTTGCAGCTTGTAACTGCTCTTCCGTTAATCTTACTGTACAGTCTGATTGGAAAGACTGACAAGTTAGGCTGATTCGAAGCTTCATTTGCTAAAGAATTCAAGTTTTATGTCAACGATTTCTTTTAAGTTTAAAAAGTATTGCTTTAAGTTGGGCGTGGCGGTGTTGGCCTTTATCCCGGCATCCGGAAGGCAGAGGCAGATGGAACTCTGAGTTCCAGGCCAGCCAGAGCTGCAGGGTGAGACCCTTTCTCTAATGCTGCTTCCTACCCTCTGGAAAGATATTTAGATTTTTAGGGCGTTCCAGGTAAACCTGGCAATGTGTTCAGGCCTGGTTTCATACCCAGACTCCTCCAAGAGTTACCTTCTGTGCCTCTTACATTTCTTCCTTGTCCGTTTCCAGTCCTATTCTCATTCTCCTCTACCTGTCTTCCAAAAATTATACATCCGGACCTCTACTGCTACCTGCCTCCCAAACCCTTTCCCCGCCCCCTTTCCTTCCCTTTTTATTTACTCATTTTAGACAGGGTTTCACTGTGTAGCACAGGCTGACCTTGAACTTACATTGTAGCTTAAACTGTCCTTGAACTTGTTAAGTGGTCCTCCTTCCCCAGTCTCCTGTTTAAAATATGTATTTCATTACTGTGAGTGTGTGGTGGGGAATAATGGCCAAGGTGTGTGTGTTGAGATTAGAGGACAACTCTCAGGGTCTGTTCTCTCCTTCTCCCACGTGTGGCCTGGGAATTGAACTCAAGTCACCCGGCTTGGTAGCAAGCGCCTTAATATGCTGGCTTGGCCATGTAGCTAACACTTCCTCCTTTTTCTTAAAAAAAAAAAAATTACATTTATTTAGTCTCTCCTTCCCCCTCCCCCTCCTTCCCTCCCATTTCCTCCTCCCACCCCTCTCTTTCCCCTCCCTCTCTCCCCCTTCCTTCCCCTCCCTTCCCCTCCCTCTCTCTGTATTTGTGTGTGTGTGTGTGTGTGTGTGTGTGTGTGTGTGTGTGTGTGTGTGTGTGTAGGCGCTCATGCATTACACGCATGATAATCCCCACCTGTGTAGTACATGGAGAGCTAGGTAAACAAAATGATCTTTTAATGGATGGCTAGTGAATGGAAGAGTAAGTCTTCTTGGAAATGGGGGCCATGAGAAAAATAAAAGAGAATAAAAAAATAAAATATTTCAAACTATATTAACTCGTTTGTGCTCATGAGGTAAGCAATACCCTGAAATCAAGAGGCTTGGGATATGTTTGAGCTGGTGGAATGTTTGCCTAACATGGATGTAGCAGCCCTGGGCTCTGTTTCTGGCATGTCATAAACTGGGTGTGGTAGTGCATGACCATAAGTGACCTTAAGAATATGGAGGCAGGAAGATCAGGAGTTCAAAGCCACTATCCACGGGGCGGCAACTACAAGCCCAGCCTGGGTCACATGACTGTGCCTCTAAATTAAATGAATAAATTGGTGGTTCGGTGGGTAAAGTGCTTGCTGTGCTGGTGTAAAGATATGAGTGCAGATGTTCAGACCCCATGAAAAGCTGGTAGTGGACATCGGTAATCCCGCTGGTTCTGCGGGAGGTGGGAGGTGGACTTAGGAGAATCTCTGAAGCTTGTAGGCCACCGAGGAACACATCAGGGAACCAAAGCGACACTGTTCACAAAGCTGAAACAGGAAGATAGAAACCCAGGGTTGTCCTCTGAGCTCCACACATGAATGCACAAGCACACATACACACACACACGGACACATTACACATACACATTGTACCCATATTTGTGAATAATAAAGAATAATCATATAGGATAAGTATTAGAGTAAAACAGAATAATTCGTATTTCCACGATAATTTAAATTGCGCTTATAGCAAAAAGTGTGTGCGTATGTGTGAATTACAGGTTCCTCCAAGTCAATCAGAGGTCCTCCTTATTTTCTAGGGATATTTTGAAGACCATAGCTCTGGGCCAGATGCTGTCCTTGTGTATCTGTGGCACAGCCATCACCAGCCAGTATTTGGCAGAAAAGTACAGAGTGAACACACCTATGCTTCAGAGTTTCATCAACTACTGCCTGCTGTTCCTGGTTTACACAGTGATGCTGGCCTTTCAGTCTGGTATGTCACATGTGGGAATCACCGTTCCAGAAATTTTGTGGTTTTCTTTTTTTTAACCCCCCCATTTTTGCATATGTAGGTGTGGTGTGTATATGTATACATGAATGTATGTGTGTGTATATTTGTATGTGTGTGTATTTGAGTGTGTGTATATATATATTTGAGTGTGTGTGTGTATGTATCCAAACCAACTAGGAAGGTGCAGTATTTCCGTTCCCACCATCATTTGAAACTACTGCTAAAAGAGTCAGAGTGTGGTTCCTATGGGGCTAGATTAGTAACTCCCTCCCTCCCTCCCTCCCTCCCTTCTTTCCATGGTACTAGGAATGGATTTTACAGTGTTGTTCCAAATCCCCTCTTTACATCTTTTAAGATTTACTTATTATATGTCGTGTGTGTTACATGTCGTGTGTGTTCACATGACTCTCTTTGCATGTGTGTTGGGGCATGCATAGAGGCTAGACAAAAGCATTGACTGTTCTTTTTTCTTTTTGCAATACTCTCCTGTTTTTGAGGCAGGGTGAACTTAGATCTGTGTTTCCAAGCCCCAGAGATCCTCCTGACTCCACCCACCTCGGCGTTGGGGTCACAGGCATGCGTGCAGGATGCCACTTCTTCCTTGAGTTCTGAGATCTGAACTCGGCTTCTTGTGATTGTGAAGCACTGAGCCATCTTTCTGGTCCCTTGTAAAGTTTGAAAAAGTCATAAGCGCCTTACCAAGCTGTTCTTGAACTTTTAACCTTCCTGCCTCAGCCGCCCGAGTACTTGGGATTATAGCCACGGGACCAGCCTGCTGACGTTATTACTATTAGTTGTTACTGCTGTAGAAAGTAGAAGCCAGTTGTGAGAACGGAGAAGCACATTAAGGTACCTTAGTTGGCAAGATCTCTAGGGTGGTTTCTTGGGGTTTGGCAGAAGTTGCTTACTTGTGATAGCTCTGGACTCTGCTTTCCTCTGGCGGCACCTGCCCTCAGGAAGACAGTGTGGTTCACAAATACCTCAGTGTGGTCCCTTGAAGCCATGCTGTCTTGTGCTTTTCTGTCATGTGTTGAGGACCCACTCTGGATTTTCAGGATAACTCTTGGTAGCTGAAATTTTATGATGCAGGAATCTTTCTGGAATAAACACCCCGAAACCAGCCAGAGTGGAAGACAGTGATGTTGCCTGTGGACCGAAGCCAGAACAGCTCCTGAAAGGCTTCAATGCTGGGTCCAGTGGGTGTTCTTATTTTATGATCTAAAACGACTATGGCACGTGAGTGCGATTTTATAGAAGCTACCAGGCAGTGGGTGGGCTGTTAAGGTCAATGACTCAGTGTTTTAGCCTTTTCTCCAGATCAGTCTGTTCAGGTAGCAAGTAAAGTTTTTTTTCTATCTTGTTTTAGTCTACTTTAGTTATTTGGTTAGTTGGTTGGTATTAGCTGAAATGCCAATAAGGGATAGCCATTTGGTTACTATATGAATTTCATTTCTGAGATAAAATATCTGACAAAGGCAATTTAAGGAAGCAACGGCTTATTTTGCCTCTCAGTTCCTTCCCTCCCTCCTTCCCTCCCTCCTTCCCTGTTTTACTTCCTCCCTTCCTTCCTCCTTTCCTCTCTTTCCTTCCTTCCTTTCCTCCCTCCCTTCCTCCCTTCTCCCCTCCCTCCCTCCCTCTCTTTTCTTCGTTTCTGTTCTCAACCATACAGGCCTGGCTGGTTTGGAGCTCCTTTGTGTCAACCAAACTGGCTTCGAACTCATATTCACCTTTCTTTACCTACTGAGTGTTGGGATTAAAGGCTTGTACCACTATGCCCTGCCATTTCTTTATAGATTATCTTACCACGAAGCCTCCCCAACACATGTGCCAACTCTTGATCTCTTGTGAATCCAGAGATGAGTAAATCCTATTTAATTCAAAGCAAGAGAATTGTGGTGTGTGTGGTGGTGGTTGCGAAGCATTTGTTCGCGGTGCCACTGGTGCACAATGCTTCTCGCTGGCTTGAATTTCACTTCGAAGTATGTCTTTTCCTAAAGAACGACCTTGCTGTCTGTGTTTGCTTCAAAGAACCTCATGCTAGCGGGTTTGGCTCATTTGTCAAAACATTTTCTTTTCCAGAATAGCCTGTGACTTGCCAGGAATGGCTTTAGTCATGCTCACAGATGTATTCTTTATTATTGTTGTTAGGGGCGGGGTCTTATGTCTCAGGCTGGCCTTTAGTTCCCTACATAGCCTTGGATAACTCTGAACGGCTGTTCCTTCCATCTCCACCTCCCCATTTCAGCTGTGTGTCACTGTGCCATGTCTATGGGGTGCTGGGGATGGACCCTAGGACTCTGCATGCTGGGCAATCACCCTCCCAACTGAGCCCCATCCCCAGTCCTAATCCCATTGCTTTTCCCCAGGTCTCCCCCTGGTGTTCTCCTGGAATAGTTGTGTAGTCTCTGGCTTCCTACTAGGCAGTCCGGGTGGTGGTAAGGAAGATGTCTGGCCTCTGGGTAGTTGAAATCAGGACAGGCCACCTTTGAAGTACACAGCAGACCCTTGTTTTGACTTGCTGGTCTACAGATCGACGTGTGTCATGTCGTCTCATGGGTAATCTCCACTCACCCAGCTTCCTTTCAACCAGGCAGTAGTAACCTTCTGGAGATTTTGAGAAGAAAATGGTGGAAGTATACTCTCTTGGGGCTGGCCGATGTGGAAGCCAATTATCTGATTGTCAGAGCGTACCAGTACACCACTCTGACCAGTGTCCAGGTAAGAGAGAGTTTGGACGTTTTGGCTTTTATGCTTCCTGGAGGAGAGCATGTACTCTTATACGTTCATCTAATTGTATCGGAGAGCTGTGCATTCGAAGAAGCGCTGAGCACAGGTGGATGGTAGGTGCCTTCCAGCATGGTGTGTGCCCCACAGAGTCACATCTTCCCAAGTCACTTACAACGTATACCCGTTAATCACTTTCCAGGTTTCTTACATTATAGCAGGTCCTAACAGTGCTGAGCAAAATAGGCGTAAATATTTAGCTTGCGTTGGCTATTGTGATGTTGACAGGAGCTCTGATGTGCATTTGACTCCAACACAGAAGTAAGTGTGGCTCTGTACTGCAAAGGTGGAGTGAGACATAGAAACCCACCGATGAGCCTGCTGGACACAGCAGGGAGAGGTGTTGACAAAATGGTGAAACTCTTGTTCTCGTTTCTTCATGTGACTTTAAAATTATCACTATTATTACAGTGTATATGAGCGTGCCGTGGCACCTGTGTGGAGGTTGGGAGACATCTATATGGAGTCACTTCTATCTTTACTCAAGTTCCCAGAATCAAACTCAGGCCCCCAAGTTTGCCCGGCAAGCACCTTCACCCACAGAGCTGCAACACCAGCCCATTATTGGCTTTATTCTTCCTGGGTTGAAAGGAAAATATTCCCCCATAGCATTACGTCTCCATTTTGTCTTGTTAAGAAAGACTGAGTCCAGTTGTCTGTTTATAAAAGGTGAGACTTGTCACCATCCCTGCTTAACAACATGTTGACGTGTTACTTGACTACATAACAACAAAATGTTCGGTAAATGGAGACGAAAGTGAGTCAGAGGAGACTTCAGGGTTAAATGATTCTGTAACTCTTTTGTTTCTCAACAAAATGTCTTGCTATATATCCCTGGATAGCCTGCTATTCACTATGTACTGAACCCACAACCCTATTACGTCAGCTACCCGTCCCTTCTCCCCCATCCCCAGGTACTAGGATTACAGGTAGGAGCCACTGTGCCTGGTTTCTATAGCTTTTTAAAAAGTTTTGAGATAGGGACTTATGTATTCCAGGTTGGTCTCCATGGTAGCTGAGAATGATCCTGAACTTCTGGTCCTCCTGCCTCCGCCTCCCAAGTGCAGTGACTGCAGGTATTCACAGCCACATTCGTTCAGTGCAACGCTAGCCAGGGACTGAACTCAAGGCTTTGTGCTTGCCAAGAAAACACTCTACTGATGAGCTGCACTCACCCTCACCCTCCTCTTTCAACTTTTTTAAAGTGAAATTTTTGGTGTTTTTAGTCTCTCTCTCTCTCTCTCTCTCTCTCTCTCTCTCTCTCTCTGTGTGTGTGTGTGTGTGTGTGAGTCTTTTGCCTGCATGTACCATGTAGATTGCCTGATGTCCTCAGAGGTCAGAAGAGGCTCTCAAACTCCCCGGAACTGGAGTTACAGACAGCTGTGAGCCTTCATGTGGATCCAGGGACCCAAACCTGGGTCCTCTTCAAGAACAGCAACTACTCTTAACTTTGAAGTCATCTCTCTTGCCCTGTGTATGATTGTTTTGCCTTTGTGTGTGTGTGTGTGTGTGTGTGTGTGTGTGTGTGTGTGTGTGTGTGTATTTCTGTAGCACATGTGTGTGCCTGGTGGTCAAAAAAGGGCACCACCTCCCCTGTAATTGGAGTTACAGGTTTTTGTGAGCCACGTGAATGCTTGGGATTGAACCCTGGTCCTCTTGAAGAAGACCATCTAGTGCTATTAACCGCTGAGATCTCTAGCTTTGTCCTATAGCTTGTGGAGGTTTCATGTTTCTCACTATCCTAACACAGATATATTCTTTAGATCTTCACGTTCTAGAAACTATCGATAAATTGAGGTGAAATGAAATGTATTTTACTTGGAAAAGGCAAGACGTGGTGGAGATCAGTGTTTTCCAGTGTGAACACAAACTGAATGAATGATTGTGCCTCTAATCTGGTCAAAGTCATTTTCATGTCCCATGTCCCTCCTATATCAGGGTATGTAGAACTCTATTCACTGTGACAATATGATAACCTAAATTATAAACGTTTATTAAACGAGACTTTTGGAACTGAAAGTACCAAAAGCAAGCAAGCAAGCAACCAAGCAAGCAAGCCAACAAACAGACTTTCACCCCAAGAAACCATTCAGAAAGGAAGCTCCTGTAGATACACGGTCAGAGGTAACACATGTCAGCCAAGCAGTGGTGGGGCCTGAGATCATTAGATCTGGTCCCAGCATTTTTGTGTTTGGCTCAGAGACTGGCTGGCTGGAGTTCACTCGGTGATGAGCTGGTTCTTCTCATGACATAAGTAACTCTCTCAGCGTCACGGGTGTCCGGGGTTTTAAAGGTAGAGCAGCTTCGACAGTGTTAAGCTATTATGGCTGGCTGGATTCCACTGGGGTCTTCCAGGACATTGCTTAGTGGTTTGATGTTCAGTTGTGCTCAAGGAAGCTCAGGGAGACTAAAGACTAAGTAACATGGCAGGCCCATGACTACTGGAGGTATGGTGACCTCCAGTGATGGCATTGTAACAAAAACAAGCAATGACCTGCTCTAGCTGGGATCCCAAAGATTGCTGGGGCTTAAGGCTCTGTCTTGTCCATGACTTAATAGACAGGGAAGAAACTAGGAGCAACCCTAAAACCCCACAGACTGACCATAGACATTTCAGGAATATAATTAGTGTATGGCATACATTCACGCCTTATTCCTGAATATACTTTAATGCATCAAGGATTATCCTGCAGGAGTTGCAGAGATGGCTCAGTGGGTAAGAATGGCTGCCCTTGCAGCTGATGGGAGTTGTTTCTGGCGGGTACTCCAGCTCCAGGAGATCACACATAGTTTGAATTCTCCCTATCTCCATTTGATAAGAAGAGCAGTTACAGGGGGAGCAGCAAGTCTTTTATGGACCCCAAATGACGGGGGAACATAGATGAACAGGAATCTGAGCCAGGAGAGAGCATGTATCTCACATGGAAGAACTGAACTCTTTATCAGGGGGATGGTGTCTGTTCACTGCCTCACTGTAACCTGTACTTGGCAGCTCTTTGCTCGGTTGCAGTTAAATATCAGACTTTGTGACTTCTAATTTCACATCTGTCTAGTCTGGTCCGTGCTCCTCAGGATAGGGCTTCTATCCTGTTCAATTTTATATTCCAGTTTCTCTTATGACACACCCCACCCCACCCCCATGGTCCTGTGTTCGGGCAAGAGCTTTAACTCTGAAGCTGAACACCCAAACCCTCTTAAGGAGTTCTGGACACTGGACATGCTTAATGACTATCTGTTGGCGGCGTAAATGGATGTACTGGAAGGAAACTCCTTCTTCTGAATTTAACGATAAACACACCGGGGAAAGCAGAGGCTTCTGGGTAGAATGAACAGACTCAGCCTTTAAGTGGCTTTGTTTTAAGGAAGGTCTGATGTATCCCAGGCTGGTCTAGAGTTTGCAACGCAGCCAAAGATAACCTTGAACTCCTAGTCCTCCTGCCTCTGCCTCTAATGTACTGTTTTATTTGGGACTAGAGATCAAACCCAGGGCTTGATCAAACCCTGCCAGGCAAGCGCTATTAATTGAGTTGCATCCCCAGCTGGATTTTTAACCATAGGATTTAGGGGAATTAATCTCTCCTTGGCCTTTGAGGTTTGTGTGCACCTCTAAAACTGGTTTGCAGTCCCTGTCTCACAGAGGGACTGTGAAAATGAGTCAGCTCCGGCAGGGGCTGGCATTCAGAGCCCAGCAATAACAAATGTCTCCTAAGTGCTTTCTTTCTCTTGTTAGCACTGAATTATGCTGCTGAGACTGTTGAGGCTGCTTGCTTTTCTTTCCCTCCCGCAGCTCTTGGATTGCTTTGGGATTCCTGTGTTGATGGCTCTCTCCTGGTTTATTCTTCGGGCAAGATACAAAGTGATCCACTTCATTGCTGTGTTTGTCTGTCTGCTGGGTGTAGGGACCATGGTTGGTGCAGACATATTAGCCGGGCGAGAAGATAATTCAGGTGAGACTGTGTCACTTGATCTCGGGCCAAGTCTTTGCTCATGTTTTCGGGTTAGTCTGGCAGAGTTACTGTGACAGAAGTGGGGGATAGAGGAACTCTGCAGGGGTTGGGGTGGGGTCCTCCCGCCCCGGAGTCCCTGCTGTGAGCAAGCATGTGCTTCCTGGGTTGCCAGCTTTCTCAGCACTTGCTACTTCCTGTAGTACTTTCTTACCTGCTGCTATAAACATTTGGTGGTTATTTTCTTGTTTAACTGCCTTTTCCCATTTAAACATGTCTTAAACATTTATTTTGAATATATTTGTAGAAATCATCATTTTCTTAATTCTTTTGGATTTATTATTGGAAACCCTCTCAGCTCTTCCTTCTCCCCTTTCTTTTGTGTTTTTCTCCCTCGCTTTCTCTTTGTTTCTTCTCTTTCCCATTCCTTTCCTTCCCTTCCCTCTTCCTTTCATTCCATCCTTCCCTCTCCTCCCTCCCTCCCTCCCTTCTTTCTTCCTTTCCTTAAACTAGAAAATTCAAAACCCTCCTTCCTCAGCTCTCCATGCCCACTCCACCCCCACTGCCATGGGGAAATGAGACCTGGCTGGAAACTAAAGAAAACAAACAACAACAACAACAACAACAAACCTGTTGATCTGAGTGTTTTAGTATATTTTTATTCTTTCTTTTTCGTTTCTTTCTTTTCTTTCTTTCTTTTTTTTTTGAGACAGGATTTTTTTTCTTTTCTTTTTCTTTTCTTTTCTTTTTCTTTTTTCTTTTTTTATATCTCCCTGACTGTTCTGGAACTCACTCCTTAGACAGGGCTGACTTCGAAATCAGAGATCTATCTGACTGCCTCCACCTCCGAGTGCTGGGGTCAAAGATGGGCGCCACTATTGCCTGGCTGGAATATTTCAATTGACAATATAGACGTTAAACTCGGTCTGGATTTACCAGATCTCCAAGATAACAGTATCTCCTTGGATCAAGATGAAACCACTTATTTTACCGAGCATCATTTCCCTTAGTTCTTTAAAAAAAAAAATTTATTTATTTATTATATACTCTGTAGCTGTCTTCAGACACACCGGAAGAGGATGGTTGTGAGCCACCATGTGGTTGCTGGGATTTGAACTCAGGACCTCTGGAAGAGCAGTCAGTGCTCTTAACCCATGAGCCGTCTCTCCAGCCCCCTTTCTCATAATGATTCTAAACAAATTCCCCGAAGTGCACTCTGTGAATTCGTCTTATCTTTAAATGGCTTTCTTTCATGAGAGTACACACTAAAAATGTGAAAATGATGGTAGTGGTGTGCCAGACAGGAAGGGCAAGAGCCTTTAAGCTTACAGAAACTGGATTCAATAAAGTTTTATTCAAATGAGCAGTGTTTAGTAATTTCTGGCTTACCTGTTGACAACACATTTCTGTGTCTTGTTGCCTTGTAGGGAGTGATGTTCTTATCGGTGACATCTTGGTCCTGCTTGGGGCTTCCTTGTATGCTGTGTCTAATGCGTGTGAAGAGTACATTGTGAAGAAGCTGAGCAGACAGGAATTTTTAGGAATGGTGGGACTATTTGGAACAATCATCAGTGGCATACAACTGTAAGCATCTAAAATTTTTTGTGAAAACAAGATGAACAGTTATGGGGAAGGGGGCAGAGGGCAGGACAGTCAGGGAGGGGGAGTGTCTTATAACAAAGTGTGATGACCTATATGAGAAATATATCAAAACAAAGGGCCAGCAAAATACCCCAGGAGGTTAGGATGCGCCTAGCCTAATGACTAACTGCAATCCCTAGGACCAACATGATAGAGAGAAGAAACTCCTGTAAGTGGTTCTCTCCCCTCCACCACACACTGTGGCACATGTGTGCATGTATACACACACACATACACACACACACACACACTCACTCACACACACACACACACACACACACTCGCTAAATAAAATATGATACAAATAAAAGACAAGCCATTGCTTAACATGCAGACTTACATTTTTAAACAATCAGTAAGTAGGGGCTAGGGAAATGCCTCAGCAGTTGAGATCTCTTGTTGCTTTGCCAGAGGACCTAGGAGAGTCAGGTCTCAGCACCCACATGAGGGCTCACAACCATCGTAACTCCGTTTCCAAGGGTCCTAACTCTTCTGACCTCAAGGGCACCAGCACATACATAGTATACACACATATATGCAGGGTGAACACTCATACCCATAAAATAGAAATAAATGAATCTGAGGAGATGTTTGATAGACGATCACTCTCTCTCCAACTACTATTATTTGTTTAGCCCCAAATCATATTTGAAATCAATAGCTTGGTAAGATCTAATAGAGGATCTTAATTTTGTTTGGTTTTATCCTGTAGCTTAGGCTGTGGTTCTTCCAGCTCCAGCTTTCTGAGTTCTGGGATTACCAATATGAGCCACATGCCTATCTAGGTATTTTTATATTTCTTTTTTTGTTTGTTTGTTTTTGGAGACATGTTTCTCTGTGAGCCTTGACTGTGCTGGAACTCACTCTGTAGACTAGGTTGATCTCAAACTCACAGAGATCCTCCTGCCTCTGCCTTCCCAGTGCTGTCATCAAAGGCGTGAGCCATCACCACCTGGTCGATATTTTAAATTCTAAGAAAAAATTTAAAGCTCAACAGAACTCTTTACCTTGGCCAAATTATAGCTTCTAAACCTCTATAAAATAAGAAAAATTAACACATGGATCTTCACACAGCTTCTTGTTTTGATCTTAGATTGATCGTGGAATATAAAGACATTGCTCAGATTCAGTGGGACTGGAAAATTGGTAAGTATCTAAAGGATAACATTTTAAGTCACTGTTCTGTCCTATAACCGACAAAAATTCACAACAGTTCAGCCATATTTTCAAATCTTTAGGAATTCATACCATCGATGATGACCTACCTGCTCTGAGAACTAGCGGGCTAGCCTCTATTAAGATTGGTTCTTAATCTTTGTCTAAAGAAATATCATTTCTTGCCTAGGAATTCTGAATAAAACCAAGACTGACCTTTGTCACACTAGCTATCAGGTGAATGAGTCTATGTCTTAGGTCCTTGAGCTTTCAGAGGTTATTAGAGGTTACCTCGGGCTTCATGTAAGTTGTGAAGCGTTATGTCAAGTGATGGGTGGTTGTATAATCACCTTCCGCCCACGGTTGCTCCACTCATGATATTCTTGGACATTTGTGGGAACAAAGCAGAAGGTGTTAGGATAGTTTTGAACCTTAATGGTCATCAAGAAGTAGTTAAATAGTATATAAGTGGTGCTGAAGATTATACGCTATGATAGATAATGCAGGGAAATTCAAATATCTTAGATATCCCAGAAGTGAAGTGCATGCCTTTCCCCTGCTGTGCATATGTGTGTTGAGCATAGGATGGGGTTTTAAAAAGTGCTTACATGGCTGGAGAGATGGCTCAGCAGTTAAGAGCACTGACTGTTCTTCTGGAGGACCTGAGTTCAATTCCCAGAAACCACATGGTGGCTCACACACCATCTGTGATGGGATCTGATGCTCTCTTCTAGTGTGTCTGAAGACAGCTACAGTGATTTACATAAAATAAATAAACCTTTTTTTAAAAAAAGTGCTTATAAAACAGACATACTGCTACTGCTGTCAACGTCTGCAGGGTCAGAATTATCCTAAAGTAGAGAATAATATTTTTCTATCTTGGAACATGTAATACAATGGGCCGAGTAAAATATAATGGGTCTAATGTCTATCTTTGATGTCCTAAAAATACTTTATTGTGAATCCAGTCATATGTACCACATCAACCAACCAATCAACTAAAAGCACATGAGGCCAGTGTGGAAGTTTGGACATGTGACGTAGACCTGGCTTTGGCTGGACTGTTCTACCACAGCCTGACTTTCGTCTTGGTGGTTGATGTAGGATGACAGCCGCGGGCTCAGCCACAGCCCTGCTGGATTTTCCACAACATGCTATTTTATGATCACTGTCTTCCAGAGAGCGTTAGTCCTAGAAGGTCGACTGTTACAGAGAAGCTTTGCAGGGACTTTCTGTGGCATTCAGACCCTAAGCACCTCGTCTTCTGATTTCTCTTCCTGACTGAGCTATTCCGTTTCTTCACAGCCCTGTTATTTGTGGCATTCGCCCTCTGTATGTTTTGCCTGTACAGCTTCATGCCACTGGTGATTAAAGTCACTAGCGCCACTTCAGTCAACCTGGGCATCCTGACAGCCGACCTCTACAGCCTGTTCTTTGGGCTCTTTCTATTCGAGTATAAGGTAAGAAAATAGATTGTGTTCAGATAAGAAAATATAAGAAAACTTAAAATGACTCTACCTATTTATTTGAGATAGGCTCAGGCAGGTATCCTAGGCTTGCCTGAGATTCACTGTGTAGCTGACAATGATCTTCAACTTCTGTCATGGTTGGTTTATGCTGAAGATGGGACCCATGGGCAAGTATTATCTCAGCTGAGATCTCTCCTCTCCTCTCCTCTCCTCTCCTCTCCTCTCCTCTCCTCCCCTCCCCTCCCCTCCCCTCCCCTCCCCTCCCCTCCCCTCCCCTCCCTTCCCTTCCTCTCCCCTCCCCCCCTCTCATTTTTTTCAAGATGGGTTCTCAGTGTAGCTCCTGCTGTCCTGGAACCAGCTCTGTAGACCAGTTGACCTTGAACTCACAGAGATCTTACTGCCTTTGCCTCTTGAGTATTGGGATTAAAGGTGTGTACTACCATGGTTGGCTACAACAAGTTTCTATAAGACTCTGGATCTCTAAAACAAAAACAAAACAAACAACCAACCAACAAACCCTCTTTCTTATCCTCTTAGCAAACACTCTCACTGGACAGGCTTCACCCAAGTTGTTACAGTTTAGAAATTGGTTGGAGGAAGAACTGTCTGCCTGTGGCTTTCCAACGTGGTAGAAGACAGTGGGTTTCATCTTTGACGCATAGTCGAGAACAGCGGCTGTAAGACAAGCTCAAGCATGCTGCAGGCGCTGCTGCTGACCCTGGAAACAGTCCAGCCCAGGCTGGATGCTCAGTCTCTGTTCACTCTTTTTGTACACAGAGGGTCTGAGGTAGCTGGTGGGAGGGCAGGAGAGTTGGGCCTATTATCATTCATGTGTGATTAGAATAGTTTCATCTTTATTGGTAATTTTTTTTTTCCTGAGATAAGCCTAGGCTAGCCTTAAGCCCACTATGTGGAAGAGGATGGCTTTGAACTCAGGAACCTCCTGCTTTCCCTTTCTGTGTAGTAATAGGATTACAGACACGTGCTACCACTCCTGGCTACCTTCTAGATACCCAAACAGGAATCCTTGGGGCTGATTTATTCCCTTCCCAGGAACTAGCAGCCACGAACTCACAAGGCTTATCTGAATTATTGATACATGAAACCTACTGGGTTTTCAGAAATGTCTGTGAACCAAGTGTAAACCTTTTCACCACCCAAGGGGATGTGAGACAGGAGCCAGGCGATGTCTTTGAATACCTGCTGGTGGAGGAATTTCTCAATTAACACTGGTAAAATATTTATTGGTTACTGATAGTGTCACCTAAAAATATTAAAGTGAATCAGAGGAGTGGTTTTTATGATAGGCCCAGGTTGCTGGTTTTTTTTTTTTTTTAACCTTTTAAAATCCTAATATAACCACGTTTCTCTTTTGTCTTTCCTTCCTTCAGACCTTGTATAGACCTCTTCCCTCTCTCCTGCAAATCTATAGCCTCTTTTCTCATTAACTGTGTTGCGTGCATGTGTGTAGATTTCTATGAGACTTGTTAAGGGCTGCCTGACTTCTCCCTAGGGAGGGAGTTGCGCTCTGGTGCTGAGGCTTCACATGACCCCTGAGGGGACCAGGATGCTCTTTTCTGGAATTCCAACTTAGAGGAATGGCTTAGTTGTGGCCTTCTTCACCCGTTTAACCTTTTCTCTATATTTAAAAACCATTATTCCATACATTTAGTTATTTGTGTGTGAGCGCATATTTGTGGCTTGTCTTATCTGAATGAAGATCTGAATAACTTTTGGGGTTCAACTCTTTCTCTCTCCATCATGTGGGTCAGGAGGACTGAACTCAGGCTGTTTGGATCCATGTTGTGGCACCTTAACCTGCTGAGCCTTCTCCCTGGCCCCTCTTTTCTTATTCTTTTTAACCAACCATTTTATCATTAGTAATTTGGCCTTTTATTTTTATTTTTTTTTCTCTAAGTAAAATAATGTCCAGGCAGAGATAAAGGTAAATGAATAAAACCTTCCAGTTCAAGGCACACTTGTCACTGCGTATTATATTTTGAATCATAACAATACTTTATTTCAGAAACCCCAAGTCTCGAAGCCTAGGATCTTACATACTTTCTCATCAGCTACTCCTGACATTAACATGAAGAAGTGTTTTTTTCTGTGTCCTGTTGTTGGGCGTATGACCTCATATGCTCTTCTCGGAATGGGAGCACACCACTCATGACTACCTTCCTGGTTCTTTTGTTGATGGGCCTTTGTACCCGTGTGTCTGGCAGCTCGCTTTGATATTATATTTTATTGTTTTTGGTCAAAGGCCATTTGAAGACTCAGAGAGCAAAGGACATGAACCTCAGAGTTTTAGGTGTACTTTGTGCAGATGCATACGTGTGTGTGTGTGTGTGTGTGTGTGTGTGTGTGTAGGCCAGAAGAGGACATATGCTGTGTGCCTTATTTCCTTGAGAAAGGGTCTCTCACAGAATATGGAGCCTCTGGGATCTTCACTGTCCCCACAATGCTGGGATTACAGACTTACTGGTCACACAGCTTTTTATGTGTGTGCTAAGTATCTGAATTGGAGCCCCTGTGTGTGCACAGCCTACCGTCTTACCCTTCAGCCCATCCCCCCAGCTCCCTAGGTGTGATTTCTGAAGATAGACTCTTGTAAGCTACCAGTTTAAAAAAATTCTAGTCCTTCAAAGCTTTGGCTCAGAATTTTTCCAAACTAGCATTTGAAAAAGAGGTTTATTCTCCTTTTAAAACTTCAGTGTCAGCTCTTAAATACTCAACGTCACTAGTATTGATCCTGAGTGAATGTTGAATAAAGTAATCTATAGAGACTTCCAGACACAGAAAGTAGAATTAAAAATGGAAAAGGCTAAGACCCTGTTTGGAAGACCAACCTTTTTCACTCATCTCTCTACCGAGGGACACAAGGGTTAAAAGTTATGTTCTTGGTACACTGGAAAGTCACAAAAGCAAACTGGACCTATTTTAAATAAAACTATAGAGGTCTTCCATTGGTCACATGAACATTTTCTAGAAAGCAGGAGTAACTTTCATAACTCAACTTTAAAAGCTTACTAAGCGGGCCGGAGAGATGGCTCAGAGGTTGAATGCACTGACTGCTCTTCCAGAGGTCCTGTGTTCAATTCCCAGCAACCACATGGTGGCTCATAACCATCTGTAATGTGATCTTGGTGCCCTTTTCTGGCATGCAGTCAGAACACTACATAATAAATAAATAAGTCTTAAAAAAAAAAAAAAAAAGAAAAGAAAAAAGTTTACTAAGCTGGGTGCAGCCGCACTGGCCTAAGCCTATAGTTTCAGCTCCTTGAGAGACTGAGGTAGGAGGGTTCCTTGAGTTCAGAAGGGCCAGACCAACTCGAGCAACATAATGAGGTCTGATCATTTTCTTGAAGGGAGAAAAAGATGAGGTCGTATTAAATAGCTTTACTATTCCCTAATGGTCTCTGAGTAATTTCCCCTACCAACATTAGACACGAGGAGTGTGTTGGGTACCATGCTAAATACTAGACATAAAAATTAAAAGCCCATTGTAGGACAGTGAGTCAGCTGTTTAGCTTGACATTTTCGTGTGTGTGTGTGTGTGTGTGTGTGTGTGTGTGTGTGTGTATCCATCCGTCTGTGTACCTGCCTGATGTGTGGGTTCTTGAGGCAGTAAGAAGAGGATATTGGGTCATCCCCTGGAGCTAGAGTTACAGGTGTTTGGAAGATGGCCGACACAGCGCTGGGAACCGAATTCTGGTCTTCTGAAGGAGCAGCAAGTGATGTTAGCCACCGAGCCAGCTCTCTGGCTCATGTTTTATGTATTTATTTAATGTCGATACAGTATCTTGCTATGTAGTCCAGGATAGCCTCGAACTCTCAAGCCCCCTGCCTTTACTACCCAGGGCCTAGGATTGCTGGTTTATGCTGCCAGGCCAGGCTGTCACTGAGTGTATGTCCTCACCGTATCCAGGGAAGGCTGCCCTGTCTTGGAGACGTTGTTTCAGTTTGTAGGAAGGTTAAGATTAAGCTATGTGTCATGTTCCATGACTGTAAACCTGAGTTTAGGGACAGCCTGAACTACATAAAAATATGTCCCAAACACCAACATCCCTAAACCAAAGCAAAGCAATGCCTTACTTTGCTGGGCCCATCCTTCTTGATTGTGGGTAACCGAAACTGAGAAACAAACAAACAGGTCAACAGGGTAACTGCACTCGCTTAGTCTCGAACTTTTGGATGATCCTTAATTTAAAAAAGAGCAAATATCCAAATTATTCAATATAATTGACTTTAACTTTTAGGGTATGTCAGGATGCCACCTGAGGAGGACATGGCCAGTGGACTGGTCTTCTCTTCTCACGTTCTGCCCTGGATGGTCATTTTCAGTCTTAAAGAATAGGTTAAAGGAGTTGGAGTGATTAATTTGAGAGTTAGTTTAAGAGTATTGACTGCTCTTCCCAAGACTCCAGATTCAATTCCAAGGGCTCCATGGTGGCTCAGAACTGGCTGTACCCCCATGTGTATAGACACGCATGCAGGCAAAACACATGTACACATAAAATAAAAATGAAGGAAAAAGAAAAAGCGGGCAGACGAGGGACTAGAAACTCTCTCCATTTTTGTGGTGCCTCTGTCAGCATGGGGTCCTTCCATCTGGGTCTTTCTGGAGAAGGTAAGCAGATACCTCCTGTGGGAACTGTTCCTGGGACTGTTCTTACTCTGGTCACCCCCTCACTCTCTTTAGCTCTCTGAATTTGCTCAGTAATTGTGAGGTATTATTATTATTGTTATGATGATGATGATGATGATGATGATGATAGTGATGATGATGTAAATCTTACCTACAGAAATACAAGAGTTTGTTAAACTCAGCAAGATGAAATTCACTGGAATAGTGTAGGCCAAGACGACCCAAGCAGATGGTTCCGTGTTGGATAATAGAACCATAAGCTAGGCTCTCTCATGGTATGCATAGTTGCAAATTAATTATTCCATTTTGTGAGACATCTCTATTTGATGGAATCCAGCAAGTGGATCACTATAGAGAAAGGCAAAGAGATTCTCCCCCAAAACACAAGGACCTAGTGAGGGACATAGCTCAGTTGGTAGTACACTGGCCTAGCACGTAAGAAGCTTCATATTCCTAGCACTGTACAGACCAGTTGTGGTGGCCCGCAATTGCAATCCCAGCACTTGGGAGGTAAACATAGGAGGATGAGACATTCAAGGTCGGCCCTGACTGCCCAGTGAGTCTGAGATCTACCTGGGCTCCACAAACAAACAAAAATCCAAGGATCCAGCTAACTGTCAATCCAGGTACTATAGTCTGAGCCCCGTATATACCAGTGTATAGGGGAGGGCTGGGGTGTTGGCATCTCCTTTGATGACTTCCAGAAAGGGACCTCGAAGGTAGCTCTCGAAGAACAGCTGACAGCAGGCCACGGCACCTTGCTCGTGTGAGGGAGTGTCACTGACTGCCCGCGTTCTCTTCACAGTTCTCAGGACTCTACATCCTGTCCTTCACAGTCATCATGGTGGGCTTCATCCTGTACTGTTCCACCCCGACGCGCACGGCAGAGCCGGCAGAAAGCAGCGTGCCCCCTGTCACCAGCATCGGGATCGACAATCTGGGACTTAAACTGGAGGAGAGTAGTCTCCCAGACACCCACTCTGCAGTCTTGTAGCTGGACAAGCCACAGGCTCCGGGCGTGTTACCAGGAGAGAACAGAGCTCGCCACTACCAAGGGCGTATCTGAAGATACATCACCCTCAGAGGGAAAGCCCACTGCACTGGAGTACATCCGTGGTTAGATTGTAGAAAGGAACACTGACCGGTGGTTCCAAACTAGAAATACTAAAATAGAGCCGAGAGCCCAAGGCTAGTGTTTGTGTGTGTTGAGTACAGTGCCTGACAGCGTCAGAGAGACTCATGCAAGGCCCCTTGCTGGAGTTTTAGAGACACACGTAAAAAGAGAAGGTGACACAGGGGACCTGCTTCGGGGCTGTTTAGGTAGTTAGGAGTTGGGATACTCTTGGATGGTTGTGCAATAAGATTCCTCTCTTGAAGCTTTATGTTTTTGTTCTGCTGGGGCAGTCAGTATCCATGGGCCTTATGGAATTTAGACACCCGTGATGGCTGGTCCCTGGTGGCAGGTGGTGGGGGAAAATGGGCGGGGGAGCACTTGAGAACTCCCAAGATAAGCTGTGACTACTTTGAAAGCAGCTAATGAGTACAGGAATCCAGGAATCCTCTCCCAGTTGTGTCTTTCGATGTTTTCTAGCGAGTCTCTCCCCTCTGTCCCCTTGCTCATCCCTAGCCACATTTGCTCCTGCATTCTGAGTTTCAGAGCAAGCCACTCACAAATGCCTGTTACACTGAACATCCCTCACATTCGGCCCCACACTGTACGCTGAGAGTTCTCCAAGCAAATACATTCACGTTACTCTTTTAAAAATGTCCCTGGTGCCCGGGAATTGTCTTCCCCATTGTCCTCACCTCACTGAGCCACAGCTTAGAAAATTAACCTGTTGCAGGTTCTCAGAGCAAGACAAGGGCTTGAGAACTTGGTCGCCGTCTCTGTTTGGAAAAATGAGTTATCGTCAAAATGGAAACACAGTGCTAATCACTTCCCATCGAAGACAGGAACACTGACCAATGGTTCCAAACTAGAAATAACTACAGTAGGTTGGTGCTGGGGTTCTGGAATCCTGACTGTAAGAGGAGAGTGTCTTCCTTCTCCCCACGGGTTCACAATGATCACAGGTTTCTGACGATTGCTCAGGACGGTGTCAGCATGTAGCCTCTGCATAATGTCCGTCAGCCACCAGAATGCCACCTTCAGAAAGCGCTATGTGAATTGTTTTTATATAAGTATAATAAATTTGGGGTAAGTGTTCATATTATTAAGAGACTTTACACTCATGGAAGTAGAATCACCCTGTGTATATTTGTTCGAGATTAACCTGTTCCCCTGTGGAGCTCTGTCTGTATGTTTGATTCTTATTTTTATCTCTCTCTGTGTGTAATATGTATGTATGCATTCACATACATGTGGGTGTGGGCATGCCTGAGCTATAGCTCTCACTCGGAGGTCTGAGGACAGCCTGGGTATCATTTCTTACCTTCTCCCTTGTTTGAGGCCGAGCCTCTTTGCCGTTCCCTGACGCATACCCCAGGCAAGCTGACCCACAGACTTCTGGAACACCTTCAGTATCGTCTCAGTCAACACTGGGATTACAGAATCTCTTTGCATTCGTTGCCTGGTTTTACATAGGTGCTGGGGATTAGAACTCAGCTCCTCACACTTACCTACTGAACCATCTTCTCAGCTCCTGTTTTTGTGAAACTGTCTTACTGGATGGCTCAGGCTGGGTTTGAACTTCTGATCCTCCTGCCTCAGCTTCCCAAGTTTTGGGATTACAGCTGGGCAGCATCCTGATGCGTCTCCCTGTAGATATTAAACAGCGTGGCACATATGCAGCAATCAACAGTTCATACTTTTGAATGACTGACTACGTGTAAAATGTCTCTGAATGAAATGTTCTCCCATTCTCTACAAGCTATTTAAACTACCATTTAAGTGATTTTTTTTTTTTTTGGCCAGGTAAGCCACAATTCTAAAGGTTCTAGAACCTCTCAAAACAAAACAAACAAACAAATAAAACAAACAACCCCCCCATACCACCAACTGTAGACCCATTCAAACCCCAACACCCAGTGAATATGAGGGACTTGCTTGTTGGCTCCCCTGTGTGGATACACTATGCAACTGGATTGTGGCAACAATTTAGAGAAGGGACTTAGCTTATGCTATTGCTATTACTGTATTTGGGTGGGTGGGTAACATTCCTCCCCTGATACCAAGGTATCTGACATCCAGTTGATACATATTTAAGCAGTGGTGTTTCCAGGAGGTGGCACTTTATCAGTTGTAGTGACCCCAGGAACACTTGTCATAGCAAGCAGCCTCATTTTTTTATTGCTTCTATATTGTATGTTAAGGGATTTTAAAAATGAATTGTTTTTGTGGGGGTGCGCGGTGGGGGAGAAGGGACATGGAGGGATGTCTAAAGGTGAGTATGAATTTGTGTGCAGGCCTGTTTGCTTGTGTGCCTCACTGTGAGTAGAGGCAGAGGTTGATAGCAGGTTGTATTGTTTTCCACCTTATTTTTTTGAAACGGCCTGCCACTCCAACACTGTTTGAATTAGATTGGCTGGCCAGTCAGCCTGATCTTCCTGTCTCTGCTTCCCAGACCCGAGGGTACAGATGCTTGTGTCCAGGTCCAACTTTTATGTGGGGATTTCAAGCCTGAACCCAGGTTCTGATGCTTACACACATTACCCACGAGCTGCCTCACTAGCCTGATGGTTTTGGCTTTGTTTTAGACAGGGCCACACTGTGTAGTCATGCCTGGCCCTTAGTTCACAGAGATCCATGAGCTTTTGCATGCCCATGTGCTGGGATTCAGGGTATACGCTACCTTAACCTACTGGTGTCTGTTTTAAAGGGCATATTATCAGGCCTTCACTCAGAAAGGATTGTCCCCAGTTAACAGCTGTGGAGTGGGGTCTTGGAAGAGTTGAAACACATTTCACCCATATGGAGATTGATGGCTAAGGTACAAATGGAATCCAGTTTTTAACCTGTAGCCAGCCTCAAGGCCCCAGTCAGTAAGCAATGAGGAGATGCTGAGTCAGCCGCTAGGTGAGGGCTGCTGGGAAGATTTCTGTGAAGCCTGGCGTTGGAGTGTAACTTTCTCTACAGCAGTGGAACCTGCCATTTAAGGATGCTTTAATGTAAACATTTGTCTCTGCAAGGTCTTCTGTATGCCCAGGCACGATTCTGCCCTCTGTCTTAATTATGGTGATGTACCATTTCATCCACACTGAATTACTTAGTTTCTGGGCACAGCTTCAACCCTCACAATATATCAATAAAAGGGGAAATTCATCAGAGAGCCACTTAGCTGATTAAAAAGCAAGAGGCTTATGAGGAAATTACGTAATGCTGAGCTCCCCAGAAGTCTGACAATGTATATAAATGGTACATCAGGGGATGAAGCCTCATCAGAACAGTAAAATATTGTCTGTTCTTCCCTGTCTTAACCTGCATGGTTTAATACCACAGGCTTTGTCCCCCCAGTGAAGATCTTCACCATGTAGTTTATTCCTTGGCTTAAACAATGCTGTCTTGTAATAATCTTAATTCAAAGCATAGATAATTATGGAGATGGACATATTGATTAAAAGGGTGGTGAGAATAGAGAGAAAATAAAACGCTGTTTGAGCAATGATTGCCTTTAACTGGCCATCAACACACACCTGGGTCTAACTAGCCATCAACACACATCTTTCAAATGCTTTTTACTTTGTTACTGTTTGCCTGGTGAAGAGGCCAGAGCTCATACAGATGTGTAGAGCTGATGTGCAAAGATTCCTTGTGAAGTTCCGAGGTTTCTGACCTTTGGGTATTAATTTTGTTTGCTAGGAGACCGCACTTTTCTATGGCTACTTCACATACCTTCAGATATCTATATATGTATATATATATCTTCATGTATGTATTTCTCCATAGTAATAGAACTTACGGAATGAATATGCACAAAGGGAATTTACTGGACTGGCTTACAGGCTGCAGTCTAATAAACCCAACAATGGCTTGCTGTGAATGGAAAGTCCCAAGAATCTAGTAGTTGCTCAGTCGCGAGTCTGGGTAGTTCAGCTGGTCTGTAGAATTTGGAATCTTGAAGAAGTAGGCTCCAACAGATGTGCTGGCAAAATGAGTGCAGGCAGTCGAAGAACAAACCAAACCCACCTTCCGTTGTCCTTATGTAGACCTCCAGTAGAAGATAATGGCTCAGATTACAGGTGAGCTTCAAGATCTGGATTAAAGGCGGGTGTCGATCTGGATCAAAAGTGAGAGTCTTCTCTTGTCAAGAGCTGAATCAAAAGCTTTGTCTTCCAGTCTTAAGATTCAGGTCACAGGTGTGGCCCCCATTTCTAGATTATAGTTCATTCTAGATATAGTCAAACTGACAACCAAGAATAGCTATCACGTGTATATATTGTAACACACACACACACTTAAACTTTTCCCAACACTAAGGCTTGAACCTCGAGCAGTTAAGTAGGGCATTATTCTAGTCTAGGCTATGGTTTTCAAAAGTTTTATGCATTTATTATAGTTACAATAAAAATGGGCATTCTGTGAAAATGCTGAACTGGAGGTCTACATATGCATTGTTAATTCACCTAATTAGCAGTTCAAGTGCAGTTGTTATCCTCTTAATTATAAGACCTGTGGGCAGAGACAGTGTCTACAGCAGATGGAATGTTTGAAACCCAATCAGTGATGCGTTGGTGTTTGGAGGTAGAGACTTGGAAGGTGTGAGGGCAGAGTCCTGGATGGAACTGGTGTCTTTATAAAAGGCTCCAGAGAGTTGCCTTCCTCCTTGTGCCTGGTGAGAAATACTGAGAAAATGGCCATTTAAATACCAGGAAACAGGGTCTCATCTAACACCCAATCTATAGACCCTTAGTTTCCGAAACTGTGAAAAATCAAGTTCTGTTGTCTTAAACCACCCAGTCCAGGATGGACCGAGGCATGCCTTGGGCTATATCAAATGTGGTGAGGGAACTAGGAACAAATTCTTTTAATACACAACATAGCAGAAAATTAAAGCTTCACCCCTACCCCACAAAAAACAAACACCACCAAAAACAATAAGAACACCAAAACCAGGCTCAACATAAACACTGTATTTGTTGGCTCACATGCTTTTCCTCTGTTCTGTCAGGTCCTTGGCTTGTGAAAGACTAGCTTTTACTTGGCTACATAGTGATAATTCTATGACTTACGAAACTAAAGGGTGATTCATTATTCAGGACACTGTCTGATGATAGCACTCATTAAGCATACATTAATCTCTCCGAAGATGGTTCAGTCTCAGCATCAGCTGAAATAGGGCAGAATAAAAATGTTTTAGAAGCTACTCACTAAGGAGACACTATTCTAGTTTGGAAAAAGCAAATCCTAATCTAGTCAGTTTCATTTCTTATTATCAAAATAAAGTTATCAGAATAAAATCAAAGTAAAATGATAAGTAGAAGGTAAATTATAATCGCCGGTGCTGACATACGCTGGTGAAAACGACAGTATTTGGATGTGAGAATCTGTGAATCTAATAGCCATTTGTGGGAGAAAGAGTTTATGGTCATGGCTCATGGGTACATTCTGTCATGGCAGAGAAGTCAAGGTGGCAGAAGCATGCATGAAGCATGACATCATGGACAGTCAGACAGCAGAGAGGTATGAATGCTTGCTGCTCCTCAGTTCCTTTCTCCATTTCTATAGTCCAAGATCCCAGCCAGGGGAATGGTACCACCCATAGTGGGTGGATTTCCCATCTCAACTAATACAATCAAGCCCAGAGGTTCCCAGATAATTCTAGATTCTATCAAGTTGACAACACTGTCCTTGTCTTAAAAAAAAAAAGTTGAATGGGCTGAGATCTTTTTCCCCCTCAGTATTTAAAAATATGGAGTCTCATGCATCTCAGGCTGACCCTGAACTTGCTGTGTTCCTGAGAATTACCTTAATACTGTCTCCAGTTCCCAGATGCTACGATGAGCAACTTTGAGCAACCGTACCTGGTTTTATAGGGTGCTGGGAATTTAACCCTGGGCTTCATGAATACAAGACAAGCACTCTTCCAGTTGAGCAACATCCCCAGCCCTCTCATACTGCTCATTGTTACAGAAGTCACATGTGTCTGGCAGTGAACTAAATCTTTTAAAACATGTATTATTTAGGCTTTACAATTTCTTAAGGATTATAAAATTATATCCCCTTTGACAAATGAGAAAGCTGAGGCTATCTCAGTCACCTGGATGAGGCTCCACTACCCTAACAATTCCAAGCATCTTACTATTTTAAAGTATCACTGACTTAGTTCTTTTGTTCCACTGTTTCCCATTGTGAGCCTGCCTCAAGTCATCCTCTCTCTAGAACATGGGGTAAGATAAGGAGACATGAAAACTCCACCCTGGTTCTTACATCCCACCCAGGATGGACAAGTTGTAGTTTTCACGTTTCGCTGACCGAAGGAAATCAAATGTGCAACCCAAGTTTAATAGGGGTATAGAATGTAAGTCCTACTATGTGCTTGGATGCAGGGGCGGGGGAGGGAGTTAGAGGCATTTCTGTGTATACTCCTGTCATCAGTCTTAAAGAAGTCAAACAACTGTCAAGCTTAGGCCCTCCTCTTCTCAGTCCCCAACCTGTATTTTTATCCACTGTGATGCCCTGACATGGAAAAATTAAAACTGTTGCATTGCCTGTCATTGCTGAAATAGTAAACACCAGCAATGTGGGAAGAAAGTGAAAGGCGACTAGGCTGTGCTGCCTTGTTTTTGTTTTGTAATATTAAAAAAAATCATTAGTTAGCCAGTGGTGGTACAAACCTTTAGTTCTAGTACTCAGGAGGCAGAGGCAGACAGATCTCTGAGTTCAAGGCCAGCCTGCTCTACACAAGGAGTTCCAGTACATCCAGGGATACACAGTGAAACACTTGGGAGTCTGAGGCACGTGGTCTGTTTCTCCAAAGAAGCAAGCAGAAGCTTGTTAAAGTGTTGGGCGTGGAGGCACAGCTCAATGGTAGAACACTTGCCTAGCATGTGTAAGGCCCTGGGTTTGATTCTGGGTCCCCGGGGTTGGGGGCGGGACTTCTTATCTAGATACACAGATGCCTTATTAGAAAGAAGGGAATTCGAACTTGAGAGCTGAATTTACTGCATCTTAGTAAAGATGGTGTCCAGAGACAACCATTGGAGAGTGCTAGGCTTAGTAGGACCTGAACCTACTTGCTGAAGGGTAATCTGAATCCCTAGGAACCTGAAAAGCAAGCTCTGACTCTGAGCTGGGAGACAGCTCCGAGTGATAAAGCCTTAAAGTGGGAGTTTGGGTCCCAGCAACCAAGTAAAAGCTGGTGAGAAGGATGGTCCACAGGTAACTCAGGGAAGCAGAGCGTTGGAGACGGATCATCAGCTGGTCAGTGTGTCAGCTCCAGGCTTGGTGAGTCTCTGCTTCAGTAAGTAAAGTGGGCAGCCAGGAAGGAAGACACTGGACACCAACCTTGGGTTTAAGCACACGTGTGCCTGTACATTCACCTCGCACAAGCACATAGGAACACATACATGTGCTCCACACATACATATGCCCAGAGCTCTGAGCTTTGGATTTGGGCTGCTTCTCACAACCCTTGGTAGCTATTGAAAAATGCCAGACATAATCACATGTGTGCTACTGTATTAAATCCTGTGACTTTTTCATGGAAAGAGTTGAGATAAAGGAGTTGGAGTTCACAGACTGAATTCAGGGTGCCACTAGAATTCAGAGAACTTTTGGTTCTCTGGCCCCGTGAGTGCAAAGCCTCGGTTAGAGACTGCGCAATACTGACTCTGCCCCCTGCTGGTGAGTCAGGGGTAGGAGACAATTTGTCCCAGTCAGTTCCCAGGCAAGCAGGGAATAAGTAAATGCCCTAGAAGATCTGCAAGGCGCTGGCTGCTCCTTTGGGACTATCTGGAGCTACTGCGCTTTGTGTGTGGCAGCTCAGCCCCCCTGATTTGGCGTCACATCCCTTCCACACACCTCGGTTATTTCAAGTCTCACAGTCCTGTCACCTCCCTTGTTATCTTGAGATAACCAGTTGCTTGGGTGGCAACAGCAGAGAGAAGATCCGAAAATAAAGGAAGCCCAGAGAATTAAATACCAACCACTCCCTGCAACAGGGGCATGTTTCTATTGCATTTATTTTACTAATGAATTAGTCCAGAACTCACGGTCTTTATGAGGAAAGACTCCATAGGGTCACCCATCTTCTCCTGAACCCTGGCAAACTCCAGAGGGTGTTTTGTCATACCTCCACATCAACGGCTTGGCAAATCCCCCCCAGGATGCCATACCACCCTAGGAAAGCCTTCCACAGAGGATGACACCATTACTTTCTGGGCTGAGACTGCAGCTACACAGAGTGAACCATCCGAACCCACTGAAGTTTCCCCAGGGAATTTTGTAGACCCCAATATTTAGTGAACTGGGGTCTAGTTATGTAGCCCAGGCTGACCTTGATCTTGTGATCTTCTTGCCTCATCCTCTGGAATTCTGGGATTATGGTGTACATTCTCTTTAAAGTTGTGCAGCTTTTAGCTGTTTAATTTGTGCATTATATATATATATATATATATATATATATATATATATATATACACACACACATACATATTTAAAGGCGTCAGCTAGACTCTGACAGCAAGGACTGACTCGAGGGTCCACCGCCCAGAGTCACTAATGCCATTTGCTGCCCGGGGACCCTGCCTTTGGCAGTGCAGTCAATTGTAAAACACTCAGTTCTCAAACAGAACAATCCCCACTTGCCTCTGCCAGGCCCAAGTCTGCACAGGCGTGCGCCTTTATTGACTGTTATAAAGACAAAACACATTTTCAGAAGAGGTATTTTCAAGGGGTGTAAGTGTGTCCATATCCGCATCAAGATCTGGCGTGGAGACCATGTTTAATGACTTTAAGCTAACTTATTACAAAGAGGATATGTTTTCAGTTTACTTGTCTGGCATCTTCCTTACTGAAAAGGAAGAAAAGAAAATCCTACAAACTTCTTAGCTATAAGGGCCATTTTACTACATTACCATACTAACTTACACTTAAGAACAAAACCTATCAGATTTGGAAAATGTTGTAGTTTCTCTTTAAAAGCATGGTGCCAGCAATCTCTTCTCTGGTGAAAAATAATTATTCTTTGTGCTTTATTGCCATCATAATGACATTTTCTGCCAAGAGCTTAATTTCAGTTTTTGGCTCAATGGAAGGACTAGGGTTTTTTGCAGTTGTGTGTGTGTGTGTGTGTGTGTGTGTGTGTGTGTGTGTGTGTCTGTGCGTGTCTGTGCACGGTTACATGCTTACTTCCAACATGATAGACATTCTGTCTTATTGTCTTCCGATTTTGTGTTTTATGTGCTCTGTCTTTCAGCATGAAAACACTCAGAAAATTTATAATTTCTGCCTCCTAGCCATTGTCCAGACTGTAGTAAAGGTTTTGAAATTGCTGGAAAGGCTCCTCCACCCAATTCTTTCCATTACATAAGGAATCCGTTGGGGATGAAGCCCAGGGGTGCAACACTCACCTAGCATAAGCATGGCCCTGGGCTTGGCTTCCAGGACAAGCACGCATGCACGTATGCACGCACGCACATACGCATGCACTCGCAGTCTATCTACCTGAAGAATTCATGCCTATGTGATAAATTTCCCAGATCTGACTTTCATATTCACTTCCTTAGTGTCAAAGATTCCTCTTCAGTGATTTATTCATACACTTCGTTCCCTCAGAGGTAGCTCACTTCTTATCTCCATTTTGATTACAATTCCCATCCTAAAACGAGGTACCTGGACTCTCCCTCTCCCTATGTAACCGCACCTTCCCGGAACAGGGAAGTGAACCCCCATCACGTATATATAACATTTCCCGAAGGCCCAAAGACAGGACACAGCCCACAGCTAATCCCACTCCACTTCCTCGCATTCTGATAGGCCAGAGTCTGCTTCAAGAGTTCTGTTCGTGGAGCCGAGGATGTAGATCAGTAGCGGAACACTTGCTTAGCGTGCACAGCATTTCTTGTTTTCTACCACTGCAAAGCCAAACCAAACCAAGATTTTCTCATAAGCACCAGACTGCAGATAGCCATTACTTTAGCTGAGCTAGAGGTGGGACACAATTTCCTGGGGCCTGTGCAAATGATGGTGGTTGTCAGTACAGTGGCTTTTTATTAACAAGAATTGTTTAACCCTAACATCGCCAAGCTAGATGCAACTGAGGTGTCCACCAACAGGGAAATGGGTAAATAAGACACAGTCACAAATGGAATGCTATTATCACAGATGGGATGCATTATTGATTCCTATAGATTATAAACACACCTCAAGAATCTGCTGCGTGAAAGAATCCCTAGTTCAGTTACACACAGTTCTATGGCAATAGAAATCAGAGTCAGGGTTGAAATAGTTGGGAAGGGACAGGGGAATTGTTCCTGGATGAGGGAGCGAGTGTGTTTTCCCCCAGGGATTGGTTGCACAGTTGCTCGGTGGCTGTTCCCCTTCATTCTGAGGGGGACCCACATACCACATCAGTGTTATTCCACTGGACTCTACTCCAGGCTTTGGGGTCTCCCCTAACACTATAGACTCCTTTTTGAACTTGCCTTCTCTCCATGTCCCCTGGCCCAGGCAGCCTTTTAGCTTCTACCTTCTACTGCCCAGCATGACTTCCTTTGGGGTTTTCTCCAATTGTAAACTGTGGGAGAGAAGTTAAACAAAATGGGTCATTGCCTGGTCTGATGGTGCACAGCTTACGGTGTGAGCTTTATGAGATCTGATCTTCCCTTCAGAGGACTGGGAGTCCACACCAAAACAAAGGAGGAAATGTGAATCTTCCCCTTGTGGGAGGAGAACCTGGAACTCTGAACAGCACTTCTAAGTACTTTTTGCTGATGTATGGGAACAACCTGATGCCAGGAGGCGTGAGTCTTTAAAATTATCATTTTGAATAGGTAAAACTACAACGGATAGGGCTCAGCTGGCTCTGGCTGGTTTTGTACAGGGAGAGGCCATGGATGTCCAGTGAGAATGGTTTCTGATTTACAACTGCCCAAACAATGGGCAAATGTGGTTAGGCTGTTTTAAGCCACTAGGGTTATGGTAGTGTTTCCCATTAGATAATGAATATACTATCTGTGCCCAATACAGTCTTGAAAGTTGGGAGGTGAAGCGTGGAAGTAATAAAGTATCTTTAAATTTTCACCACAGCCAGAAATAATGATCACTAATTACTTGGAGACTGTTTCTTGATACCTGTCTGTCTGTCCGTCCATCCGTCCATCCATCCACGTATGCATTCATCCATCATCCATATGTTTTTGATTTGATACCCCTGGGGTTTGTGACATACTTGGCGAGTCCTCTACTTCTGAATTATATTCTCAGCCCAGTGCCAGGTGTTTTGTTTGCTTTATGCATGCACACATATGAAAAAGTTTGTGCACATACTCTTAATCCGTGTGTGTGGATTCAAAAGAACATATTGCTTTGTAACTTACTTTTTTATCCCCCCCCCCCTCCCCGGCAGAGAAGTTTGATTTTTCTCTCCTAGGGTTAAACAGCTTCCCCTTCAACAGTGAAGCTGAGGTCTGAGAAGTGAGGGCAGTGAACACTTGGTGGCAGCATTGAGTCAAAAATGTTGGAAAATAACCGAAAGCCTCCCGGGAAGTTGTTCAGCTGAATCTTGTCACTACCTTCCTGATGTTTAAGACCATGTGTATTATTTGGGCTGTTTTTCTCCAGAGGCTCCCGATTTCCCCAAATTGGGAGCTGTACCATTCCCTCCCAAGATGTAAAGATTTGTTAAGATTGTTAAGATCGGATTCCTGTTTGCTTTCATATCTGGTCGTGAGACTGAATTTGTGCTCTTAGGAAGGAGGAAGCAGCTTGGCATCCCTGTCGCCCCTTTTTCCTGAGATCACATCAGACACAGAGGAGATGGGCTCACGTTTTTGATGCCTCTACACTAAGACAATTGGGCCTGATTCTTGCCCGAGGAAGGACTGGAAGTCTTGGGTCCCCGTGGCTCAAGTGCGCGGTGTGTGGATGGTTCTTTCTGTGTGTGGGTGGTGCTTCCAGGAAGATCAAGAATCCCAGTGTCCTCTGGAAAGTCTCCTGGGAGGGTATACTCCACACAGCAACACTGGCTTCCCAGAAGCAGCAGGGTAAAGCTCAACTTCCCTCGGGTTAGATTAAATCACGATTTTTATTGAAGGTTTTCACCCCAATCCTGCATTACCACACAGGACAAAGGCAGCCCTGGAACTTTAGTAACTGGAAGAAGAACATTAAAAAACAAATTTTTTAAAGGTGTTATGGGGCTGGAGAGATGGCTCAGTGGTTAAGAGAACTGACTGCTCTTCCAGAGGTCCTGAGTTCAATTCCCAGCAACCACATGGTGCCTCACAACCATCTGTAATGAGAGCTGATGCCCTCTTCTGGTGTGTCTGAGGACAGCTACAGTGTACTTATGTATAATAAATCTTTTTTTTTTTTAAACGTGTTATATTCTCTCAGACTGGGCTACAGGCACCTCACACCCCATATGCAGAATTAGTGTTTGTGTAGTGCAATATAGAAGGGAGAAAGCAAGAGGCAAATCTGGTCCTTTATTTCAGCTGCTAACTGGCTTTGTACCTTGGTCAAACCCTACATGTGGGTAGAAAAGTATTTTTTATTCACTTGATATAATTGTCCTCTTGGAGTCTTAGGCTTACTGTTGAACAAATGTATCTGTTCTAGTTCTGAACTCTGGCTGTCTGGAACAATGCAGCTGTTCTGTCTCAAAATTCATCTCCAGGTTGACTGACTCAGCCTGATCCCTTTGGCTTCTCACTGAATTGTTCTGCTTGGCTTCAGACAAACTATGGCAATATGTTCTAATTTTCTGGCTCACTCTTAATCTCTGGCTCCAACTGCCTCTGCTGACCTGCACTGCTCTCATTACAATGACTGACGACTCTTCTTACACTGCTCTTAAGTCACCTCTCTTTCCTGTCTGTTCTCATGAGAGTTAGTGTATCTTGTCTCTGGCTTATTCTGTCAAATCTTTCTCTGATTTATCACTTTGTCTGCCCCTCAATTCAACTTTACTTTCAAACATGGCTGTTTTTTTCCCCCTACAAACTCACTTTACCTTTAATGTGAGAGATTAAAGACGAGTACTTAGGGCTTGTCTGTTTTCCAGCCAGATCACACAGACCTAAGAAGGTCTTCGGATTCCTTACCAGAGCAGCTGTGTTGGTGGATTAAAATTCTTCTACCTATGGGCATCTGTTCATCTCTGTTTTGTTATGTAAGACCAAAACAGAAAAAAAATATGGCTTACAGGTTAAGAATTCTGTTTTCAGTTAAGACAATTAGGAATAAGTTCCTGTTTGTCTTGTTCAGTTTAAGGTTCTGTTTGCAGTTAAAGAATAAATTCCTGTTTGTATTGGGTTAAGTCCTTGAAAGTTAAGGTTTCTATCTATAATTAAGAGTAAATTCCTGTTTCTTAGATCTGATGTAAAACACATGTTGTAAATGTTTTAATTATCTAATACTTATATCAGTAAAGATACAGGAGGCATAAACTGAGGTAGAGCCCTGCTCAGAGAGGTGATTTTATTTTTAAACTATATAAAAAATATCTATTTACAAGCTGGATCTTACAAATAACTGCTAGTTCCTTAGAAATCTCTACCTATGTCACTTCACGGAACTGGTCTACCTTTCTCTTGAGCTTCTCCAAACCCAAGGGCTCTTTAGCTCTCTTTCCTAGAGTACTATTTTTTCTGTGACCTGCCAGCTGCTTCTCTGTGGTTCCTGCAAGCCCAAAGAGAAAATCCCTATCTCTTACCTGAAGCTCATTTCATAAAGACTCTTCTAGGCCAAATGTGTGGTGTGTAGTTTTGTCTACACCACTTTGTGTTCCAGGCTGGACACATGTTCGAACCCATCCAGGAGCTATCTCGGGTCCATGGAGGAAATGCGCGCGCATGTGCTCGAGCACACACACACACACACACACACACACACACACACACACACACACAGAGAGAGAGAGCTTATTTTTAATATGCCTTTTAGCTCAATGGTTAGGCACTTCTAAGCCTCCCTCAGCTAATGGGCCCTTATCTTAGCTCCCAGCTCAACATCTCTAAATCTTCCCTCAGCTCAGTTGCTCAGTTACCTTCTGTGAAGCCCATAGTTCTTGCTGCCAAAGATGCTTTCTGGCTGCTTTCCCTTTCTGCCTACATTTTGGAAGATCTCCCCTGCAGCTCCAAGTCTGTCCCATCTTTCTCTCTCAGGTATCTGGATTCTTTTCCTTTCTCCTAGCCTGCAAGAATCTGGAAGTCCTGCCTCTTTCATTCCTCCCAGTCACTGGCCACTGGCATCTTTACTGATAGATCAAAAACCATTTGGGGGCGAGGACCTTTGGTGTCAGTAAACAGATTCCTAATGAAAGCATCAGAACCACCCCCTTATGGGGGGAGCAGGAGGGAGAGAGAGGAGAGAGGAGAGAGGAGAGAGAGAGAGAGAGAGAGAGAGAGAGAGAGAGAGAGAGAGAGAGAGAAGAAAAGAGTGTGGGAGGGAGAGAGCTTTATCCAAGGTCCAATTGCTCCTCCCCTACACCCTTGGCAGGCTGAACTATGTCACCATCATGGTGTGTGTGCAAGAGGCTTCAAACCAAGTCTGTAGGGGCTAAACTATTTTACCTCTACAGTGGGGCAGTTTGAGGCTACCCAGCTGACTATGTCTTGGGTCACAGAGCAAAGAACACAAGGCCTGTCCCAAGCAACTTGCCTTAAAATAGGCGGGAACTTTCCATTCTTTCATATTCTTATCTATGGAGGCTCTAGAGGCACGCCCAAGCTGCATCCCCATGGGACACACCTAACTGCATCTGACAAATGCAATATCTATTTAAGCCTTTATATTTTGCTAACAAGTAGATCTCTATGCACAACCAAATAGCCTGTAACAAAACCTGTATTTATGTCTTTATTTAATATTCTCACATCACATCCTGACCGAACTTTCACTTCCCCCTCTCTTCCTCGTTCCCACCTCCAGGTCCACTTCTCAGCACACACGGCTTTTAACCAACACTAAACTTGTAACCCCATTCACACCATGCCACACCATGCATATCCTTACCCATGATCCTTCTCTTTCATCGTATCTTTCTAACAGTGTATAGCAGATCTCCCTCACCCCTGTGGATACCTTATCTTTCCTATAAAAGGGACTTTAAGAGGCCAGCAGGGGCTGTTCTCTCAAATCCTGTCTTGGTGAGACAGCTGGCTGGCCAGTCCACACACTGGACCCTGAAATACACCCTGCTTTAATTGAACAGTCATGGATTTGGTCTTTTCTCCTTGTGATTCTCAGGTTTAACAATTGTAAGAAGTCACGGTGCCTGGTCCCACTCTAGACTTAACACATGAGTGCTGGACCCCCCTCCCCCACTATTTCCTGCATTAAAAACAAAAAGAAATTTAGTAATTTATACGTTGAAAGGCATCTATAGGGGGTGTGGAACCTTATGAGCTGTTAAGAAATATTTATTTGCTGGGCTTGGTGGTGCAGGCCTTTAATCTTGGTGCCTGGAAGGCAGAAGCAGGCAGATCTCTATGACTTTGAAGCCAGATTGATCTACACAGTGAGTTCCAAGCCAGCCATGGCTACAGAGTAGGGACTCTGTCTCACAAAACAAGCAGAAAGAAAAAATTATGATTTAACCTTTTTTTTTAATTCAATGCTATATTCCAGGAGTATTTCACAGCAAAATAAAATGAAGGTCTTTATGATTTTGTTTTATAGCTGTATATTATTAACCCACAGCGTGGCTCCACTGTGGTCTGTTCAGATGGCCCCTCTTGAGGCTCATGAGATGGTTTGGCGGGTAAAAGCCCTTGCTGCCCAGACTAACAACTTGAGTTTGATACTCAGGACCCACGTAGTAGGAGAAAATTGATTTCTGTTGTCCTGTGACCTCCACACACGTGCTATGACATGTACAAACCACCCCCATAACACTTTCCAAAATGTAACCAATGGTCCCTCAAGGATGGCTATTAGGATTCCTAACAGTATTTCAGGGCAGTGGATGCCTCTGTTGAGTGTAGCATCCAGCAACATGTAGGTCTTGGTCGTGCCGGAGCAAAGGGGCATGGGTGGTCTAAAAAAGATATAAAACACCAAGCCCCTTCCAATTAGGACAAATCAAACTGTTTGGCAAGATGTCTGGACTCTGGGCCAGCTTCTAAGGACACGCATTACTCTTTCCCCAGCCAGTAAGAGCAGACTTAAAACGATCTCCCATCAACAGCAGCAATAACAGTCGCATGAGAGGGTTGGTAATTAACACACGGCACACGAAGAGTGTAATGGGACATGGCATTCATGCAAAACGGACGCCTCATAAGTGGTGTTGCTGTGATAGCTGTAAGGGTCGGACCAACACTAAAGGTGCAAACGACACCACGGATTCCTAAAGATGTATGTAATGTTAGGAAGTATGTTTTATATGGTGACATGGTGGAGGGGGGGAGATGAGGAGATCAGAAGGAGAGAGATGTGTGTGGACTGATCATGGTAATATGCTAAGAATTAAGGTGGCGCTGAACATAACTCCTCACTGAAATTAGAACAAAGCAAAACAAAGCCTCATTAACACATCTCTGCAAATCCACAGGGCCCCCGGCTTGTTTTACAAGGCAGGCGGAGGTTATATAAATGGATCATTAAAAGTTGCACGGCATGCTGAGAAGCCCTTGGACAGCATTTGCAGGCATGTAAGCACGTTGTTGAAATGAATTCAACAATTTGTAAAACCCAGGTCCTCAGGCTTTAGCTGAAACATGGTGCCCAGGACATCTTGCCTCCTTCTGAGACCCGATTCTAGGAAACGCACGGTCTGCTCACACAGGAGGAGGTTAGAAAAAGAATAGTTTTCCATTATCCGGTGGTGAGTGTCTCACAGGATTTAAAGTGGGAAGCCACTGGTAGTGACCTTAAGCCACAAAGGTTCAGAGAATACTTCTGCCTGCTACAGTCTTCCAACCCTCCCTCCTCATGGTGAAAATGACAGTGTTTACAAACTGCACGCTCCTAAAGAGGGCTGTGTTCCAACAGGCTCACCCCATTTTTCCCAAACGCTGAGCTCTGACACTGTGGTCAAAACAAAGGTATCCAGGGGAACGGTGTTCCTTTGACTCATCAAATGCTATTTATAGAAGGAGTATGTTAAGTAGTGATCCTGCCCAGTCCTCTGACACTGAGCAAGACTCTATTAGCCATCCGAGTATGATGGGACACCCTAATATTCCAGAGGGGCCATCGTTTTCATCCATGATAGCATTTGCTATCTCAACATTTATTTAGTTACCCATCTACTTATTTTTGTTTTCATTATTATTTACCTCAGAAACAGGAAGTAAACCGTTTAGAGCACTTCATGCACATCGCAGGATATCTGATCGTACTGTGAGTCCCGAGATCGAATACTGGAAAATCTTGTCTCTGGTTGTTGTGTAGCTCAGTGCTAGCACACACTCTCAAGCCAGGAGTGTTGCAGGATGTTTGATCACGCTGTGAGATTGTGGACTGGAACAATCCGTTTCTGGTTGTGGTATAGCTCAGCCCTGGGCACATACCTTTAATCTAAAGAGCTTTCCGTAAACAGGATTAAATAAAGTCAACCATAGTTCAGAGCAAGCAACCAGTGGATAGGGAGTAAACATGGGGAATAACCATAGCAAGTGGGAGGAAGTCAGGAAGATGGAAAGAGAGACGCACAGGAAGTAGAAAGGAGGGACATTCAGCTTGAAAGTTTTTTTTTTTTTTTTGTTGTTTTTTGTTTTTTTGTTTTTTAATAAGACAGTGAGGAGAAGGAGAAAGGGATTTTTTCTTCTGGGACATCCATTAAGGTGGAAGGTCAGCTAGGTGCTTTCTCTGCCTCTCTAAGCTAGCAGGGTTTCATCCTAGCATCTGGCTTCCAAGTTTTCATTTGGTAAATCAATTGGGATTTTGTTTTCAAAACAAAACAAAAAATCCATATATTTTTTTTGGGGGGGGGAAGGGGGAATGAGTTAAGGAAAAAGATCCTTACAAATTTGAAGTCCCCATGTTTCTCCTATTTCTTTCCTCATGGTAACCATTATCATGAATTTACTTAAATTTAGACCATGTGTTGTGTGTTTGCGCCAAGTGAGTATTACCATCATGTAGTTATGTTTTTTTAATACAGTCTTGCTATGCAGCCCTGGCTGACTATTAACTTATAGCAATCCTCTTGTCCTTTCCTCTGGAGTGTTAGGATTGAAGGTATGTGCCACCACGCAGGGATGCAATTATTATTTTTTAACTTATAGAGATGGTATTAAAGCTCTTGTGTTTTTTTGTTTTGGTGCCAAATAGTACTTTAGTGACTTTAGTATATCCTGGTATACTCCGTTTACACATATGGCTGTTCCTTTATGCACATTTATGGATGAGGGAGTGGAGCCCTTGACAGATACAGAGTACTTTTAGCTTTGCCAGATACCGTCCGATTGATTCCCTCCCAAAGTGAAGGTCTTCGTTTTACCCACCAGTGCTTCAACTGTTAGACTTGTAAATATCTACAAACCTGGAAAGATAAGAGGTTGTCTCATTGTTTTATTGTGACTATCAATTAACAATGATCATCTTCATGTGTCTTTGACCATGATAGTTTATTGTTTTATGTTGCCTGCTTATCTCTGGTGTCTGCTTATTTTATTTCTTTGGACTGAGTTTTTAATCTTCTTGTTGACTTTCTATTCCTTGAACATTGGAGGTATGTATATGTATATCTGTATATCTATCTATCTATCTATCTATCTATCTATACACACACACACACACACACACACCACATCACATTACTATTTTTCCCAGTGTGTTGTTTATATATATTTTTTTCTCTTTAATATTGTTTGAATCTAAGGGCTTTATGCATCCTAGGCAAGCTCTACCACTGAGCTACCCCTCCATCCTTTTAAAAACTGTTTTATTTCATGACAAGCTCTCACTAAATTGCCTGCATTGGTCTTGACTTCAGTCAAAGCTGAAACATATCTTCAATTTGAAACCCAACTGCCTCAAGCCATGTACAGTATTGGAATTGCAAGCCCATGTCATCAAGACCAGCTCACAGCTTGACTTTTAGCTCCGTTTATAGATGTCCGCTTTTACACTGAAAATCTATAAACGGTTTACACCTTTATACAGTTAAAACTAACATTTCTTTCTAAACATTTGTTACAAGCCTGACCTATAACCTAGTATCATATGAAGGCTAAGTAAACTATCACCATTCTAGTGTCCCCTGGGGCTACTGGCAAATGAGTCACTGGGCACAAATGTCCTTGTAATTGGGCTGTGGGGAGAGCAGTGGTCAGCCCCTGTCAGCTGTCAGAGTGTTCTCCCTTTCTGGAAGGAGGTTTGGAAGAGGAGTCATCTCCTGCTGGCTCTGCTCCTGCTGATGTGACTTCTGGTAGCTAAGGTTTGACAGGTTGAGCACTGGGAGTCACCAGAAGGTGCCTGGTTCCTGCTCTGTCAGCTGCTAATTCCACAGAACCTCAGTGTCAGGATCTGTTAAGATGAGGTTACTCTTCCAGGGCTGCTGAACTCCAGTTGGATGGGGTGCGAGTGTTTTGCAATATGACAGATCAAAGAAAAGCAGGGGTTCCTAACTTGTGTGGTTTGGTGCTCCTTATAGTTAGAGAATAAGAGGAGCAGAACATCCCCCCCCCTGCCAACAAATAAATCTTTAATGGAGGAAGGGAAGAAGGATGAGAGAGAGAGAGAGAGGGGTGGAGGTAGAAGGGGGGAGCTGGAGAAATGTTTCAACAGTTAAGAGCACTGGCTTTCCCTCAGAACACTCCTCGAGTTCCGTTCCCAGCACCCACGCAAACGAGCGAGAGAACAATGGGCAAAAAACATACCTCAGAGGTTACATGTTCAGTCATTTGCTTAAGATGTATTTCTTGGGTCCTACTATGCGCCTGCATGTCTGCAGACACGGTGTTATATTCTGTGTGCACTCCCCTCCTGGAGACGGCTCCCTTCCCTTCTCGCTGACCTCTGCTACCCTGTGGGCTATGCTTTAGTAGTTCTTCCGAGAGCACTGCACCTGCCGCATAGGAAGCCTGTGGGGTAGCTGACTCGCCTGCACTTGATGTCGTGGGGATCTCTAGGGAAATGTGATCCTCCGGTCCAGGGTGCAGGCTGGACCTCACCATCTGTCTCAGGCCTCAGTGTGAGGGAAGACCGTCTTTGGTGAACACCCTAGTGTGGGTCAGAGGAATGCTGGACACCTGCCAAGGGAAGTATCAAAGTGAGAAGAAAATAAAAGCGGAACGCAAGTCACAGGAAGCCTTGTGAAGCAACACAGGGCATTTCTCGGTGTCTGTGGGGAGGACAGTAGAGAGAAACACAAGGTTATAAGGAGGGAGATACATTAGTAGAGGGGCTGCTTTACTGTGACAGGGGAACCTCTCCTTGCGGTGAATTTGTGACTGACTTGTGGACAGTCCAGGAAAAGAACAGATTGTGTATATACACTTAGGGTCTGCTTAGTTTCCTGACCCAGAGACACTGATTACATTCAAGCCTCTTCTTCAGCTGACTGAAAGCAGGGCTGGTATGTGGCTTATAATCTGGAGTCGAGAGGAGGAGAGACAGGTTTACGTTTTTCTACTTAAAAATATTTAGTTGTTTATTTTTTTTCTGAACATGGTAAAACACAATTTTTTTAAAAAAAATTAAATTATTATTTTTTTACTTATTCACTTTACATTCAGCTCATTGCCCCCTCTCCTGGTGACTCCCTCCCACAATTCTTCCCCCCCCACCCCCTACCCTTCTCCTCTGAGCGGTGCCCCCCCTCCTATGTGCCCCCCACCCTGGCACTTCAAGTCTCTTTGAGGCTAGGTGGTGGAATATACACACCTGTGTTCCCTGCATTTGGGAGATTCAGGAGGGTTAAGAACTCAAGATCATCCTTGGCTGTATTTGGAATTTGAAGCTAGCCTGAGCTACATGAGACTCTTAAAAAAATGGTTTCAATATTTATATTGTAGATACAGTATTTTAGGGACATTAATATCTTTATAATAAGTTACAGTAGCCCTCACTCTGATATCTCCTTTAGTGATTACCATATTTGACTGATTCATTTCTTGTTTCTTAGATAATCATTTTTGTGACATGATCTGCTTTTATTTACTTATTTTTTTTCACATCAAGGCCTCATGTAGCCAAGGCTAGCCTCTAAATTTTGCGTGGATAAGAGGCACATAGATATTACTGAATCACTTGGTCTGGGTTTGGCATGTTTTCTCTTATAAGATGTCTTCCCAAAAGATAAATCCAAACTAATTCCTTCTTTCATAAACAATCCAACCATTTCCTTTTATAAACTTGCTGAAACTTCATTATGTGTCACTCAATTTATTGTACTTCCCCACCAAAATGGGTCACTCAGTGAGAATACAAAAATATACATGTACACACATGCACACACACACACACATCCTTTTGATCTTATAAACCTTTAAAAGCTGACAGGAATGGAGATCTAGCACCCTCTTCAAAGGCTGAAAAAATTCTCAATTTTACTAATTATTGAAAGATATTAAAGAAAAATCTTTTTTTCCCAAAGATACTGATGCCTGGACTCATTCCAGAAGAGCTACTTGCCAACGAAAGCCAGCGCTTCCTTTCATGAATATTTGACATGGTTTTCAGAGACGGGACCAGGGAAATGCTGTCATGTAATTTTTTAACTAGCAGAATAAATTTCCATAGCAATTTGGGCGTAGCCAACTGCAGTTTCTGTGAAAGCTATCTCCACGCAGACTTTTTAACCCCGTGGGTTTCTCTCTGCTAAGACTGAGACTGAGACAAACCAACATTTCATAAATAGCATGAATGTCTTGCCCCTCCCACAAGTCTCTCCAGATCTTCTCCCTTCCCTACCCATCCAACTTTCTTTTTCTAAAAAAACAAAAAGTACAACAATCCCCCAAACCAACAAACAAACCTTGTCCCCCCAACCCCCACCAAATTGTAGCCAAATAAAATCACACACACACACACACACACACACACACACACACACACACTGGAGCCTATTATATGTTGATCAACTACTCCTGAACATGAGGCCTCTCTTGGAGTGGTTAATATACCCAGGGTTATTCTACTGGAGAAAACTGATTTTCCCTCTCCCAGTAGATATAAATGACAGTTCAGTTGTTAGCCTTTACTCTAGTTGGCTAGGTATTCATTCATACACCCAGCCATTTATCCTCCAATTTATCTATCCATTTAAAAAATAAAACAATATAAATTGTAAGACTAATATAATATAAAACAGAAGCGATCACTTGACTTGGACAAGATGAACAAACAGAAGGAAAAGAGCTCAAAAGAAGGCATAAAAATTAGAGACCAACTTGTTTACACACTGAGGAACCACTAAACCTGAAGCCATTACACACACACACACATACACACACACACACACACACACACACACAAACACACACACAACATTCCTTCATAGTAATATTTTGTTACTTGTCTCCTTCACCTGTACACATTTATGAGTTTTTAAATCGCTTACTTAGTTTTCTAATTTATGTTTATTTCTGCTGTGTGTATGTTGTGTCTGTTGTGGGGGCAGGTGTGCCACAGCATACACGGGGCAGTCAGAGGACAACTCCCTGGAGTCTATTGTTTTCTTCCATCATGTGGGGTTTCAGAGATGGAACTCAGCTTTGCAGCATAACACTGGGCCATCTTGCTAGTCTATTTTTTTTCCTGATAGGATAATATCTTATGTTCAGAGAAAATGAAATAATAAAGTTCCATTAGCGACCGTCTATGTGGAATCTGGAGGGGCGGCTCAGCAGTTAAGAGCACAAGTTGTTCTTATGGAGGACCTGAGCTGAGCTCCTGGCACTCATGTTGGATGGCTCACAATTGCTTCGAACTCCAGCTCCAGCGGGACCAGATATTTCTGTGCCCCCTGCCCCAGTTGACCGTACACATACACCAACACACACGATTAAAAGTTTAAAAATACATAAATCTTGACTTAAAAAGAACTGTTCATGTAGCCGGGTTGGGCAGGGAGAGAGGACGATTCACTTATCTATGATAATATATGTGTAAAAAAATAAATTTAGCGACAAAACTACGTAGTTTAGGTTAAAAGGAAAATAAATCTATTATTTTTATTTTAACTTTATGGAATCTGTAACTCTGTAGGTGACTTTAGAGATTATCTTGCCCAACCTCCAGTTCACATTGGAAGCAACAGAGCCAAGTTAAATGGCTGGACAGCAAGGCCACAGCTCAGATTCCTTGCCCTACAGGCTGCATGTGATGCTGAGACCTACTGCCATGTATAATTAATGTATGCTAATGAGGCAGTAAAATGCAACCAAATAGCACTAACGAACATTTTATGGGTAATACTAAGGAGAAAGGAGCAAGTCGAATAGATCATAGGGAAATAGAATGTGCGATTCAGAAGCTTCCCCATGCTTTTGGACTGGGAGAATTAACGGAATAAGAATGGCCATCCTACTAAAAGTGGTCTATAGGTTCAATACAACCCCCATCAAAATTCCAACAAAATTCCTTACAGACTTTGAAAGGACAATACTCAACTCATACAGAAAACTGAAAAGCCCCAAGAGAGCTTAAACAATCCTGAACAATGAAAGAAGTTCTGGATGTATCACCATCCTTGATTTCAAGCTGTATTACAGAGTGTACTGTAGTAATGAGAACCACATGGTACTGGCATAAAAGTCCAAGTTGATCAGTGGAATTGGATTGAAAGCCCAGGCATAAATCCACACATCTACAGACATCTGATTTTAGACAGAGAAGCCAGAAATGCACAATGGGGAAAAAAAAGCATCTTTAAGAAATGGCACTGGTTTAACTGGATATCTGCATGTAGTGTACAAATAGGTTCATATTCATCAGCCTGCACAAAACTCAAGTCCAAGTGGATCAAACATCTCTACATAAAACCAGACACACTGGATCTGTTAGAAGAGAAAGCAGGAAATAGACTTGAACTCATTGGCACTGGAGACAATTGCCCAAACAGAACACCAATGGTACAAGCACTAAGATCTACAATTAATAAATGACACCTAGTGAAACTGAAAAGATTTGTAGGGCAAAGGACACCATCAATAGGACAAAAAGGCAGCCTATTGAATGGGAAAAAAGTTTCACCAACTCCACATCTGATAATATATTTAAAAAAATAAAAACCTCAAAAAACTAGATATCAACAAAGCAAACAATCCAATTAGAAAAATGGGGCGCAGACTTACACAGAGGATTCTCATCAGAGAAAGCTGAAATGGCTGAGAAGCACTTAAAGAAATGTTCAACATCCTTAGCTGTCAGGGAAATGCAAATCAAAACTAATTTGAGATCCCATCTTACACCTGTCAGAATGGCTAAGCTCAGCAACACAAATGACAGCTCACGCTGGTGAGAATGTGGAGCAAGCAGAACACTTGGCCATCGCTGATGGAAATGCAAGCTCGTAGAAGTACTACGGACATCAGTCTGGCAGCTCCTCAGGAAATTGGGAATTGATTTACTTCAAGATCCACTTATACCACTCATCGACATCCCCTACCCCCCAAAAAACCCCCCAAAACCCCAAAAAAACAAAAACCAACAGAACAAAAACAACAACAAAACCCACCTCATCTAAAAACAAGGATTCCTGATCAACCACATTCATTGAGACTTTATTCATAATAGCTAGAAACTGGAAACAACCAAGATGACCCTCAACTGGAGAATGGGTTAAGATGATGTGGTACATTTACACAGTTGAGTATTACTCAGCTGTTAGGAAAAATGACATTACAAAATTTGCAGGCAAGTTTCCTATCACCCACTATCCTGGTGTCTCTTCTGTGATTCCTCAAGATTCCCCCACAGACTTCAAATGAACACAGCTGCAGGTTCAGGTTTTTACTACAGCTGTAATTTGTCTAAGCATAGGTACTGAAATCTCATCAGAACAGTTTATTGTAATAGGGGTCAATGTGTCAGGGTTAATTTGGAGAGCCCGTATGCAAATAAAAATGGAGTAGACACAAAATACTCTTGAAATCCCCTGTACTGACCACACAGCACACTGTTTCAGTGTGCAATTCTGTGAGTAAATCATCTATGTAGTTATTTTAATATCAATAGGATATTATTTATCTGCGTTAATGATCCATTTTGGATTCTACCACAATCAAGTTGTATCAAGCCTAGCCTAAATCTTTGAGAAGTTCAGATAGAGTTTCATGCTGTCATCTTAGTCAGGGTTTTTATTCCTTCACAAGCATCATGACCAAGAAGCAAGTTGGGGAGGAAAGGGTTTATTCAACTTACACTTCCATATTGCTGTTTATCATCAAAGGAAGTCAGGACTGGAACTCAAGCAGGGCAGGAAGCAGGAGCTGATGCAGAGGCCATGGAGGGATGTTACTTACTGGCTTGCTTCCCCTGGCTTGCTCAGCCTGCTTTCTTATAGAACCCAGGTCTACCAGCCCAGGGATGGCACCACCCACAATGGGCTGGGCCCTCCCCCCTTGATCACTAGCTGAGACAATGCCTTACAGCTGGATCTCATGGAGGCATTTTCTCATGAGGCTCCTTTCTCTGAGATAACTGCAGCTTGTGTCAAGTTGACACAAAACCAGCCAGTGCAGTCATATTGTTGATGAAATTTTAGTAGGTGATGTTTCACGTTTTGATGTCAAGATGTTGTTGTTACCAAGGTCTGTGATTCCTTATTCATGCCCTTCTCAGCCTAACGATGAAACACAATGTATTTACTACTGTTTGTTAAATATTTATAGATGCTACAAAAGCTAATACAATGTAAATACATTAAAACTATTAAGTTACAAGGCTAGGGAGATTGCTCAGTGATTGAGATCAGTTGGCATTCTTATAGAGGACCCTGGTTCTGCTTACAGCATTCACCTGGTAGCTCTCCAGTTCCTGAGCATTTAACACCTCTTCTAAAACCCTATGGGCATGCATACACACACATACACTCACACACACACACACATACACTCACACACACACACACACAAACACACTAAGTAAGTAAGTAAATAAACAAATGTTTAAAAATTTTTCTGGGGTTGTAGTGGTGTCTCAGTAGTTAAGAGCACCCTCATGGTGGCTCACAACCATCTGTAACTCCACCTCCAGAGAACCAAACACTCTCTTCTGAACTCCACAAGAACCAGTCTCATGTGTGGTACACACTCATACATGCAGGAAACACACACACACACACACACATATAATAGCCCAATAAAATAAAAACTCTTCTGGCCTGCTGCCAGAAGGCCTTTATAGTCTAATGGTCCAATTGTACAAAACAAAACATAAGACACAGATAATATTTATTTTATAACTCTTTCAGAGAAGAAAGAGGGAAGCCTATTACGAGGCTGCCGTAGCCTGAATGGCATGTGTCAAAGGGTTAATTATTGGAACTTGGATTATTTACTAAGCTCTTATGTAGTGAGGTAGGGAGAAGCAGAGGACTGTGTAAGGTTGTTCCATGGAACTCCAGCTTCATCTAGAACATTTTAACTTTTATTCAAGGAAAGAGAGAGCAATACAATGGAACATTCCATTACTAATTGTGTGTGCTAGGAATATTTTAATTATGCTTTTGACAACTGTTTATAACGTCTTAGTTTTCAAACAAAGACAATGTTCACGTTTTGCTGCTCAGCTTTGGTAGCAGAGAGAGCCGGGTATATTATGTGTTAGCCTGAGAGGCAGCTGTTAGAGTTGGTGAGAGGTGGGATGCCAAGAATATACCATTCTTAAGAGATCCTGAGTCATCCAAGTCCCTATAGCTTTTGTAAACACCACCATCATTTTCTCTTTTATTTCAACCCCTGCCCCTTACTTTTTTTTTTCAATAGGGTCTCATGTATTCCAAACTACCCTTAAACTCACTATGTAGTTGAGGCTATTTGTCAAATCCTGATTCTCCTGCCTCCATCTTCTGAGTGCTGGGATTTTAGGCATGTATCACCATATACATCTTGTAATATTTTATATAGGAACTCAACTCCCTAGAGTTGAATAGTTGCTAATAAATTATTTCCATATATGCATTTATGTAGCAAACTTATGGGCCATTTACCACATAGTGAGAACTACGTGACTAATCTGCAGGGGTAAGAGACACAGTCCCTCTGTGAGAAGGGCTGATGTCAGAAATATTGGTACTAACCCCGTGGTTATCTCAGTAGTGTTCAGAGATGCACAAAGCACAGAGGACTGTCCCTCCTGGCTCCAGTGGTCAGCAGTGTGACACCAAAAATCAAGTTTTCTTGTTAATCACCAAACCAGCATGGGGAATGCTGAGCTAGCAGGAAGGTGTTCTCACTAAAGAGAGTGGAATCAAACATGAAAATGAAGTGTGAGAAAGGACACATTTATGATATGGGAGCAGTGCAGGGAAGCTAGGAGTAGGTTCCTATAGGATCTTGTCTCAAAGATCTAGAAGCTATGAGAAACCAAACAAGAAACAGGATGCTTCTTGGCTTCTCATCTGGAAAACAGAAACCTTGTTTCTACCTGGATCTGGTTGAGAGTTAGATGGCAGAACACACGGTGGGCTTCATGGTTTGCACAAGAATGCTGATGCAATGGGCTCTCATCTTGAGCCTGGTGTGAGATCTCAGGTACTATTGAAAGACCCCTGAATTGGGGAAGCCCCTCACTCAAGTTCTGGGAAACACGAACCCAAGAACTCACGGAGAGCCTATCTTGATGCAATCAGGCAAGAGGTTTATTTTAGAGCTCTGGGGACGACACGTACCTCACACAGAAGACAGAGGAGTCAACCCCGAACTCAAATGAGGAGAAGTATTTATAGGGAAAATCACATAAGCAGTTAGCAACAGGCGCGTAGCAATTTCATTGGTTTATTTAAATTGGCACACTCTGTCTATTTTGGACACGACTCAACTCTAGACCACTCTATTTTGGGGCACACTGACCTTGTGCTTGTTTTTCTCAGGACTGTAGAGCCAGACCTTATTGAACCCAGATGGTCTGGGGTTGGGCCATTTCTTTGAACATATTATTTTGTTCTTAGCCTTGAGACATATTTGCCCTCAAGACAGGGTCAGTGAGGCCAACTTAAAATTTTAACTCTTTCACTAACATCATCATCATTATAATAATGGCAGCTTTGGTAGCGAAGGCACCCCTGTAAAGAGAGCTCATCCTGAGAGAAGGAAAGGGATATCTATTACCCTGTTGCGCTTACTTATGATTGCATATCTGGACAGAGACTGGAGTGGAGACAATCCCCCTTCATACTTAGGATGGCTATATGGCAAGCTATGGAGCTCGTGAACCTATCTGTGATTAAGCTTTGAGCAGGTGGGCTGGGTAAGAAGAAGGCCCTCTGCAGTGTACATGGCCATTGTTCAGTCCCCCGGGGGCCTGAGTAGAACAGGAGGCTGGGGAAGGGACATTTGTTCTCTCCCGACTCTGGGTGTTCTAATTCTCAGGCCTTTTGACTCTAGGACTTTGCCACTGGCTTCTTTGGGTTTCAGGCCTTCAAACTCAGACCAAACCAGATTTCCAGTTTTCTTACTTCTCTGCATCTTCAGCTTGTAGATGGCACCTAGTGAGATACCATTTGGTCTCTAGAGTCATGTGAACCAACTCCTGTAGTAAACTGCCTCATACATCGATGGATGCTATTTATAGAACCCGACTAATCTGCTCCATAGGGTACAGCAATGGAGGAAGGCACATTTTCCTATTCCTACCCCCAACTCCCCAGTTTGTCCAAAAGTAACAGTAACTCAGATAACTCTACTGTTCCAAAGCTCTGGGAAGGACAGTGTGTAGGCATAGGTTATACCCAATGCAAATGAAGGAGGTGTTCAACACCTGTATCTGTCCACAGATGGGGCACAGGGGTGGGCTGATGTGCTCATTTGTCTGTAGTGGGAGAGGCAGAGCTGAAGACTGATTTCACATGCCCTCAGAACACACTAGGAAAAGAAGAAGGCAATATTAGCGAATTTGATGTTTGCTAGTGAAAACAGTTAACACCCATAATTAGTGGCCTGTGTGTGTGTTGTACATGTGTGAGTGTTTATTGGTGGGTTCTGCTTGACAGTAAACAAGTGAAATAAATGAAAGCTAAAATATGTCTGACCCAACTTCCTGGGATAAACTTCACAAATTCTTTAGTAGCTGGTAACCACTCCATGTTTGCTATTACTGTAAAAGTGTAGGTTAAGAACTCAGCCCTAGCCTTGGGCCCAATTCCAGTCCTTTATCCTTCTCCCAAGTCTCAGAGCCCTGGGGCAGGTTCTTGGTACTTTCTGGGGCTCAGTTTACTCATAAGGAAAATGAGAGGGTACAGTCATGGGCACATATGTACACACACACACACACACACACTCACACAAATAAAGTTACTCTCTGGCCTGTTGAGCATGTGCCCTGTTGCTTTGTCTTTTTTTTTTTTTTTAATCTTTTGAGATATTGAAAGTACTTCAGATTTTGTATGTACTCTAGGTTGCCTTAGGAATCACCCTGTGTCAGAGGTTAGCCTCGAACTCCAGAGCCTCCTTCCCCAACCCCACTAATGCTGGGATTACAGGTGTATGCTACCAAGCCTGACTTCGTACTTTCTTCCTTTTAATTTTTAAAAGTTTTATTGTAAAACGACAATTTATAGCTGCATGTGTTTATAGGGTGCAAAATGATGTCACGATCCAAGGTAGAATGATTATACCAAGATAACAAACATATCCATCACCTGAAAAAAAACTTTTTTTTTTCCAAGACAGAGTTTCTTACTGTAGCCCTAGCTGTCCTAGAACCAGCCTGGCCTTTAACTCAAAGATCTGCCAAGTGCTGCGATTAAAGGTGTGTTTCACTATACCCAGCTCCAAAAAGTGCTTTTTTGCACTGAGAGCAATTGAAACTTACCCTCTATGATGGTGGTCTTGGTTGCTGCTCTGACTGCGTTGAGAGACATCTAGGATTGATGAAATACACTCATGGGTGTGTCTGTGGAGGGCGTGTCAAAGAAGATCCAGGACGGAGAGTGACGGGTGGGAAGGACGAGTTCTGCAGGCGGGTGGTACACACTTGTGGGTTGGGAGCCTGGCTGAAGTAAGATGAGGACAAGCAAGCCAGTGCACACACGCAGCTTCCATTCTTTCTGGATGAGGGTGGGTATCAGTGCTCTCGCCTGTGGTCAGCTGACTCCAGTTTCTTCAGCCTTCTGATGTGAACTTATCATCACTGACTCCCTGGGAGCTTCTAGGCATTCTGTACAAGCCAATCTATCCCTTTGCATCTGTCTGTCTGTCTGTCTGTCTGTCTGTCTGTCTGTCTGTCTATCTATCTATCTATCTATCTATCTATCTATCTATCTAACCATCCATCCATCCATCCATCCACCCACCCACCTACCTACCTACCTATCTACCTACCTAATGTTTACATGGATTTTTTTCTGAAATTTTAGTTTATTTATCTTTTTTTTTGAACAACTTTATTTTAAAAAACAAAGATAAATGTACAAATTTTAAGCATTTTTGCATAAAAGTATATGAATACATTTTTTCAGTGCTTGTTTTTTTTTTTAAAGGTTTGATAGTGTGCATTAAGATCCTACTAGTTACAATGAGCATAAAGTACATGTAAAACATGATGTAACCTGGAATTAGTCAAAGTTTTCTTGGTGTGTAAGGATTAAGCATAATGGTTTTTTCTTTTCTTTTCTTTTTTTTCTTTTCTTGAACTTCATATAGTCTGTGAGTTGTTTCTGGGGTGTTCAGAGCTTTCTGGGGTTAGTATCCAATTATCAGTGACTGCATATTATGTCTGTTCTTTTGTGACTGGGTTATCTCACTCAGGATGATATTCTCTAGATGTATTCATTTTCTTAAGAATTTCATAAAGTCATTGTTTCTGATAGTTGAGTAGTACTCCATTGTGTAAATATACCACAATTTTTGTATCCATTCATCTACTGAAGGACATCTGGGTTCTTTCCAGCTTCTGGCTATTATAAATAGGGCTGCTATGAACATTGTGGTGCATGTGTCTTTGTTGTATGTTGGATCTTCTCTGGGGTATATGCCCAGAAGTGGAATAACTGGGTCTTCAGGTAGCATTATGTCCAATTTTCTGAGGAATTGCCAGACTGATTTCCAGAGTAGTTGTACCAGTTTACAACCCCGTTTACATGGATTTATGTACTGATATCTATATATAATTGGTTTTGTTTCTTGAGAAGACCCTAACACACACCTGAAGTTTTGTAATCACATCCTTACTATAGCCATAATGCTGTATCATGCTGTATGATGTATGATTCTGTATGATGCTATATGATGCTTTTATGTTGCTGTATGTTGTTATATGTTGTTGTATTATGCTGTAGGCTGCTGTTTGAAGCGATATAGTTAGACCTCAGACACTCATAGCAAATGACACATATTCCTTCTGTTCCTTCTACACTGTCTCCCACACTCTGAAGCCTCTGTAATCACTATTCTTCTCTGCTTTATGAGTCCATTTGTGGGCATGGCTGGAGTTTCACACACAAAGAGCACACATTCTTGTTTTTCTCTGCTCAGCTTACTTCATTTAGCACAATGTTCTCCAGTTGTCACAAATGATAGGGTTCTCTGGGTCTTTTAAAAGGCTGTATTGTCTTCCATTGTGTTATCTTCTTTATCCATTTGTCTGTTGATGAACAAGCATGATTCCATAATTTGGTTATTGGAAGTGGTTCTTTCTTAACTACTTTCTCTCCATGATATTGGCCTTATTCTCTACTGTTATCTGTTCTTAGAACAATGTTTTGTATGCAGCGGTGTTCACTTGGTACCGGCTGAGCATTCTCAGGAGTAATGGCAGGATAGTGATCTTGACCCTTCACAGTACACTTTCTCTGTCCTAACCAACTGTGTCTGGGGAGCTAGCTGAGGAAAGTGGAGGAAGCCAGAGGGGGAGAAGCCCAGAGTGAATGTGTGCTGTTGACTTGGGCATCACTATGCCAAGGAACCTAGCCACAGACCCAGAGGGAAATGTCAGAGCCTTCCCTTTGGGTTCAAGTGTGGGTGTTGACAGTGTATGCAGGAAATGCCACCACTGTTTGTCATTACTCCTAGAGATTTACAGCCTGAAGTCTGCTCCCGTACAGAGATGGCTCCTTCCAAAATGAGCTAAATTTGTCTCCTTGTCCTAGCTGAATACCATAAGCCCTGCCTCGTGGTTTATGTGACAAGCCTAGCTCCTTGTTCAGCTGTGTGTAATAGCCCCGCCGCTTTGTTCAACTCTATATAACAGGTGCTGCAGTCTGTCCACCAGAGAACCTAGTCCACCTTATCCTAGCTTTCTGCCCATCTACCTGTCATTCCTTCATTTTCTTGGTACCCTACTAAGGCCCAAGTTCCTGGAGTCCTCTTGGGACTAGCAAGGAGCACATGGATGATGGGAAATCAAGGAAGCTGAAACTCAGTTGACAAGTAGCATAGTGTTACTCATTCTTCTTGCATAAGACTTTTTGTTGTTATTTGACACTCAGCAATTAGTCATCACTCACATTGACTATTGGTAGATTTTTTTTTTTTTTTTTTGAGACAGGATCACAGTATGTAATCCTGGCTGGCCTGGCACTCTTTTGTAGACCAGGCTGTCTTCAAACTCCTAGAGAGTCACCTGCTTCTGCCTCTGCCTTTCAAATACAGGGACTACATTACCACACTGGCATGTCTGTAGATTTCTCTTTTTAAAATGGGGCAACAGGGACATAGGTTACCAAAGTCTAGAGCTTGTTTGATGATGTCCTCATCTTCATTATATTTTCTGAACAGACACACGTGAAGAGGATATGAGACCTTTCTCTCCCTCCTCCTCTCCCTTCTCCTCTCCTTCCTCCTCCCCAGATGGCTTCACTGAGCCTGTATGAGCCTGTGGGAGGCAATTGGTCACATTGGTTCTGTTGTCAGGAAGCAGAGAGATGGCCGCCTTCCTTTTTATCAACTCCATGGGATGCTGCCACTAGAACCTGGGTCTTCCCTCCTTAGTGAAGCCTTTCTCAGAACACACAGACATTCCCAGTGATCTGTTTCCTAGGTAATTTCAAATACAGGCCAGTTGGCAGTACATGTTACCCTCACAAATACTGAACGAAACTCCCTGTTCTCCACTGCCACAGGAAAGCAGTGTTGTAATGCTTCAAGAGAGGAGCGTCATGTCACTCAATTATTAATACCCACCCTTTAATTTACAGACAGGCAGCTCTGTGCTCAGCCCCACACACAGTGGCATAGCATTAAGTCTTCATAGTAGAGGGAAGAAAGCAGGTGATTTTATACAACTTATCAAGTAGATTCTAGATGTATGGACATTTTAGAAGGGAATTATCAATTTTTAATAACAACAATAATAACATACACACACACATATATGTATATATATATATATATATATATATATATATATATATATATATATATATATATATATATATGGTGTCTTCCTGACCTCAAGGGTAATTTTACTAATGTTACTTGGTAAGCAGAAAATTCAGGATACAGACACAGGCTTCTGTGACTTTCCTCACTCTGTGATTTTACTTCACCTCGCAATCCCTTATGATGGTGGTTTCCCCTAGGATGCTTAGATAGTGTGTTTGAATTAATAGTTCTGTGTAGACTATGAAAGCGCTCATTAAATCATCTTCATGACCCTTGGTTGGGATTCCCTGTGCCCAAAGAGTGGGTCTTATCGGAAGATTGTGGCAACAGAGACTTGGAGGAGACTTTGAGGAGGGGTTTCCATTTTCTCTGGCCTTGTCTTTGTTCCTTAGGGAGAGGGAGTAGTATGGGGTGGCTGCTTACTTCCTCAGCAGCTTCAGGGGCAGCTGGAGGGGAACAGGGGACAGCATGAGGGACACATTGTTATTCCCCAGGGCCTCAGTGCATTTCCCCATCGACCAATGGTCTTGTAGCACCTTCCCATCGACCAATGGTCTTGTAGCATTGCAGGGCTGATGTATTTCTTTATTTTGCAGAAATCTGGATAGAAGTGGGAAGTAAACAAAACCAGTTAACTTAACAGCTAGCCAGGCACAACAGCTCGGTGCAGAATCCCAAGGGGCATATTTTATTGTTGAACATGCCCATGGTAACGGTGGTGATGAGGACAAATAGTAAGAACAGCTTCAGTACCACCATCTGGGTGAAAACTTCTTTCATGACATTTCTGAATCTTGACAAAATTGTAGATTAGTAGGCAGAGAAATAACGTCAAAGAGATTTAGTTATGTCCTACTACTGACATGCAGAACAGCACTTTGACTAAGTTGATATGTAAGGAATGCCAATAAGTCATAAAAAGGAAAAGAGCAGTTATGAAAGGCTTATCACATTGACTTGGTTTTTAGAGTGACATTACTGCTATTTTTTCCTTAAAATTACATTTATTTACTTACCTTTAAAAAGCATATGTGTGACTATGTGTGTGGACATGTGACAGTTGGTTCTCTCCTTCTACCTTGTAGATCTTGAGATCAAACTTGGGTCATCAGGCATGGCAGCAAGCACCTTTACCCACTAACAGGCCCACATTAGTGGAAATCAAAATTCCCTGTACATTTATGTTTTAAAATATGTTACACCGAAAGCGTTGCTTTTTAGGTAGACAAAGAATAATTTTGAATAGACAGAAAAACGGCGGCTGTGGCTCAGTGACCAGGGAAACATCCCCAAGCATTTGAAACAAGTTGGCAAGAGCTTGGAGGGATGTTAAAGACAGAAATCTGACTGCAGTTTACAGAGTTTTCCAGATGGCAACAGATAACAGCCAGCGTTCGGTTGTGCTATAATTAATACTCTCTGTCACTTCAGCAAGCTATCATTTCACAAGACAAGTGGCGACAGACTGTTGTAATTAGACTACCCTTCGATGGGCTCATGTTGAAATAAAGAACTGGAATGGAAAATCCTTCTTTCATTGGCACCCCTGGGGAGGTAGGGATGGCGAGAAAGGCTTGACCGTTGATACAAGCATGCAGAGAATTGTGCTTGCCCATGCCTTCTGGGAATGACAAATTTTTATTGACCCTAACAGGGGACTATTAGGGGAGATTTAACCTATTATTCTTAAAGGCAAGATTTACCAAGCACTACAGTTACTAGAGTCATATTTAAATTTCCCACTTGATGGCTTTCAAATCCATTTAAACATCTGACAGGCTTCACTTACCTCCTCAAATCCGATTTGTTATAAACTTGTCCTTGTCTGATTTGAGCCCATGTTTGCTGTTGAAAATGGTGTCATTTCATTTCCTTAAGATATATTTTTGGGACTTCATGAAACTGCAATGGGACCTAAGGAAACTGTAAAGCTTCTGTTAGGCCAAGGACACTGTCAAAAGGACAAAATGGCAACTAACAGACTGGGAAGAGATCTTTACCAATCCCACATCTGATAAAGGGCTAGTATCCAATATATACAAAGAACTCAAGAAGTTAGACTCTAGAGAACCAAATAATCCTATTAAACATGGGGTACAGAGCTAAACAAAGAATCCTCAACTGAGGAATATCAAATGGCTGAGAAGCACCTAAAGAAATGCTCAACATCCCTAGTCATCAGGGAAATGCAAATCAAAACAACCCTAAGATTCCACCTCACACGAGTCAGAATAACTAAGATTAAAAACCCAGGTGACAGCAGATGCTGGTGAGGATGTGGAGAAAAAGGAACACTCCTCCACTATTTGTGGGGTTGTAAACTGGTACAACCACTCTGGAAATCAGTATGGCAGTTCCTCAGAAAATTGGACACAGTACTACCTGAGGACCCAGTTATATCACTCCTGGTCATATACCCAAAAGTAGCTCCAATATCTAACAAGGGCACATGCTTAATCATGTTCATAGCAGCCTTAATTATAATAGCCAGAAGCTAGAAAGGACCCAGATGTCCTTCAACAGAGGAATGGATACAGAAATTGTGGTACATACACACAATGGAGTACTACTCAGCTATTAGAAATAATGACTTCATGAAATTCCTAGGCAAATGGGTGGAACTTAAAGCTATTATCCTGAGTTAGGAAACCCAGTCACAAAAGAGCACTCATAGTATGTACTCACTGATAAGTGGACACTAGCCCAAAAAGCTCAGGATACCAAAGAAACCATCCACAGAACTTATGAAGCTCAAAAAGAAGGAAGACCAGAATGTGGATGCCTCAGTCCTTCTTAGGAGGGAGAACAAAACACTCAGGGGAGAAAATACAAGGTCAAATAGAGAAGCAGGGATTGAAGAGAAGCTCTACAGAGACTACCTCACCTGGAGAATCACCCCGTATGCAGCTGCCAAACCTAAGCACTATTCCTGATGCCAAGAAGTGTTTACTGACAGGAACCAGACATGGATGTCTCCTCAGAGGCTCTGCCAGAGTCATATAGATACAGATGCTTGCAGCTAAATGGGGACCCCAATGAAAGAGCTAGAGAAAGGACTGAAGGAGCTGAAAGGGTTTGCAACTGCATGGGAAGAACAACATAATCAACAGCCAAGGCACTGAGGTGGAGAAGGCGACTGGGAGAGGGAGCACCTTCGTGGAAGCAAATTGAGGGGGAGGAAGGAGGGGAGTGGGAGGAGGGTATAACATTTGAAATGTAAATACAGAGACTGTCCAATAAAATTGAAAGAAAAGATATATTCTGTGGGCTGGTGAGATTGCTCAGTGGTTAAGAGCATGAGGTGTTCTACCACTGGTCTAGGATTTGAATCCTAGTACATACAAGGTGGCTCACAATTGTTTGGGACTGAATGATGCCCTCCTCCTGCCTCCAAGATCACTGTACACATGTGGGTGCAGTGTAAAACTTACATGCAGGTAAAATATTCATATACATAAGATATAGCACAAAGGAAATAAAATGATACATTCTGGATATTTCTATCTAGTCTAGAACTCACATTCCCACTAGTTTTGACCAGGTCTACCTCTAGCCCCCATTTAGCCAAACGACTGGGTTTTGTTGTGTGTCTCACTGCTATGCTAGTTTAACTGTCACGCATACACACTGTGGCTCCCATGGCTGTTTTGAGAGAAGTTGGCTGAACATGTGAACTTGCTGTGCATTGCTTCAGTGGAAAGCTATGTGCAGCAGGTGATGGGGTTGGGAAGGGGATAACTCCTATTGCTGTGATGAAAGCCAGTTTCGAAGGAGACATGAGGGATTCCATGTGGGAATGTGGGAACAAGGCAGAGAATTCTCCACATTTCAAACAGCTAATGATTTGGGGGATGACGTGAAACCACATTTTTATAGCTTCCTATGTTGAGCGGTGAAGACAGCTATTTGTTAAAACTGGTTTATTGCTCTTGCTTTATGATGTTCTGAACACACGATTAAGAAATTTATAAAGTGGTAAAAGAAGGATTTAAATCCCACACCACTGCACCCAAAGTAGGCTGGAAACAAGAACTTTCACATCCCTGCGTGGTTAATTTAAACTGGCAGCCAAAGAAGCAGAGCCTTTGCTACCATATTTCCATGTCCCCCCTGAATACAAATAGGCTGGAACCTTTGGCGCTTGTCCTTTTGAGATGTCCCACCAGTGACATCACGGTGATTGTCACCTCCCTCAGACTACATTAGGCCCTGCCCAGAGTCCAGAAGCTCAGACAGCCGGGAGACAGCTGGAGTTGGAGAGACTGAGGTCCACAGCAGCCTGGGTGTGTCTTTGCTCCTCTTCAGTCCTCTTCAGGTAACAGGAAGACTTTGTATGTAGCAATCTCTTCCCATCTCTGTCTCTCTGTCTCTGTCTCGCTGTGTGTGTAGTTTTCAAGTAAAAATGTTAACGAATGCTTATGTTTCTCAGTGGGATAGGTGATCATGGTATAGTGCATTTCTAAAGCTGCAAACAGTATTGATTCCTGTTTTTCTTTGATATGTTTTCTCTTTTTCTAGTTTTATATTTTTCCCACAGCCCAGGGGGGAAAACAATGTCAAATTTCTTGTACAATTTGGTGCTGGTTTGTAAGGCTTTGGCTCATGCACAGGACAACCATTTTGGCTCTCAGAGAAGGCAGAAAAAGGAAGCCAGAGCTCATGTGTGGCCTCATAGCAGAGGCACAGAACACAGGTGACTGAAAAACTTAACTACCCAATTCTGCTCTTTCTTCCCGAGGGGTTTGGATGTGCGTGAGAGTAAGATCCCAGACTTCATTGCCACAAAACTCCCTAGAACTGCATCCATTGGGAACTCATTGGCCTGGAGTTCTATCCATTTAAAAATACAGCAGACAGCAAGTATTTAAGGTTTCCATCAAAGTACAGAAAATAGCCAGAAGAAAGAGAAGTGTGGTGCTCAACCTGTAGTCAGACATCACAAAGGATGCAAACAGGCAGCTGAAACACCGACTCTAAGAAACACCAGTAAAACTATCCTTTACTGAGAAGCAGACCATTGGCGGCACCCAGATGTCCACTCCAAATATTTCCCTTCTGCCTTCTGCCTCCAAGCTTGGAGCGTGTCCTTCCTCGTTCTGAACTTTTACCGCCCGTGTTTGTGTTCCTAAGCAACACGATTAAGCCCCTGGTGCCTGCCTTTGTGTAAATGGAGTCACATTCTCGGCTCCTCTTGTAAATCCTCCTTTCATCCCACAGGTATGGTGTGAGATCCTCCCATCTTGCTCTGTATAGCTAGACAGAGTAGGCCCTGTGTTTCATATATTTTCTTTCCTGCACAGCATTCTAATGCGTGTCAGTGCCACAACTGGCACCCATTCTTCTGTTGGTGGCCATCGCTTTTGAACATGTGGCCATATTCAGGATTCCTTTGCTGTAAGCTCTTCATCTAACAGCCCTCCCCCTCCTCCGGACACTCCTGAACATTCTGTTCTCTTCTGCTACCCTCTAATTTTCTTCTGCCGACTCTCTCTCCCGGACAACTGTTTGTAAAGGTTTTCACTAGTGATTGACAATGTAATTCATGCTAAGGGCCAGAAGAGATATACCAATTAAAAGGGAAGGGGCTGGCAAGATCACGCAACAGATAAAAGCCCTTGATGCCATACTTGATAAGCTGAGTTCAATTCCCAGGTCCCCCAGGTGGAAAGAGAGAACTAACTCCTGAAACTTGTTCTCTGGTTTCTGCATGTGTACTGTGACACACACATGTGTCTCCTGCATCAGCTGCACACATAAATAAATGTCACAAAAATTAAGAATGAAAAGGAAAGGAACCATAAATCAATTATCATTGCCTATATTTTAAAATGAGATACTATAATGTGCTCATTAGCACAATCTGGTATGAACCTATATATTATTACTAACAATTGCATAATAAAAACTGATTATTCTGCTGGTATCTATGCAATTAATAACTTGGTCCATTGCTGACACAACAAACACCACAGGTACAGTTAATTCAGTCAGGCTAAAAGTTGCTACAAAGCTGTGGCCCTTGAACTTTGACCTTTTGTAAACTAGAAGTCTTCCCACCTGAACATTTTTCCCCCCCATGCTACAATCTTGTCCCACAGTAACAGTATCCACTTAAATCATTTTAAATACAAAAGATTTAAGTTTTATTTTGATTGTATACACCAAGCATCGGGTTTGCTACTTTACTCAATTTGCTACTTTACCCTGATTGATGGCATCACCTGCCCTCTTGGAGGATACTTGCCTTCCTGTACAATCTGTGTGCACAGGGAAGATGGCATCTCTGCTGTCTGAAATGTTTACAATCTAGGCACATCCTGAGCATGACTAAAAATAGCTGGCACAAGCCCTTGTTGAGACAGAAATGTTCATGAGGTTAACACTTGTTCTTTGGACCGAGTACCTGCTGTGTGAGGGACTTCTGGTTGACCTCTGCAGGCTTTGTGCCCATGAAGGCTTGTAGGAAGCCGTGCAGCTGTTAGAGCTTCTTTATGCTTTCACCAGGGTTGGATGAAGACCTAAGGCAGCTTTAAATGGAAAGATGATGCTGTCCTACTCCTAAATGTGAAAACACTAAAGAAAGAACACTACTAAACTGTAAGGTTCCTTTTCTGCTTTGGTGCCTCTGCTTTGCAGATATTCCAAACAGCAAAATTAATGAGTGTATTTAAACATGCAGAAGACGAAGAGAGAAAAATGCAACATTTTATTTCCTACCCAAAACAAGGCAATTAATACGGGATAAAAAATATTGGTCCTAGGATGACAGCAGGAAGAGAAACTAAGCTGCTTGTGTTTATCCATGCTCTTCAGAGAACATAGCTTCCCCCCTTTCCGCCCCCCCCCCCGTGTGTGTGTGTGTGTGTGTGTGTGTGTGTGTGTGTGTGTGTGTGTTTGAGAAACTGGTTCATGTCATTGTGGAGGTTGGCAAGTCCAAAATTTTCAAAGTAAGCTACCAGGCTGGAGCCTCAGAAAAGAGTGCAGCTTAACTTCAAATAAAAACTTCTCTTTCTGTGGTAAAACACAGACACAGAGCGATGTAAGGTGAAAGGATTTTCTTTTAGCGCACAGGTATAGTCCTTGGAGAAAAGCCATGGTGGTAACTCCAGGTAGGAACCTAGAGGCAGAAACTGAAATAGAGATCATGAATACTGGCTACTGACTTACTTCCCTGGCTTGTCCAACTACTTTTCTGTTTTATTTTAAGATTTATTTTTTATTATTCAATATTTACTTTTATTATTGTAAAATATATGTATATGTTTGTTTTGGGTGTGTGGTACATGAATGTAGTCATCCAAGGAGGCCAAAGGTGCCAAATCCTGCTGGAGCTAGAGTTTTAGGCAGCTGTCAGCCTCCCAGTGTGGGAGGATTATTCAGTTGAGGCTGCCTTCAGGCTTTATTACTGTAAAGAGACACCAGGACCAACAGAAACTCCTATAAAAAACATTTCACAGAGGCTGGCTTTCAGTCTCAGCATATTATCATCATGGTGGGAAACTTGGCAGTGTGCAGGCAGACATGGTGTTGGAGAGGGAGCTGGGAGTTCTACATCTTGATCCACAGGCAGCAGGAAGAGACAGTATCACACTGGGTATAGTTTGAGCATAGGAGACCTCAAAGCCCACCCCTACAGTGACACACTTCTTCCAACAAGCCCACACCTTTTGTAACAAGGCCGTACTTCCTAATAGTGTCATTCTCTATGGGACGAGCATTTAAACACATGAGTCAATGGGGCCATACCACCTCCTTCTTCTCAGGTGATTCAAGATTTATATCAAGTTAATGCTGAAGCTACATGACAATGACCTCATATTAATTTATTGACCTCTTGGAAGACCCTATCTCCAAACCCAGTCACACTTTTAGGTATTGGGGAATCAAGATTTCAATGATAAGTTTGGGGGGAAGGGTTGGGAAGTCAGCGTACTCTCCTCTTCCACCACTTCTGTTTTCTTTGCAGAGAGACTGAACATCTTCCAGAAACATTTACTTATCTCTCATATTGTCTCACTCTGTTAGGAAGTGAAGACAAGCCTGTGTCCTTGGTGTGCGCTCAGAAGTCCTCCTGGAGTTCTCACGCAGACCTTCTGAAGATGGAGCGGTCTACTCAGGAGCTGTTCATCAACTTCACAGTTGTCCTGGTCACTGTTCTCCTCATGTGGCTCCTAGTGAGGTCCTATCAATATTGAGGAGCCATGCCACACTCCCAGGAGTGACTGCTGTGTGTCCTGAGCTTCCTCTGCTCTATTGACATGGGATGCTGTTCTCAGCTCCTCCGGCATCTCTGACCCACACTCACAATGCCTGACACACGTCTGCACTAGGTCCTTGGCATGTTTTATAAAGATGCTGTTCTTGTAGGCTGCACAAAGCTTGCCAGCCAGTGAGCCTTAGGTTTGTTCCCTTGCAAATGCACTATTCAAGCCACCAGGTTAACATTAAACTGGATTTTTACGATGCAGAGTAACAACAAGCTGCTGGTCTGTGTCTACACACATCCCCCAACTCACTGCCTGCCATCAAACTATTCCAACCGTTTGGAAGAAATGGAGGAGGAAGTCTTCACCAGCCCCTTGAGTTCCATGTGAATAAAATTAAGCCACTCATAAAAACAGTGTTTACAATTTATTTTAGCTTCAGGGTGACCCTTGGCCGGGACCAAAGTGACAAATAGCACATTATTTCTAGCATTTGAGATTAGCCAAGATGCTCCAGCTGACTAGCATCTGAAAGAAAGCCAAGTCAGAGTGACACACTTTAGATAACTCCATTGCTTCTCTTGCCTTTCCTTCAAGAATCCTACGGCCAGAGGGAGAATAACTCCATCCTGCAGATGTGATGGGCCAGAGCCCAGAGTGCCCACTAAAAGTACAGAATTCCTCCGAAGACTTGTGGTTTATCCATGGCTTTCACAAGAAATGGGCTCAGGATGTCAATAGATTCAGTCAGTAAAACCCTTACCTTGGAAGTTCAAAGCCCTGAGTTTGAATCCTCAAAAGCTGCGTGAAAACCCAGCACAGTGATATTTAGATGGGAGGCAGAGACTGGAAACTTTCTGGCTGCCCAGTCTAGCCTACCTGACCAAATCCCATGCCACAAGGGTCCCCTTCTCTAACAAAAAAAAAAAAAAAAAAAGGGAGGCACCCAAGGAATGACACTTGATATTGTTTTCTGGCCTTCACATACATGTGCACAGATGTGTATGCATACACCTATATATACAAGTATACCTCCTCAAACAGGCACACAAACATACAAACACTGACACATGTACAAAGCACATTCACACACATACATATATGCACATGCACTCGCACACCAAAAAACACATTCTACTCACACTGCCGTGTCTGTCTGCACGCAGATATTTAGAATAGTTAATCCCTAAGTAAAACTAGAATATGAATCATGCCCCTATGAATAGCATATTCCAATTTAGTCATTGTCCTAATGCAAATAGAGCTATATACAAGGACAATTTCAAGAAGGGAAAAATGGAAAATGCACATCGGCATGTATGTTTACAAGACAAACATAGTGAGTTGTTAGTACACCCCACACTAGACAGACCACATCCATGGTTTGTGCCAGTTTTGTTGTAACTACAGGAAAGGGAGATATTAAACCTCCTGTTTCATAATGCCCTCCACAAAGGTATTTCTGGCTAAGAATCTGACCTATCATGGTAGCGCTACCTACACAGCACCCTACCTCTCAGCCCTGTCTGCGTCCAGAGAAAATCAATAAAGCAGGGGAAGATATTTTCAGGCTATTTGATGATGCATTCTTTCCAGACCAATTAAAGGAAATCTCAGTGGTGGAGCCTGAGCACCTGAGTTAAAACAACAGACATAACCTGGAACAAACCACGGCACCCTTCAGATGGCCTTAGGATGTAGCAAGGGCTGAGAGTTCAGAGCCAACCATTCTGCCCAGACAGGCACATTCTGCTCAGACTGACAATCTTTTTGAAAGATTGCCAGGAAATACTAACGTGCAGAGGCACTAAGAACTGATATATTTTTGAGAAAGTTCATTTTGAGAGATTCCCAACAAAACATGGTCCCTGATGTCCTACCTCTAGTTTTGGAGTTACGTTACCCACATGGATGCGTGTCTCTAATAGTTTATGTGTGGTACACACTCTCAGAAGTCTAGAGGGGGCCCTTGGTAGATGGTTATCAGAATGTCCTTCATCTGAAGACCATCTCTGAGACTCTACTGATGTTTGAGCATGTTTGAGAAGACGTGTGTGATGGGCTGAGGAGGAAGGGGGTACATGGAGAGACACACACACCTTCCAGTCATTGGACCTTAGTCTACTTGTTCCCCGAAGCCTGGATCCTGGTACCACACAACAGGAACCACTTGCTGAGTCAGCAGCGTGTTATCTTTCTGAGGTTGTGTGCGTGTATCACACCATGAGCAGCCACGGGACCTGAAGCTTGGAGACCTCACTAACCAGAGGTCAGTGGTTAAGCTACAGATCTAAGATGAAAGCAACTGTATCTCCTTGATCTTTGCTGGTGACAGCTTTCTTGTAGATCGTCAAACCATTTGATGATGTTTCAAGTTGCATAGAGCTTAGACTCCGGCTTTGAAATGTTTGGCCATATTTAATAACAGCAGCCAGACCAGTGCTCCTGCAATATTGGCTTAATTAGATAAAGGTAACATTCAAACCTCTACATGATTTTTCTTTACTTATGGATCTCCACCCAATTTCTGTCCCTAACACATAGGAAGATTGCTAAAGACCAATGTTTCAGGACACATCATGGTGACATTTAGTATCTAGTACCGTCCACACGGAGGAGTCTTAGTCTGTAGAGCTAAAGTACAACTTCACTTCCAGGTCTTTAAAAAAATATACATACATACATACATACATACATACATACATACACACACACACACACACTGTAGCTGTCTTCAGACACACCAGAAGAAGAAGGCATCAGATCTTATTACAGATGATTGTGAGCCACCATGTGGTTGCTGGGATTTGAACTCAGGACCTCTGGAAGAGCAGTCAGTGCTCTTAACCACTGAGCCATCTCTCCAGTCCCCCCAAGGTCTTTTTTTTTTTTTTTTAATGTGTGACTTTTCTTGGTCTCTCGGCACTCTGAATCGTCACAGTACCTTTTGCTGTCCCACAGTGTTGGTTCTAGGCCCTCAAAACAGGCTCGGATATCCCAAACATGATATATGATCTGAAGAACAGAGAAAATTATTTCTAGATGCTGACTAAAGTTCAGCCCACAGGTCCCAGCCCATTCTGATTTGTTTCCTTTTGGCTCACCCATCCTTTCATTGATCCATTCACTCATTCAAATACTTACTTTGAAACTGCTATGTGTTGAACATCATACATATAACCACTGGGGAGAACATCAGTAAAACAAGTAAGTCCCATCCTCATGGAGCTCATGATTTAGGGGAGGAAGAGGAGTATATCTGTGTGCAGTCTGAATTCTGTAATATGGTTTCTTTGGCTGGAGAAGGGTAGCGTGGAGGATAGTCTGGGCAAAAGGAAGAGAAAAGGGCAGAGATCATGACATATTCTGGAAACTGAAAAGATGTGCTGAGTGGAAAGGAAGAGCACCCATCCCATTAGTCAGTGTGAGTTGAAGCAATTACACTGCATTAAGGTAGAGCACAGATTCTGACTACGTCTCTCTTACTACCAAGTTGGACCGGCCTTGGGATCCCTTACCCACAGGGAGGGACTTCTTACCACCAGTGGTTGTTAGAGTCATGCCTGTTTTACCCTGAGCTTAGACTCTGTCCTTGAACTGCCTGGTCATATTTAAAAGCAGCAGCCAGGCCAATGCTCCAAATTCACTGCCTTACCCACTGAACAGTTAATGTTCTCCTAGTCTTGTCCTAAGTCCTGGGATGCTAAGGCTTCAGTATTACTCAGAGCTGAGTTGCTCATATCATTGGGCTAAGTAACCATCTGATTTTTTTATTTTATTTTTTAAGAGACACAGCTTGTAGTGTTGGTTAGATTTTGCTTCTGGTATTTTTCTAATCTTGCACCAAACTGTGCATCTTTGAAACATCCCATTTTTATCTGCTGAAATTGGTCGAGGTGCTCTAAAGGAGCAGAGCTGACAGAATGGATATCGTAAAAGGCAGACATTAGGTTGGTTTATGTGACACAATCTGGGCTGCCCAGCAATGGCTTTCTGTGCACGGAGAGGCAGAGAACCCAGTGGCTGCTCAGCTCACCAGACTGGATGCTGTGGAAGTCCCACTTTGGTGTTGAGGGCCTGGAGGATTCCTGAAGATTATTTCTTCTGCGTTAGAAGGCTGTATTAGCCAAGATATGGCCCCCTTTAGTCTACCCTTTGGTTGCCTGACCTGTTTGCCTCTCCTCAGCTCTCATTTGTAACCACTTCTGCTATCTGTAGTTTCGAGCAAGCCCTCTGTCTCCTTGGCAGAGCTACCACAAGGTCTGAACATCCCACTTCTTTTCCTGGCCAACTTCTGCTCACTTGCAAAGAATGCCATTAAGTGTTATTGTCTCTTGGAAACTATCCCCAGATAATTCCCTTCTCTCTGGGCTGCTGCCTGCAGTCTCATAGCACAGTGTGTTGGTTTGTTTGTGTCTCTCCCGTGTGGGCTTCTTCTCAGCGCAGACGCCCTTCAGTGCCTAATTTTAGTTTCTAGCGGTTGGCCATCATCATCGGCTAAGTGTTTGTTGAAGACATCATGACTACCCAGGCAGATAGTAAGGCTTTGGAAACAGATAGATTGCATTTGTGTGACTAACTGTATGGCCTGTGCTCATCAAACCCTGCTTTATTTTTTTAAGGCATGAGAAAAAGAAAAAAAAAAAAAAACCAAAAAAAAAAAAAAAAAACCAAAAAACCAAAAAACCAAAAAAACGTCTACTTCTAAAAGTACCACTACATGAATGAGCAAACTAAACTTAAAAAAAAAAAAAAAAAAAAAAAAAAAAAAACAAAAAACCAAACTTTATACAGTTGAAACAACCTTCTCAAAGGCCGTTAGCTCCTTCGTGAAATATTCATGATGCTTGCTTCTTTTGATCTATCTCTACCGCCTCCCTGAACAAGTTGACAATGTTTATGAATTACTCATCAAAGCCCAGTGTGTTGAGCATATTTTTCAACTTCACCTAACAACAGGACAAACTTTCATTATTCAAGCTGAGTGCAGTTGGGGTTGAACTTTATCCATCTATTCATTGGATGTCTACTGTGTGCTAGGACAGCTCATGGATTCTATTTCATTTAATTATTTTATTGTGGAAAATATCTGTTATACAATATTTTGTTATTTGAATTTTATTTCTTAAAAATTATATATATATATATATATATATATATATATATATATATATATATATATATATATATATATATATATATTCACTATAAAGCCCAGGATGACTTCAAACACACAATCCCTTACCTCAGCTTCCCAAATTCTGGGATTACTATATCCAGCTTGTTTTATAGTTATAAATGTTTGTTTATTTACTTTTTGAGACACTATATTGTTTAGGCTGGTCTCTGGACTCAAGAGATCACCTCTCTTGAACCTTGGAATTACACAGGCATGCATACAGCATTAGATGCCTAAAGTCAACAAAGCATTTATCTTTGTTCTTACCTCAAAATTGAGAAGATGGGTGCTCAGAAAAGGCACGTACTTAGCCCTAAGAGACGGAGCAGAAAAAGAAATTTAGTTCTATCCAGTTCTGAGAGAAGGTAGCCACACCTCCTTCCAAACCTAGATATCAGGTAGTGAGAAATTAGCAGGCTTAGAAGTTACTGAGGATGGACCCCTCCCCCCAAAACCAGTAGCTTGTAAAACCAGGAGCCAACTAGCTAAAAGAATGGATGTTAGTGGGTTTCTAGCCCCAGGTGCAAACATGACATTCTAAACTGCCCACAGGATCATAATCTCACTGCCTATCAGGAGGATTTTGTAAAGAACAGAGACATACCAATGTCCTTCCTCAAGTGGGTAGTCCAAATAGTCCTGTCAATCACCTAGACAGAATACTCCACCCATAAGCTGTTTGAGAAGCTTCCAGAAATAGTATAAAACCTACTGAAAAGTATAGTCTTAGACAATGGTCTCTCTGAGCACTATTCAATCTCACAGGATAAGTTTTTCCCCCTCTATGACGGTCAGTTGCACATGTATTCTTGGGATGGAATGCTATATTTAATAGGCTGTGGAAGGTTGACTAGGGCAAGGAAAGGAGTCCAGTGATGTGGATTCCTGGTGATTGTATTCACTGGTTTTGTGTGTCAATTTGACACAAGCTGGAGTTATCACAGAGAAAGGAGCTTCCCTTGAGGAAATGCCTCCATGAGATCCAGCTGTAAGGTATTTTCTAAATTAGTGATCAAGGGAGGAGGGCCCAGCCCATTGTGGGTGGTGCCATCCCTGGGCTGGTGGACCTGGGTTCTATAGTAAAGCAGCCTGAGCAAGCCAGGGGAAGCAATCCAGTAAGTAACATCCCTCCATGGCCTCTGCATCAGCTCCTGCCTCCAACTTCCTGCTCTGTGTGAGTTCCAGTCCTGACTTCCTTTGGTGATGAACAGCAGTGTGGAAGTGTAAGCTGAATAAACCCTTTCCTCCTTAGCTTGTTTCGTGGTCTTGATGTTTTGTTCAGGAATAGAAACCATAACTAAGACAGTGAAGTAACTGTTACCATCTAGCGGTCTTGATAGGCTTCGTTTTCCCTGTCAATTAAAGAAATAAAAGGCAGAAAAAAAAATCTTGACTTTGACAGGTAGTGTGGGGGGGGGGGCAAGGGGGAGGCTTTGAATAAAACATCCAGGAGCAGATAGAATCAGCACTCGAAGAAAGGCCTTCCTTTGGAGCTGGGAAACACACACACACACACACACACACACACACACACACTAGGCACACAGAGGAAAGGACCCTCCACAAGCGGATGGGAGTGTTGGGGGTGGAGAGTCAAAATTCCAGTCTCTCCTCCAGGATTGGTTTTCTTTATGTCTCTGGACAATTTTCTCTCCTAATTAAGGTTGGTCAGTTTGAGACACAGGATGGCTGATTGGTCCACAACTATTGTGTAATAACCCAGCCTTGAAGTTGAGCCCATCTATCAGAGGGGGCCTAGGGGCTGGAGACAAAATCCACATGGTCTTTGTTTGTTTTAAGCTGCCAGGCTTTTGTTTTAGGTCAGGAGGGTGAGAAAGAGGCCAGTCATCTTGGAAGTCCAGTGTTTGTATTACAGTCATGGCCCCTGTCCTTCTTCCTGTCTGTCTACCAGGGAGCCTGTCTAACTTCCTGAGTCAGCCATGCTCCTGGACCACCACCCCAAGCTCGTTGCTCCACCGTGCTGGATTTAGTGGGGTTTCTTTGGTCTGTGGTTATTAGACACTGCTCTCATCTCCCCAGGGAAAGCCACAGAACAGGTGGTGACACTTCTGTGCCTGGCCTCAGTGCTGTTTTATGGAGGAAGATAATGAAACGCTTCACAGAAGATGACAATTTTTTTACTCAGCAGAAAGAGGTGGGTCGCAGTTTCCTTTGCTCTGGAGAGTATAACATCGTTCTCACAAATACGAGGGCTATTTGAACGGCAGCATCTGGACAGCTTGCTCAGTTGCAGACCACTGCACCCACCCCAGACTGACTGGAGGGACTCTCTAAGACTGGGGTCTGCATTACCACATCCATCACCAAACAGCTTACTGAGTGATCCTTCTATTCGATAAGGTTTGAGGACCATTATCTGCAGCATCCTGGTACAACAGCCCTCGGGACTTGCATTTTTAACGGTTTTAAACTATCCTGGACTCAGTTAGCAGCTGGTCTGAGAAGTTTGCACATTACCTTTTTGTCTGAGAGACTACAGAAAATTTTAGTCCAGTCCTCTCAAATAACACATTTACACTCTTGTCTTTCCCACCTCTTTTCCTATCCTCGACCTTGCTTCAGAGTGAGGCCCGCAGAGGCTCACTGTGTGCCGTGGAAGGAAAGTCGGGCAGGAAGAGCCATTACAACCAGCACAGGGAAGAATGTAGACAGAGAAAAAGAATAGATCCCTATTCAAGCCAGGACCATGTATAAGTGGCAGAGCCCACAGGAGGGAAAGTTAGACCTATGCAAATATGGGCAAAGGATAGCACTGTGCAGATGACCTATAGAGACAAGTCTCTTGGCTTGGCATCACACAACCTTTGACCTTTCTCCAGCCTCACTTTCACCCTTGGAAAGGGCATTCTTACTTACTAAATTCTTTTTAAAAATTTTTATTGGATATTCTCTGTATTTACATTTCAAATGTTATCCCCTCCCCCTACTTCCCCTCCCCCTCCACTTGTTTCCATGAAGGTGCTCCCTCTCCCAACCACCCTTTCTACCTCAGCTCCTTGGTATTCCCCTACATTGGGACAATGCACCTTCACTGGACCAAAGGCCTCTTCTTCCATTGATGCCAACACTGCTATCCTCTGCTACATATGCAACTGGAGCCATGGGTCTTTCCATGTGTGCTCAATGGTTGGTATTTTAATCCATGGGAATTCTGGAGAGTTTGGTTGGTTAATAATGTTGTTCTTCCCATGGGGTTGCAAACCCTTTCAGCTCCTCAGTCCTTTCTTTAGCTTCTTCATTGGGGACCCTGTGTTCAGTCTGATGGTTAGCTGCAAGCATCCTTAACTTTATCTGTATGAATAAATCATTTCTTTTGATATTAGACATTCATCTTTGTACAAATCTTTGTTAATAGGACTCAAGTACCCAAAAATCCCAGTGGGTACCCTCCAGACTCAGATACCCACTCAGCGGTTCTAACTCAGGTAAGTTTGTATCGCTGTGCTCGGAGATTACAACCATGTCTACAGATGGAATTAATAAAACATGGGCTTGAGAGATGGCTCAGTGGGTATGAGGACCTGAGTTCTTGTCTCCAGCACCCATGGAAAAATTAAGCAGGGCATATAGGCACCCATAGCCCCAGGTAGAGTCTGGGAGTGGGATAAGAGGCAAAGATAGGCAGGTCCCAGAGACTCCATGGTCTGTCAGTCTATAAATGACTCTGTTTCAAAAAATAAGGTGGAGAGAAACCAAGGAAAACATGTGACATTTGACCCTGGCTTCTACTTGTATACTCATGAAGATGTGCACCTATTCAGCTGTGCAAATACCCTCAGCACACACTGTACTGGCTGGATTTGTGTCAGCTTGATACAAGCTGGAGTTATCACAGAGAAAGGAGCCTCAGTTGGTAAAATGCCTCCATGGGATCCAGCTGTAAGGCATTTTCTCAACTAGTGATCAAGGTGGGAGGGCCCAGCCCATTGTGGGTGGTGCCATCCCTGGGCTGGTAGACCTGGGTTCTATAAAAAAGCAGGCTGAGCAAGCCAGGGGAAGCAAGCCAGTAAGTAACATCCCTCCATGGCCTCTGCATCAGCTCCTGCTTCCTGACCTGCTTGAGTTCCAGACCTGATTTCCTCTGGTGATGAACAGCAATGTGGAAGTGTAAGCTGAATAAACCCTTTTCTCCCCAACTTGCTTCTTGGTCATGATGTTTTGAGCAGGAATAGAAACCCTGACTAAGACACCCTCAATGATATAACTTTCTCCTGTAGAGCTGAGCTGGCTTTACTGGATGTTCCACCACTTTCTGACAGAAACTAAGGTTGAGGACCAAGCCTTCAACAAAAGGGTCGTTGAGGAGCACTAAAATCTATGGCAGAATACCTGGCTGCTGGGAACTCTTGGTCATAATGCTTGTGCAGGAATAGAAACCCTGACTAAGACACAAACTAAAAAGTTTCTTTTTTTTTAAGAAAACAAGTTTATTTAGAATACTGCCAAGAGAGCAGTAGGCATGGCAGCAGTAGAGAACTACCTGCCACAGCCTAATAGTTTTTAACCTACGGTTATGTAATGAAAGAGCATGTTTTGACACATTTTCAGGGAACTCGAAGAGCTTTAGAAACACTAGGCATCAATAGTGTGTTCTGTGCTACTTTCTCTTGACTCACCTCTTTTCCTTTCACTGTTTAAAAGGTTTGAGGAAGGAACAGTTATGCTGTGGTGTGAAAACCTGCTCACCACTCCTAGGAGTTACCAAAGGATCCTGACCTCCAATCTTTGACCCAACAGCTAGATTAGCCCCAAGGAGAAAGAAACAGTACAGAATAGCCTTCACTTTAGAGCTAAGGTTTTTAAAAAATTATTTTATTTACATCCCGAATGTTGTCCCCTTCTGGCCCTTCCTCCCAGAGGTCTTCTACCTCTCTCCCTATGCCCCAGGCATCCTCCTTCCCTGGGGCATATAGTACCAGACACATCCTCTCCCACTGAGGCCAGGCAAGACAGTCTTCTGGGACATATGTACCTGGGGTCTCGGACCAGCCTGTGTATGCTCTTTGGTTGGTGGCTTAGTCTCTGGGAGCTCCCAGGGGTCTTGGTTAGTTGACACTTTTGGTCTACCTATGGGGTTGCCATCTTCTTCAACTCTTCTTCAGTCCTTCTTCTAAGTCTTCTATAGGGGTCCCCGACCTCAGTCCAATGGTTGGGTGTGCGTGTCTGCACCTGTCTCAGTCAGCTGCTGGTAGAGCCTCTCAGAGGACAGCCATGCTAGGCTCCTGTCTGCAAGCACAACATGGCATCATAATGGTGTCAGGGTTTGGTTCCTGCCTGTGAGATGGATCCCAAGTCTGGCCCAGTCCTTCAGTCTCTACTCCATTTTTTTTTTTTTTTTGTCCCTACATTTCTTTTTGATAGGAGCAATTCTGGGTCAAAAATAGTAAAGGTGGTTTGGTGTCCCCAACCTTCCACAGGGGACCCTGTCTAACTATTGAAGGTGGTCTCTTTAGGTTCCATCTCCCCACTGATGGGCATTTATGCTAAGTTAGAGCTCAGGGTCTTAGAGTTCAGAACCGTGCTCTTTTCACATGGTGTGAGACAAAAGTGGGTTTCCTCCACAGCACACATGGAGTCTGCACCATGGGACTGTGGTCTGGGGGCAGTGCCTACAAGCTCCTGCCAGTTCTGTGACTCAGATTTGACTGTCAGTTGTCAATCCTCAACCCTCCTTTTTACTATATATTTTTTCTATTATAGCCTTGAGAAGCCTGGAGATAAAAACAAAAACAAAACAAAAAAACCAGAACCAAAATTACCACTACCACCACCACCACCACCAACAACAACAACAAAACTCCAAACCAAACCAAACCAAACCAAACCAAACCAAACCAAACCAAACCAAACCAAACCAAATCAAAACTATCACTGGTCAATGGTGATGATCTATATTTATATCTCTATCTATCTATCTATCTATCTATCAATCATCTTCTCACCACATATCTGGCCAGTCCCTGGCTAATTTGTCATCATAATGTCAAACTCTGAAACTCTCTGAGGGGCAGTGATGAGAACCATCACTGTAAAAGCTAGTCTGACCTCTGCTTTGTTCCCTTTGAGCTATTCATCCAGAACAGTAAGGCCTTCTAGTGTCTTACAACCCATTTTAAGATTTTTCTGTGGGGGTTGAGAGAGTAGCTTAATAGAGTGCTTGCCTTCCATGCATAAAACCCAGGGTTAGATTCCCCAACACGGCATAACTAAGTGTGGTTGCACACCCCTGCAGTCCCCAAACACAGGAGGTCAAGGCAAGAGGGTCTGAAGGTCAAGGTTATTGCCAGCTCCATACAAGATCTCATATATGTATATGAATATGAATATATAATGAATAATATATCTTCCAGCCTGTTTGTATGACAGGAGCCATGTTCAGAATACAGAGCAACAGAGAAGGTGTGAGGCTGGACTTGGAGAATTGATTTGGTCGTGTGGTGGCTCCCATAGATCTTGACTTGGGAATGAGAAAGTCATACGCGGTGTGAGAGACTGCCAGCCTTAGATATATTACACATTAGGCCTCATGCCGCTGACTTTAAGGAGAATTTTGGACCGTTCCACTTTGAATGTCACTTATTAAAGATGGCATCTTTCATGTTTAATGTGAATGATGATTATCCTCTAAGCCACTCCGTATCCTGGTGTGGAGTGGAACACGTACACTTAGCTCCCGAGAGATCTCTGCGCTTGCCTTCGTCATCTTTGTTCGTACTTTTAGTGTCCAAGAGAAATGTATTCTATTATCACCTCGTTTGTTCAGGAGGCTATATTTAACAGGCAAATTTGTCCTTCAGCATAAAAAGATACCCCTCTTATCTCCAGTGAGACGGTAAAACTAAAGCAAGCCTAATTCTTCAGACCTATTTACTCAAGCCATATGGACACTCACATCTGGGGATGAGACCTTGGGACTAGCTCTTCTCGGAGACTGGTGTGTGGTACCTGACAGCTGCACAAACATTTTGATAGGTTCATTTTTCATTTGCAATTCAAAAATAGCAAATGTTCTTAGGATACTAGTTATGATGACTTGAAAAAAAATGCTAAGAGCTTTTTACCATCTGACTATCAATCAAAAAAAAAAACAATCTTGGTCTTGAAATACAAGTTGTCCCAGTGATGACTTGGTCACTCAGAACCCACTGCTCCTGCAGAGGACCAGAGCTGGGTTCCCATCATCCACACTGGGATGCTCACACTGCCTGTAACTCCAGCTCCAGGATATCTGAGGCCCTCTTCTGGCCTTAGGAGGAATTTGCACTCATATGCACACACCCACATTACATACACACAGGGTTTCTCTGTGTAGCTTTGATTGTCCTGGAACTAGCTTTGTAGACCATGCTGGCCTCAAACTCAGAGACCTCCTGGCCTCTGCCTCCCAAGTGCTGGGCTTAAAGGCATGCACCCCCATGCTTGGCTTAAAAGTTAAATAATCTTAAACAATTACGAGTTGCTCTATGTTATTATATTGTTTGAACTATAAATAATTATATCATAATATCTTACATGTTTTTGGACAAGGAAAACTAATTAGCATTTTCTGGGGGGGCCACAAGGGGAAGAGCAGCGTGGGAGAGGGTAGTGGGGACATTTTGTTTGACTTAAATGTTCTGGTTTTACAAAATAAACAATTTATTTTATTAATCTTGCATGCATGTGTTTGGGTGACCGCTGAGGTTGGAAAGAAGGGTGTCAGGTCCCCCGGAGCTGGAGTTTCAGGAGGTTGTGGGCTGCTTGATGTGTGTGCTGGGAACTGAACCAAGGTTCCCTTGTGAGAGCAAATTCTTGCTCTACACTGCTGAGCCAAGCTCCGGACATAAAGTTGCCTGTTGGCTCATTTCAAAACAAGGTCTCACCGTGAATCAGCCCTGGCTGACCTGCAACTTGCTATGTAGTCCAAACTGGCTTCTGACTCATGGCTGTCCTCACCCTTCTTCTTTCTTGGTTCTGGGATCCCAAACATATGCTATTAAACTTGGCTTCCCTGAGGTTTTAGGTCGGTTTCCTAAGTGAACTAACCCCTAACCATGTTTAATAAGGCAGTTCTTAGCTTTTCTGTAAACAAAAACTTAGTAATGCTTGCCGAGTTTTTGTTCTAATGGTCTATGACTACAAAATGTTTCAGAATGAGGAGTTTGTAATTCATCTGTGTGATTGGGTTTCATGACAAAGCATAGAAAGTGAGAAGTGAGACTCTGATTTCCTGTTTTAATGTGGTAGAACATGTTGACATTTGAGCACAGTACTAATCTCAAGGGTAAATAAAAGGTTGTTTAATTTGGAGCCAAATATGAACAAACCACGGACTGAAAACATGGGGCAGGTTATCCTGAATAACAGTTTCACGAAGTTTTTGGTTTTGTATGTTTATATGTATTTATTTATATTACTTTTTATATAGGAGTGTTTTGCCTTCGTGTATGTATGTCTACCACTTGCATACTTGGTGCTCACTGGGTCCAGAAGAGGATATTGAATATTCTGGGATTAGAGTTACAGACGGTTGAAAGCTGCATATGGGTGTTAAGAATTGAACTCCATTTCTCTGCAAGAGCAACAACGTGCTCTCTATTGCTGATTGAATTTGTCAGCCCACTTCATGAAGATCTTCATTGTAACAGAACAAGGAAATGTCATAGGTCAAGTCTTTTAAAAATATATTGGTGAGGGCATGGGACGGGTTGGTAAAGAGCTGACTGTGCAATTTTGAGGACCTGGGTTTGAGTCCCCAGCAAACATGTAAAAAACAGATATGGTAATGTGCATTCATAACCCCATCTATAAGCTAGGATTGGAGAAACAGGGGTGTGTGTGTGTATGTGTTTGAATGTGTGTGTGTGTGTGTGTGTGTGTGTGTGTGTGTTTAGGGTTTTGTGAGAATAGGAGAGATTCCACGGTTCACTAGCTAGCCGATCTAGGTGAAATTGTGAGCTCAGGCTTGGAGAGAGACCCTGTCTTAAGAAATAATGTGGAGAGTCACATTATTGAAGAAAGAAATCACCAACACCAACCTCTGGTGTACTCATGTGAACTGGCTAGTTTTGTGTCAACTTGACACAAGCTGGAGTTATCACAGAGAAAGGAGCCTCAGTTGAGGAAATGCCTCCATGAGATCCAGCTGTAAGGCATTTTCTCAACTAGTAATAAAGGAGGGAGTGTCCAGCCCATTGTGGGTGGTGCCATCCCTGGGCTGGTAGACCTGGGTTCTATAAGAAAGCAGGCTGAGCAAGCCAGGGGAAGCAAGCCAGTAAGTAACATCCCTCCATGGCCTCTGCATCAGCTCTTGTTTCCTGACCTGCTTGAGTTCCAGACCTGATTTCCTCTGGTGATAAACAGAAATGTGGAAGTGTAAGCTGAATAAACCCTTTCCTCCCCAACTTGCTTTTTAGTTATATTTTGTGCAGGAATGGAAACCCTGACTAAGACACCATGCATACAGGGTGAGGACATGAACGTATTCAAACGCATATGCACCCACGCTGGCCTCCTTCCACACACACTACAGAAAAGTACCAGTGGGGAATCATTGGTACTGGAATCAAAAGTATTCTAAATTTTTCAGATTTTTAAAAATAAGATAGGACCTAACCTAAAGCCCAGGCTGGCCTTGAACTCACAATACTCCTACCTTAGCCTTCCAAGTATGGGAAGAAGAGGCATGTGCTACCATGCCTGGCTGGACAGTGGAGAGGAGATCTCATCAAGGGTTGACATTTTAGCTGTGTGGAAAACGGGCAGTGGCCATGACCTACCAGCTGGTTGGCAGTTTCCCTTGAGAATCTTACTTTACAACTCTCTGATGTTAAAACCAGCTGCTTACAAATATCTTCCCCTACTCTCAAGGAACATGATCTAAACATGAATCATCAGAGGCACAAAGGCTTTGGCTAGAAATCCTCCTACCGACACTGTATCCCGTTCCCCGAGGCGAGCCAGAGGATTCTTTCCGTAGCTTCTTCCTCAGAAGAGAGGCTGTGGTGGACCATGACAAAGCACAGGGTTTGGCAGTGTTGACTTGAGTCTTAATCCTGACTTAGCCATGCAGTGACTGACCCAGAATAAGTAAATTAAAGCTCCCGAGTTGGTTTTTCCTCCTCTGAGGGTGGAGGTGATGGTGCCTTACCTCAGAAAGTAAGACTGAGAGGAGAAATATCAGATAGACAAAAGAGACACAAAGAGCCCACGGCAGTAGATTCTAGAGTAGTAAAAGTTTGTTACTGTGATGCTTAGTTCAGGTCTGGTTGCTAGAATCGAGGGCACACTATCTATATAATGTAAGCTATGAGAATTTATTAGCCTCCAGAGCTGTGCACACCAGTGTGTGTGTGTGTGTGTGTGTGTGTGTGTGTAGTGGGCTAGATGAGAAAAGAAAAGAAAAACTTTCTAGTCTTTTGTTTCATTTTTATCTTTTTGTTTTGCTTTGTTTTTGAGACAGCCGCAGCAGTCCTGGAACTTGAATTCACAGAGGTCCTCCTGTCTCTGCCTCCAGAGATAAGGGATTAAAACAACTCACTGCAGCCATAACCCCCCTCACCCCCAGGGCATGTTCTTTTATTTTTACTATAGCCATTTTAACAGCTTTTTTTCCCTCCTGTTTCTTTTGTTTATTCATTAAAAAAAATATGTACTTTAAAAGTGGAAAAAAAAGCCAATACATTCTTATTAGACAGTGTAAACAGGCACAGCCCTGTTGTCCTTTTTCTGACTAGAGGAGAGTCAAAATAGAGCTGCAGCCAAGAGAAGCTCTAGAAAGCACACAGTCCAGGCTGGCCCCGTCCAGGGCACCGCTCCCTGAGGAGTCTGCGCACTCATCCTTCTGGATGAATTTTATAGTTAATATTATTTTTTTAAAGAAGAGAAACAAAATGATCAAAACATCAGATATTCCCCACAGTAAACGGTATTTTCTCCAGATTTTCTAATCTGATCTTTTTATAAAAACAGGCTCTTCAGACTAAGCGTGGTGGTCCATACCCTTCAGCTCAAAACTTGGGAGGCAGAGGTTCTCAGATCTCTGTGTTTGAAGCCAGACTGGTTTACATAAAGAGCTCTAGGGCAGAAAGGACTAGAAGGTGAGCACTTGTCTCAGAACGCAGCAGGGTGGGCGGGGCTGGTGCAGTGGTTAAGAGCATCCGCTGCTCACCCAGAGGATCTGGGTTCAATTCCCATCACTTACCCACATGGTAACTCATAACTATTTCATGGGGTGTCCAGTAACCTCTGAGATCACCGTATGCATGTGACATATACATACATATACATGCAGGCAAAACACCCTTGCTTATAAAATAAAATAAAATAAAATAAAAACCCCAAAACCTCAAAAAAGGGAGCATGTCAATAAAATTTTAGGTTTTATTTCAAATATCTCATATACTTTTAGTTAGGGGTATTTCTAGCTTATAACTTTTTGCTGTTACAAAATTAATGATTTCTATTATTTTTAAAATACTTAGAACAAGTTCGACAGTGATAATAATTTATTAGTGGACTGGTTCGCTTACTGTCCACCTGGCCACACTGCCCGTCTCCTTAGAGTCTTCATTTCATGGAGCCTGTCAGAAGGGCCGAGATAAAGTCCTTGTCTAATAGTGTTGATATCTGGCCACCTCTGGGTGGCTGCCTGCTAGCTGTCTCTCCTACTGAGAGTTGCTGTAACTTCCCCAATTCTTTATGGGTTAAGTAAATTCTAGCTATTTCCTAGAATTATTACAAGACGCTTACACTGCCGGTCTTAAGAAACAAGACTCCTAATTATGAGAGCCCATGTCCTCAGATATAAATCCTGATTTGCCATCTGCTCTTCAGATCCAAAGACAGCTCATCAAAAAGACTTTATATTATTTGATTTTATTTAATGTGTGTGTGTGTGTGTGTGTGTGTGTGTGTATGTGTGTGTGTGTGTGTGCGGGTGCTCGCACAGGTGCCCGTGGGAGCCAAGAGACTTGGATCGTGAAGCTGGGGTGGCAGGTGTTTATGAACCACCTGACATGGATACTGGATTTAAATTCCAGTTCTCACGGCCGAGCAGCAAGCGCTCTAGAAGCTGAGCCATCTCTCCAGCCACAGTCTTCTATTTTATTCACAACTTTTTTCATGGTGCTGAGGTCTGATTCCAGGGACTGACATATGATGGGCAAATGCATCACCACTAAACTACAGCCACAGTGCGCGTGTGCACACAGACAAAACCCCATAAAAACAAACAAACCCTGTTTTTTAAGTGGAAACAAGAGCTTGCTTACTTAGGTTGATCTTGAACTCATGACCCTCATACTTTAGGTATTTGGGACCATAGGCTTTTGCCACCAGGCTCACCTTTTGGTGTAGTGTTTCCACAGGGCTACTTTGGTACACATGGTGTGCTTCACCAACAGCCTAGTCTGGGACATGGGCAGTGGTCTAGATCGGTTTGGTTTTCAAAGCCTTTGCCATACCAGTTGTTTTGGTAAGGATTGCTCTCTGAGATTAGATGCTCGCAGGTCCCTGGATACTGCTACCCCAGTTCTGTGAGTTAGCTCAAGGCAGAGCCAAGAGGTTGAGAATTAATTAAAGGCAGAAGAAGAAGGTTATGGTTAGCTTTACTGTTCATTCCTGATGTGCAGTACCAGGGTTTGGGCTGCCCCGTGGTCCAAGTTAGGACATTTGGATAGAAAAGTACAAACACAGGAAGCTCACTAGACTAATAGTTGTTCTATGAGCACTGAGGAAGAATTAAGTTGGGACAAGTTTAATTATTTTAGCTAAAATCAGAATTCTCTGAACTCAACATTGAAGTATCTAAGTCTCTTATTAGATGAAGGTTGTAAGAGATTGCTGATGCTTCAATAGTCCAGAAAAGCATGTGGAAACTTCCGGAAGAACAACACAATCATAGGTCCCAACTTATTATTGTTACTCTAAAATTTCATAAGTTATATTTTACACTCAAAAAAGCCATCCATAATGCCAGCATCTAATGGGACGCTTTTTTATTTTTTATTTTTTGCAGAGAGATATTCTTTGAGTATGATTTTGACATCTTAAAATGTGCTTATATATTTACATGTGTGTGTGTACATGTGCCATGCACTGCTTTCAGAGGACAACTTGTAGGAGAGGGTTTTGTCTTTCTACCATGTGGGCCCTGGGGATCAAACTCAGGTCATCTCGCTTGTCAGCAAAGACCTTTCCTGCTGAGCCACCTCACTAGCACAGAATATGCTGTAAAGCAAAAATCAAACCAACCTCTCCAAATCTTAACAAAAATCAAGTCACCCTCACACACATCTCCCTTCTCACAGCAATATACAGTGGCGCCGGCTAATATGGAAACCATGCATTCTTTGTAGGCAAAAGATTACTTTTCTTGTAACAAAACACTCAATAGAAGAAAGATTTACTTTGGATCCCAGCAGGAGGGTGTAGTTCATCCTGGTGAGGAAGGCATGGCAGTGGGAGCTCTAGCGGAGGGGGGGTGGAGGGATGGGGGATGGGCAGGAGTCAGGGTATTGTTACATTTTGTCTGCAATCAGGAAGCAGAGAGAGATGAATGCCAGTGCTCAGCACACTTTCTCCTTTTTAAAAAAAATTTAAAATTTTTTTTTAATTTTTATTTTTTTTTATTACATCTGGGATTCCAGATGATTACACGATGCTCCCTAGCAAAATGTCTCTGGAACCTTCTCACCATCCTTGGGGCCCTCAATATGTCTTAGGTGATTCTCACCTGTCAAGTCCACAATGAAAATTCACCCTCACAAATTCACCCCTGTCATCCTGACACTCAAACATTCAGTTCACACACATATTTTTGAGACATGGTCTTACTCGATAGTCCTGAATGGCCTGGAACTAGATATGTAGACCAGGCTAGCCTTGAACTCATGGAAGTTCACTTGTCTGCTCCTGAGCGTGGGCCCAAAGGTGGGCATTACCACACCCAGTTTATCCAAACATTTAAACCTACGACCTTCCATCCTTGGCTTTTACTGCCAATCTCACAGTCATTTCATAATCCAAAGCAAGTCAGCTCCCCATAGTCTCTAACACCCCCCCACAGCACCCCTCAAGCCCAAAGTCTTTTCTGAGACTAAAGGCAAACTGTGTGTGTCAATAAAGTCAAATACCAGTTGTATTCTTCCAGTATACAGTGGCACAAAGAAAGTAACATTTTGACAGGGAGGGATGTGACTGAGAGACCAGACCAACTCCAGCTTGGGATCAGGCTCCATCTTAGGGAACCTGATCTAAGGTTGAACTTCAGTAAACTAACAGGCTGGATTCTAGCACCAGTTTTCAGGGCAGCCCCCCAACCCCCAACAAATCTGCACCTCCACGTGACAGCCTGCCCCTGACACCTCACTTTCTAACAACCACCAATCAGGAGAAAAACAGAAGTAAAGTTTAAGGTTTGGCTTCCAGCACCAGCCAATTATGTTAAAGGCCATAATGTTCCCTCTGCCCCAAGTTGATGTGTACCAGGCTAGACACCCTCTTCTTCTTCTTTTTTTTTGACCTAACCTAAATTGTTTATTGGATTTTACAAATAATACATGTATTGGCGGTAACGGTGGAGCTGGAGAGAATTGAGCCTTCTCCAGGCTGCACGGCGAGATCCACCAATAGTGTGGTAGGACTTGTGACCCTTTCCAAGGCCACAGCTCTTGCGGCCAGCAGGTGTCAGCCCATGCATCTCTCTGTGCTCGTGGACTGGTTTGGTGATCCGCTGGGTGTCAGGATTTCTTCTGATAGCTTTATGGAATGGATCAATGAGTATAACCTCGAAAAATTTATATGTGGAATCTTCACCAACCCAGTAGGAATTCAGGACTCTCAAAGCCCCACAATGGCGCTCAGCTCTCTCCTCAGCAACAGACTGAAGGCTTCGGGCAAATTTCAGCTTAGACACCCTCTTCTTGCCTCTACAAATGCTTGCGTGAAACTAGGCTCGGGGCTGCGCCCTCTCGATCTACTGCATTAGAGATGGTGGTATGGCCCAAGCTTGAGTTTGAATAAAGAGACTCCAGTGTGATTACATTGGAACTGGATCCCTTGGTGGTCTTTTGGTGCTCATGGGCACATTCTGGCAAACATTTTGGTGGATTGACTGAGAACTTCCTGGACCACTGGCCCAATGGGTCTCGATACCAGCCAGTAAGGATTCCTGCCTGTCCTGTCTGTGTCTCTGTCTGTTCATAAACAGGTGCCATGCCTGTATGTCTGTAAAAGGCCTAAAAAAAAAATCTGTATTTTGTGCTCAAAATGACTTAGGCAAACATGCTGGCAAGTCACGCCCACACAGGGTCTAAAAGACGTTCCAAGCCCTGGCTGGGAGACCTCAGTGTCTCAGTTAGCGCGGGCGTGGGCTCAGAGAGCTATGGTCACCCACACTTCTGGTTACTATCATTTCTTTCCTGACAGGATGAATTTTTTTTTTCTCTTGTGTGAGCGCCACCTTCTGGTTATTTCTTGTTTCTACCAGACAGAGAAGAAAGGTCGAATTTTTTGTTTTGTCTGTGTTTCTTGTGGGGTGACTTTCTGATAGGCATCTAACACGGGACATGTGCTTTTAACTCTACCAAAATTGTTTAGAAATGTTAAAACTAGGGGACAGAATCTCTCTGTCATTATTAGGAAAGATAAACTAACCACACTTTGCAGGCCAGAATGGCCTACTTGCAACACTGGCTGACCCCTGAAGGATCCTTTGACCTGGGATTGGACCAAGGGATCAAGAAAGTCATTTTAAACCCCAAATTTGGCCTCCTGGACTAAACACCTTATGTGGTAGTCTAATAGGATCTCAAGAGGACCCACCCTCTTGGCTTAACTTTTTCTCCTCAGACAACGAGCAAAAGTTTTTGCCTTGGCTGTGTTATTTTGCCATCCCCCACCTTATTCAACCCCTCAGGTGAAACAGCAGCCTCTATTGGCAGCTCTGTCACAGGCACCCTCTCACACACAGGCAGGGGAAGTGGGGAGGGGACCTGCTGCAGGGACACAAAGCCTCCTGAGTCTGACTGAGTCTGTCTGTATTGCCCTTGCATGCAGCTGGGCCAGCCAATGATCAAAGAAACCAACCTCATTACTACTGGCCCTTTGCCACTAGTGACCTTTTAAATTGGAGAACTCAGAACTCTCCCCTTTCCAGACAGCGCTTGAGATTTAATTAATCTCTTGGGGACAGTCTTCACCCACCAGCCCACCTGGGATGATTGCCCACAGCTCTTACAGGCTCTCTTCACCACAGACATGGTTCCTGGCCCCATAAAGGAACTCAACAAGCAGCTATTGATGCTGGCTTTCCCTTAACCCACCCATATTAGGACTCCAATACCCCTGAAGGTAAGAAGAGACTCTTAAGTCACCAGGATCTATTAGCAGGTCTCGAAGTGGCTCTAAGACAGCTCACTAATTTGGCCCAAGATAAATGAAGGCAGCCGTAGCTCTGGCCTTTACAGACCAGGTGGTACCAGATAAGAGAAAGCTCCAAAGGGTTCAGGGACTGGGAGGAAAGAGTCTAAGAGCAGAAGCAACAGACTTGCAATCTGGAAAAGATCCTGTTGGCAGCCACAGACAAACAAGAGGACTGTAGGAGGCTTCTGATACAAAAGGCTTCTAGAGAAAGAGGCAAGGGGGACCCTAAAGATGAAGAACTCCCCCTCTGGGGGGGGGGAACAATATAAAAATAAAGGAAAAAGTAGTAGAGCTCAACGTTGTGTCTTGTTTAAGCCTGAAGGTTAAGTCTCTTCAACGAAATCCGGGGTCCAAGGGACAACAGGAACTAAACAATGCTCATGGGTAACCCACACATTACCACAGAAGTCTCTAATCTCTACACCCTCCTGAGTGCCTGTGAATGGCATGACCCAGAGGGCAGGATTAGCTGGTTTGGACTCTTCTGCCACCTACCATCTTTGATGAGGCCCTGAGTGAATACAGAACCCAGCATCCTAACCTGACTCTCTTACAGTTTGTGAATGATCTCTTGGTAGCAGCACCATGAGGGAGGACTGAGTGATGACAACCCCGAACCCCTCTAAAATATGGTAATAGCTTCAGGAAGTCCCATGATTGGGCCTTCTGGTTACCAGAGAAAGGAGGGAATAAGAGGCCAGATTTTGGGTTCAGATTCCATCTTAGAGAACCTGACCTAAGGTTGAACTTGAGTTAGTTAGCAAACTGGCGTTTACCACCAGTTTTCAGGTTATTCGCCAACAAATTTGCAACTTTCCAGCTTATTCCCCAACAAATCTGCAACTTTCCAGTTTATTCCCCAGCAAATCTGCACCCTTAGTTTATAAGCTTGCCCTGGACACTTCACTTCCTAACAACCACCAGTCAGGAGGAAGGCAGAAGTTAAGTTTATGGTGTGGCTCCCAAGCACCAGCCAATTATGTTAAAGGCCATAATGGACCCCCAATCAGAAGTATGCCAGGCTAGTTGTCCCTTTCTTGCCTCTACAAATGCTTGCCTGAAGCTAGACTCAGGGCCGCACCCTCCCATTCTACAATGTTAGAGCTTTACTCAAGCTGGAGCTTGAATAAAGAGACCCTAGCATGATTGCATTGGAATCGGCTCCTTGGTGGTCTTTTGGGGTTCACGGACACTTTCTGGCAAAACACTACCATGCACATGACCTATCTCAAGTCTCAGTGGACATTCCTACTGGCTTGTTTTATGTCAACTTGGTACAAGCTAGAGTCATCAGAGAGGAGGGAACCCCAACTGAGAAAATGCCCCATGATATTTGGTTATAGGCAAGCCTATAAGGTGTTTCCTCAATTAGTGATTGAGAAGGAAGGGCCCAGCCCATTGTGGGTGGTGCCATCCCTGGGCTTATGGTCCAGGTTCTATAAGAAAGCAGGCTGAGCAAACATAAGGAGCAAGCCAGTAAGCAGCACCCTCCACAGTCTCTGCATCAGCTCCTGCCTGCAGGTTCCTGTCCTGTTTGAGTTCCTGTCCCGACTTCCTTCACTGATGAGCCACATGAAAGCATAAGCCAAACAAACCCTTTCCTTCCCAGGCTTCTGTGGTCATGGTGCTTTATCACAGCAACAGGAACCCCGACTAAGATATCTTCAGCATCCAGGAGGTCTGGATTCAGACTGTACCTTTAGTGTTTCATACCATGGCCGCTCAGGCCCTTCTTGCAAAAACTCTTATACTGCCAGTCTTAAGAAACTTTCTGGAACATTGGCTCAGGTTTCTATGAATCCCCGACTCTTACATTTTGTATGCAGGCAAAATCAACACTGTGTACTGTGTAAACATGGTTGCCAAGGTCTGTTGCCAGTTTGTAATACAGTCTGGCCCTGTCACACCACCATCTGTCACAGATTTGGTGGCCTGTGTGAGCCTTTGCTGTTGCTTGGGGGACACCCTTCTCTAGGTGGTTACTTTTTAGGAAAGAACCCCCGTGGCCACATTCTTAGTTCAGACTCTCTTCTTCCCTAATCGTTTGCATTTTCACAGATGATGGCCTTTGATAGGTTAGGTCTCACCCATGGGACAACTTTTCCCATTCACTGTCTCAGTGCGAAACACAAGGTTTCTCCTCATTGATATTAAGCTTTTAAAGAAGTACCTGTTTTTCTTCCCTTGACCACATGGACACTCTCCATCCCTTCACCTTCTCCTTATAGTCTGAGTGAATGCAGCAAGCAATAACCATGCCGCAGCTTGAATGCTGTTTTGAGATTTCTTCCACTGGAGAAATTATTATTTCCGTTATTATTATTATTATTATTTACAATGTAGATAGGATGTAGTCAGGTTTCTTGCCAGAAGATAAAATGAATAAAATGAATAAAATGGATGACCTCAGTCCAGTTCCCCTCTGAACCCTCATGAGCTGGACCTCCGATGTCTGAATTTGTCAGCGTTCTGGTCTTCCTAACTCTCACCAGAAAGGCCAGTTAAGCTCTGCTTACGATACCCTCAGTTTCTCTTGTCCACGACTGAAAACTCTCCTGTCTTCTCTACACAAACTGGTTCCAAAGCCTATGAACAGTGGTCAGGTTGGGTAGTGACGGTCCCCAGCACCATGTTTGTTATCTTTTCGTTGCTTTCATGAAATACAGCATAATGACAGATCTATTCCGGCTCACGGTCCTTTATGACAAAAAGCCATAGTAGTGAGAACGGCTTCCATGCTGGCAGGAAGTGAGGTATTTGCTCATATTTTGCCCACAGCCAGGAAGCAGAGAGGGACGAATGGCTGTGTAACCACTTGCTTTCTTCTTTTCATTTGGTCTGGAATCCTGGCCCATGGGATAGCGTTACTAGTCCTAATGGTGGAGCTTTTCTCAGTTAAACTTCTGTGGTGCCTAGAGATGTGTCTTCTAGTAGTTTTAAACCTAGTTGGGTTCATCATGAAGGTTGCCTATCACAACAACTATAAGTGATTTGTTAAAAGGCCAATCACATTATTTTAACCTCGTTATTTGAAGATTGTGACAGTGATATGATTTGAAATCGTGGCATACATTCTGTCTTCTGAAAAATTTTATGCAGTATAATCTGTATTTTTATTCTATCAACTGAAACACTACATTCAGATTCTTGTGGCTGAACTCCTTTGTGAGTAGTTACTTCCTGTCTTTCAAACATGTCAGGTGTTCTATTTTTCTCATCTGTCATAATGTCTCAAACTATCCTTCATTATTTCCAAGGGGATTAATTATGATCCAAACAAGATACAAAGCCTAAACCAAATCATTTTATTGATTCAAACTACAAGTAGGATCAATATGACCTAGACGAAGTCAGCATAGTGACTTTGGCTTTCTTGGGCTTTGTCTAGGTGGTCCTGATCATGTGAACACTGGTTATAGACCCGTTCTTTCCTGCTAGGAGGACTTTTGGCTATTTTATCCCCACTTGCCAGATGCCATGCTCTGGGAACTGCAGGTCATCTCAAGGCCTTTGTACAACTTCATGGCAGAGTTTGACAGCTGTAGAGCTAGATCCAGAAGAAGAAGCCTTGCCAATTTAGCGTGTGTGAGTGTGTGTGAGTGTGTGTGTATAAGTGTATGTGTGTGTGAGTGAATGTGTGAGTGTGTGAGTGTGTGAGTGTGGATGTATGACTGTGGATGTGTATGTGAGTGTGTGTGAGAGTGTTACTGTGTGAGTGTGTGAGTGTGGGTGAGTGTGTGTGTATAAGTGTATGTGTGTGTGAGTGAATGTGTGAGTGTGTGAGTGCGTGGGCGTGTGAGTATGTGAGTGTGGATGTATGAATGTAGATGTGTATGTGAGTGTGTGTGAGAGTGTTACTGTGTGAGTGTGTGAGTGTGGGTGAGTGTGTGTATAAGTGTATGTGTGTGTGAGTGTGAGAGTGAATGTGTGAGTGTGTGAGTGTGTGTGTGTGTGAGTGTGGATATGAGTGTAAGTGTGTGTGAGTGTGTGAATGTGTGTGTATGAGTGTGTGTGTGTGTGTGTGTGTGTGTGTATGAGTGTGTGTGTGTGATGATGGGGCTGGCTGGTTGTGTCTCTGACATACTAACCCATTACAGCTAGGATGGCTCTCTCTTATTCCTAATTAAACAACAGCTTTATTTTCCTCCCCAAGCCAAATACACATTATTGACAGCTTTGAAAGGAACTGACCCTGGCTGTGGCACTAGGGGGAGACTCAGAACACCCATGACTAAGGAAACCCTTTGCTTGGAATGAACCATTCTGGAGACTCATTCTCCAGCAGTGTGGACAAGACACACACACTCACAGCAGAGGGCGCCCTGGCATCACACAAGAGCCCAATGGCATGAGTCGTCCTGACATGATGGGGCTTTTTAAAAAGGCACCACGTTTAGTGCTTGGCCCTTATAATCTCATCTGCTCTTCCTAAATTAAGACCTATTACTATTCTTCAGTCGTGCTGAGGTATGTTTTAATTGAGGAAATATCGTGCTTAGGAGGAAATAAAAGTAATATGAGCCAGGCATAGTGATACATGTCTTTAAACTCGGCACCCGGGAAGCAGAGGCAGGTGGAACCGTATGAGTTCACAGCTAGCCTGGTTTACATAGTGAGTCCCAGGCCAGCCAAGACTATATAGAAAGATGGTCTCAAAAAGCTTGGGGAAAAAAAACAGTGCTTAGAGAGAGAAAGAGGAGAGTAACATTAATTGTTTGCCTTTCCTTCACCAGTGATCTGGGGAGTGTACAATTCTGACATCTCAATATATAACTGACAAATGGGTGATCGTGTTTCATGATGGATCTTGAATGATGAAGAGAAACTCAAGATAAGAAAGAGGAACAAGCCTCCTCGGTAGAGGGTGCAGCTTGCCAAGGCACTGAAATATGACTGTGAGACTCTGGAACTGTTAAGTAGCTTGGGTTGAATAAAAGGAAGTAGGGAAGGTACACTGATGTTCCAGAGAGCAGCTGTTATGTAACAAACCATCCCAAATGCGGAGGATTACCAATCAGCATTGATTACTGTGTGGTACGTATAGAATAGCTCAGATTTTCTGCTGGACTGGGCCAGACTTGGCTGGTTTTAGCTAGGCTTGGTCATAAATCTGTGAAGGGCTTGGGGGTAGGCGGGAAGCTGGCTTGCCTAGGATGTGTGGTAATTGGTTGGACATTGGCTGGGTGGGTAGAGGTGATAGGGCTGTGTGGTTCTTAACATCTAGCTGGACGCACTGGGCTTGTTTATGTGCGCATGTGCTACAGACATGACCCAATGTGGGCAAGGTCTCTTGAGACTTGGTTTGGACCCGGTACTCTGTCATTTCCGCTATACATTATTTGTTGGAATGGATTTGATAGAGACACCGTAGAAATAAAAGGCAGAAGACAGGAATCTCCAGAAGATGAGTTGTTCTTTTATAACGAGAGGGGCCACTGTCTCAGTTGAAACAGAAACTGTGGTGGCACTGGGGGCTTTGGGTTCCGTGGGGCTGTGAAGTGGGGAGGCGAGAGTATATCAGGGCTGGGGCTCAGCGGGTCATTTTCCAGCCTCAGTTCTGCCCCTGCAGTTTCAGGTTAAGTACTGTCCATGCCAGCAGGTATTCTTGAGCATGGGACATTTCCTGGCAAATGTTTGCCAGCCCTAAACGTTTTAACCTTTTATTATTGGCCAAAGGAACCCTACCCACAGCTTGAGTTCAAAGGGTAGGGAAATAGATCTCCCCCCTAGATGGGAAGAGATACAAAGTCAAGTCACAAGGGTGCAGTAGAGAGTAGAGAAAGTATCATGGAAGCTGTTCAGCTGAGGTCAGAAACCATAGGACTGTCACCACCTGAATGCCAGGTTTGGACTTTGTCCCATAAGAATGAGGAACACTCGAAATCATGACATAGGTTTGGGTTTTGAAAAGATTTTTCTCTGTTAGTGGCATCATAAGATGTTTGGAAGGAGGAAAGCTTGCAGGTATACAGTTCATTTGGGGAAGTTACTGTAACAGACACTGCAGAACATCATCATTTACCATTGTACTGTAGTTTGGGCCTATTTAGATTGCCTTCAGCTTGAAGCATTACTAAATGAGTATTTCTTTATAAACCTCCCCATTCATTCAGGTGATAGTTGAGATGCCAAGTGCTCAGAAGGTCGATTACACGGCTAAAAGTGCAGACAGTGTTTTGGGTTCAGTGGCCTTGACATTTGACTCCTGAGACCAGCTGCCCTCGTCCGTGGAGCTGACTAACTGCATGGTTTCATTGTTCTGTGTGATCTGAATACAGGATGCTCAGGCCTGGCTCTAGGTCAGCCAGAGGTAATGGTGGCTGCGATTTACCTCCTGTGTCCTTATTGTCTTTGCCTCATTCATTCCTCACGTATGTGTGCAACGAGGAATCCATTCTGAGATCTGCCTGGGCGAGAGAACACTAGTCCTCACTTTGAAGGAATGAAAAGTTCAGAGGCTCAGTTAAAGTTTGGTGAGACTGTCGGGTGGAACAAGTCTTGAACAAAGCTAACAGAGCTGAGGGCTCCCCTAACCAAGACTTGGGATATCAAGGTTTTCTGGAGGAAACAAACTTAAATTGAGGCAGACAGCCAGACAGTGACATAAAATTGACCCTGCCACTGTTGCTAGATGTAAGACTTAATTAAGCCTTCAACATCTTTGAGCTTCAGTTAACTTACATATAAAATGGGTATATCTGTGCCTATTCCAAAAATTATTGTAATAGGCATAGGTCTGTGAAGTACTTGGCACATAAAGGCAATAGCAAATGATTATATAGCATTCACCAAATGATGGTCATAAGTCTCATTCAATATATTATTGAATTTCTTTTTTTAATTTCTTTTTTATTTTAGTTTTTATAAAGCCTACAGCACCCAGTATTCCCAGGCAGCCTCCCATCCAAGTATTAACCAGGCCTGACCCTGCTTAGCTTCCGAGATCAGATGAGATCAGATGTGTTCAAGGTGGTATGGCCATCGGCAATTATTGACTTTATTGAGCACTTATTCTCAGAGTCAGTGTTATATTGCTGTGAAGAGACATCATGACCACAGCAATTCTTTATCAGAGGTTTAGTCCATTATTGTCACAGTGAGACACATGGCAGCATGCAGGCAGACATAATCCTGAAGAAGTAGTTGAGAGTTCTACATTTGGATAAAAGAAAGAGACAAGGGACTGTACATTTGGATCTTCAGGTAGCAGGAAGAGAAAGACAAGGGACTGGCTTGGAAACTCCAAAGCCCATCACCCCTCCCTTGTCTCCCCCCTCCCCTGTGATACACTTCCTCCAACAAGGCCACTCCTACTCCAACAAAGCCACACCCCTAATCCCTCTCAAGTAGTGCTACTCCATAATACCAAGCATTCAAATATATGAGCCTATGGGGCCATTCCTATTCAAACCACATTCACACACCATTATTCACTGAACAGTCATAACAGCTTTGTCTACTGTACTCTTTACATAGACAAAGCATGCTAAGTGCTCAATTTGTGACATCATTCTTGAGTAGATAAGGCAGGACTATTAATATAAACTTTTAATTGTTATTCTAGAGTACCCTTACTTTGGCTGGGGTGGAATGGCTCAGAGGTCAGAAGTCTTGCTGAAGAAGCATGGGGATCTAAGGTAAGAAGGTAAGATTCCGAGCACCTAAGTAAATGTGCTATAACCTATAAACATTCTATAACCTATAACCTATAACCCCAATACTATGGGAAGCAGAAGCAGGAATACCTCTGCAGCTTCCTGGCTGCCAGCTTAGCTACAGGTTCAGTCAGGGACCCTGTCTCAAGAGAATAAGGCAGAGAGTAATAGAAGAGGACATTTCCCATCTTGCTCTGGGCACGTGTGCATGCCCGTGTGCACATACACACATACACCTGAACGATGCAACCCCCACCCCAGGCTTTCTTTTTGTCTTTCTCTTTCAAGTTTATTGTTTGATTACATGAAGTTTTCAATCTCAGTCCAGTTTTCATGTGCCCTTCTAAGAAAAAAAATCTAAAAGTAAAAGTCTTAAACTAAGATTCATACTTAATATACATACTAAATATACCTCCAAACTTTCCTGCAGCTACATCTAGTCAACGAGATATGATTCAGGTTGGTACCACTGTCATAAATTTTAAAGAGTGAAAAGTATAAACTGGGAGTGGTGGGGCATATAGTTCCAGCACCTGGGGGAAAGAGGCAGGAAGATCAAGGGTAGCCTGGGCTACATTAGAGCCCTCCTTAAGAAATAGCACCACACACAATGAGCAGTGATGAAGAGCAGGAAGGGTGCAAGGTGCAGAGGATGCAGCAGTCAGGGGAAGTAAGAGCATCTCTACCTGTGACTTACGCACAAAATTGGTTCTTCCAGGGTGTCAGTCGGACCTTCATCTGTCAACCATAGCTTAAAAGCAAGATGGCTTTTTACTGATGTCAGTGAGCATGCACACAGAGATTCAAGATGGAAGCACTAGGCTTTAGAAACATGTAGGATCCATGGAAATCTACAGACATCATGCTAGGGGAAGGATAAAGTTAACATGAGGTACCGAGAAAGAATATCTTAAATTTAAAGTGTTTAGAGGGTGTCCTATTGGTCCACCTTAGTAACACGTGAAGGATGGGGAAGGAAGGTCTGGAAGCTGGTTTTCTAGACACATGGTGAAGGCAGGTTACTTCCTCATCAGAAAACCAGCATGCTCTTTGAATGGTGGTGGCTATTAGGAGCTTGTGGATGTGTTTTGTCTGCTATGTATAGCAAGAGAGATGACCATTGACATGGAGGTGTCATTAAACAAGTATTTATTTAAACCCCAAGGCTCTGTGTTTTGAGGGAAGGAAGATATTTGATCATTGTTTTCCTCATGGTATAAAAAAGTTGTCTTCATCCTTCTTGCTGTTGGAGAATTTGAAATATTTCTGGAAAAAGTTAAGAGCCCAGAAGAGATTGTTCTTCATCATGCAACTGAAGCCTGATGCGTGGAGCTCCCTGGCCCCTCGCTGCCCTTTTCTCCCCTCTGATAGTTCCCTGCTGAGGAGTGGATTCTCTGACCCACATAAAGGCAGATCGGACTCCCCAACAGCTACTATAGGGATGGCTTCTCTTTCACAGAAGGACTTAGAGAATGTCAGAAACAGAGGACATATCAGAGATTAGCCAATGTCTTCACTTCGTAAGATGAGGAAACCAAGACCCCAATACTTTTGACCGAGTCCAAGCCACATGGAAGTAAAACTCAGTTGACTGATTAAAATCTGCCTTTTTAGTCTACTGCATAGCCAATGAACTGGTTTTTCTTCTAGGTTTTTTTCTTCTTCTTCTAGGTTTTAGGAAAAAGTTTATACCATTATTCAGATTTTTGGCAAACCATGCAAACTTTGGAATGTTTAAGAATAATGTTCTTTCCAGGCTGTCAGCTGGTTTGATGTCTCTCCATTTTTTTTCTGCATGTTGTTCCTGTATCTTTGCTTCCTACCTCATTTAGCCTCATTTAGCTATTTCATCCCATAATACATCTTTGATTATATAGGAGGATGGTTGTAATATACACTTGATCATGTCAGAATACATACCAAACTATGTATATAATATTATATACTTGAACATACATGGCATATATATATATGTATATATATGTGTGTGTATATGTGTGTGTGTGTGTGTGTGTGTGTGTGTGTGCTGGAGAACAAACTTAGGGCCTCACACATGCTAGGCAAGGGCTATACAACTCAGATCTGGCACTAACCCTATGCTTTCTATATTCCCAGTTATTAACCTCCTTTCCTCTGTTCCCTTTACCTTTATCCAGACACACTGTACCACCTAACTATTTAAATAAATGTATGTTGTGGTAGCTATTAAAAGGAGGTTCTGCTCTGTTGCCATGTGTCCCACAGAGTGATACTCCATGAGAGCTGCTCCAGGAGCTGCTCCAGTGTGGATCTGGAGTGCAATCCCTTAAGTAGTTAGTTCTCAGCCTGGTACCCACACATCTTATTCCATGGGCCCGGTAAAAACATGACTCCACAATCACTAGCTTATCAAACAGGTTTATATGTTAAATTCCCAACCCACAACCCCTCTACACAATAAGCTTATAACCAGTTGACAAAGATATAAACTGCCCACCTAGATAAGATAAATTGACCCATAGAAACTCCTAGAAATAATTATAATAACATCATCTATCTAGAGATGTGCCTGAGAGAAACATCCATGTTTCTCTTCCATGTCTGCTTCCATGTTGCCTCCACCTAAATCTCCCCTTTCTTTACCTCCTCTCTCCTTACCAGAACTGTCTCCGCCCACTCTCTACTGTCCAATCATGTACCATATTGACATCAGCCTACAAATTTTTGATAGGAAACTTGAATATTGATTGTTTTTATTTGTCAGCCACTGTCTTCTTTTCTTTTTACTTTTAACACTTGAAAGCTGTAGGCTGTCCGTGTGCCCGTTGCAGCAATCCAGTTGGACAGCAGCCACATGTTCATCCCTGGCTCTGCTTCCAACCAACAAAACAAACTGTGAGTATCTTAGCCATAGTTACCTTTGGCAATTGTTTTATTAGTCTCTTTCAGATACTGACTGATGCTTTATAAGCCCAAAACTTAGTTTCAGTTGACAGAATTTTTCGCAAGCCCATGGCTGGATACTCTGCTGCTCTGTGCCAGGCTTGGCTGATCTTGACAAGGCCTGTTCAAGCATCTGCTTAGCTCACAGACCAGCTGGGGGCTGGTTGATCTAGGAGAGCTTTGGCATGCACAACTCAGCTTTCCCGACATGATCTTTAGTCTAGATCAAGCTTGTTCTTATGGCAGTGGCCAAGTTCAAGCAGAAGAACAGGACATTCAAAACATCTCCAAGCCTTTGCCTGTGTCAAGTAGATCTTGCCTATTGGCCAGCAGTAAAGCGCCAGGCAGGGCCAGAATCAGTGGGAAGAGCAGAGAGAGATTTTGTTAAAGGAAACTGTTTAATCTCTCCAGTATCTGGTTGGAATGAAGATATTTTAGGGAGAGAGGCATTTGTGTTCCCCCCTTTGCCTCTCAGACTATAAGCTAATTGGTCCCAAGAAAGTAAACTTTCCCACAGTAGTGATCAAGGGGGGAGGGCCCAGCCCATTGTGGGTGGTGCCATCCCTGGGCTGGTAGACCTGGGTTCTATAAGAAAGCAGGCTGAGCAAGCCAGGGGAAGCAAGCCAGTAAGTGGCATCCCTCCATGGCCTCTGCATCAGCTCCTGCTTCCTGACCTGCTTGGGTTCCAGTCCTGACTTCCTTTGGTGATGAACGACAATATGGAAGTGTAAGCTGAATAAACCCTTTCCTCCCCAACTTACTTCTTGGTCATGATGTTTTGTGCCGGAATTGAAACCCTGACTAAGACATCAAGTAAATCTTCCTTCTCTGTTTTCCATTATTGCCTGCTGAGGACAAACGGCTGAGCCTAGCTTGTGAGGACTGCTAGAGTCCAGGCTCTGACTACCAACTGCAGGCATAACACAATATGCAAATTAAAGTAAGTTAGAACTGAGCTGGTTGGTTGTTAAAGGAGCATGTGTGTGTGTGTGTGTGTGTGTGTGTGTGTGTGTATGTGTGTGTGTGTGTCTGCGTGTGTTTCAACCCAACAACAAGGTGAATAGCAACTGTTTTTTTTTTTTTTTTTTTTTTTTTTTTTCGGCATTTGACCCTCACTTTCCATTTTTACAACTTCTTGCAAAGGAACCCGTGGGATGGAGTTAGGGTGTGGGAACTCAGCTGGGCCTCCAGACAGGAGGCACTGGGCTGCACTTCACCCTATGCTGCCATTGGGTGCTGGGTGCTTGGCACCTCTTAGGGGTGGGAGAACAACACAGTCTAAGATGGGGGTTACAACCCTGGTAAGAAATGGCATAGGCTGAGGCTGAAGCTTGGGTTCCCTAACTCCCAGGCATCCTGTCTCTGCTGGAAACCATGTAGAGTCATATCAGGCCAAGGGGCCATTGCAGGGGCAGGAGGGAGGGGGGCTAGGGGAAGGGGAACTTCCAGCTTAGCTCACCGGGTGAGCGTCTGGGAGCTCACAGTGGCCTTTTGCAAGAGACTTAGACAGCAGGGGTCTGTACATTCTGTACAACGAAGGCTTCTCCCCACAGCCGTTCTTGATGAGGTGGTTCTTGCTTGTCTGTGCTGTTTATTCATTGTTTGTTGTGGAAAATTGTGGGAAAAAAGAGCATACCAATTACTCTGGCTGGATTAGAGATTATAAACACCCCTTTTTCAGGAAGGAATGTATGGGAAGGGATGCTTATTGGCTAAATTCTCTGGGCCGGCCCATCTAGATACCTCATTGGCATGGAGAACTCTGTGTTCTGTGACTAGAGGTCAGGATCTTCCTTAGGGGGGTTGTGGTCATGTGCTCCAGAACAGGAGCCCAGGTCTGGAGTAGAAAATCCTACTGTCCTGAAGTACCAGGTTTCTGAGCCCACTTGGACTTCCCAGTCTTTGGTGACATGGTTCTACTTCCCGAACATGAACCTCATTTCTTTAGTGGTGCATAATTCTTCCTGTGTAGTTTGAAAACAATCTCAAAATGATGTTTAGCTAGTCAAAGGACCATGCTCTCCTATCGATGATGATTGTTTAGAGATGGGCATGTCTCAAATTAGGCTAATAAGACCCTTTAATCTTTGTTTGAAGTAGGCTCCCCCTCACCTTGCTAGGCCACAAATCTCATAGTATAGAGTAGAAACTACTTTTGTTTCTATGGAGTCAAGGTATGGGAACTAACTGAATCTTGCTGACAATTTTTTTGAGCTACTAGATTTACCTGCGTCATGTGAAGCAGACATATGGTTAATTTTTTTTTAAGCCACATGAGACAATACATCATTTATTTCTACTTAAATGAATTCAAGGTTAGTACATTTCGAATACTTAGAACAACATCTTCAGTAAATACCCAGATATGTGACAATTCAAGTTGTTTTTTTTCTTTGTCCTTTGTAATAAAAGAATTCTAACTGATAAAAATGATAAAAAATTAAGATGACAAAAGAGAACATTTACAGTACGAACAAGGGAAGTTAAAATAACTAAAAACAGATGCATAGGTACTGATCTAAGAAATAGGAGAATCATTAAAAAATGACTTAAATTTGTTAAGTGATCTCAGGAAGACCTGGATATTTGAAGAGGAACAAACAGAGCTTGGATGGAATAATGCCATATTTAAAAAGATGAAAATTTCCTAAAACAATCAAGAAAGGTATCTCTCAATGGTTCTCACTCCTGCTTATACCCTAGTACCCTCCCTTCCAAATAGACCCCTCCCATAATCATTGTTGCAGTTTGAATGAGAATGACCCCCCTGCCCCCGAAAAGCTCATGCATTTGAATGCATAGGCCCCAGTCAGGGAACTGTTTGGGAAGGATTAGGAAGTGTGGCCTTGTTGGAGGTGTGTCACTGGAGATAGGTTTTGAGACTGCAAAAGCCTTGTGCCATTCCTAGTTTTGTTTTTTCTCTTTGTCTCTGTGTATCCTCAGCTATTCCTCCAGAGCCATTCCTGCCTGCCTGCCTGCCTGCTGCCTGCTGCCTGCTGCCTGCCTGCCTGCCTGCCTGCCTGCTGCCTGCTGCCTGCTGCCTGCCTGCCTGCCTGCTGCCTGCTGCCTGCCTGCCTGCTGCCTGCTGCCTGCCAGCCTGCCTGCTGCCTGCTGCCTGCTGCCTGCCTGCCTGCCTGCCTGCCTGCTGCCTGCCTGCTGCCTGCCTGCTGCCTGCCTGCTGCCTGCCTGCTGCCTGCTCTCATGCTTTCTGCCACGATGGTCACAGATCCTCAGTGTCTCTGTAACCATGAGCTCCCAAATTAAACTCTTTCTTGTGTAAGTTGCCTTGGTTATGGTGTCTTGCCATGGTGATGGAAAAGTAACTAAGACAACCACGCACTATTTCTTCCCTTTTAATCTTAGGCATATTTTCCAAATTTGTCTTTTCTATATACCCAGCTCCACATTTCCAGTGTGGACCTCTATAGACCTGGACCGCGCTGCACTAATAATCTCCCAGAAGTTTTGCTGACACATTTGCATTTACCAGCTTGTTCACAGAGCACTGTAGGCCGTCACTATCTTGTCTCCCTTTGTATCCTTTCCTCTGGTAACTCTTGGGATACTCTGGTCTGATCATTGTTCCTTACTTCCGTGGCATTGTTCATGTCCTCAAGATTGGCTCTCCCAACACCATCTATGGTTCAGTAACAGCTAGGCTTGTTCATGCGTCTACCTTCCAACTTGACTTGAGGGCAAGAAATACATCGTACTCACCTTGGTAAACTGGCACCATGCATGTTACAAGTAAGACTTTGTAAAGACTTACTGATAAGCAGATGAAAGAATAAATCGCTCCCCATGTCTCTGTGTCAGGGGAGCTGCTCATGGATGGACATTCCACCTACGCAATCGAGGCACAAGCAAGTCTGCTCTAGGGTATGCGGAACTCACCAGTGAAAGGACCAAGGCACAGTGTTCAGGGCTGAACTAAAACAGACTATGCGGGATTGAGCAGCGAGAGGGAAGTGGAGAATGTAGTCACTTGAGCTCAAATTGTCATTTCGCAGAGCAGTGACAATCACAAGACATACATATTCATGATGCCATTATCCTGACACTTCATGAGGTGTTGGCAGAGGACGAGCTTTCTGGAATTTTCACTTCGGTGCCTGAAGTTGTTACTGAAAAAAAAAAAAATAACAGTAATAACAAAACCTAACAAAGCAAAACCCAGTGGTCTCTGTGAGCTGAGACATTGAGAAGCTCGAGGTAATGACAATGACGGAGTGAAGGCAGATTCGGGTGAACACCCGCCCTGGGCTCCTGTCTGCCAAAGCTTTTACTGGGAATATCCTTGGGCTTGGCTCCCACTCCTGGGTCTGATTGCTGAAGACAGTTTCTTCCTTGCCAGAGAACATGCGTAAATTTAGACTCCCAAGGCTATGCTTGCTCTCTCAGAGAGTATATTATTTATTATTTAAATGACACTATAATTTTCTTCAGATAATGGGTGCCATATATGCTCATGGAAGGAAATGTGAGAAATATAATACAGGCACACACACACGCACACACACACTCACACACACACACTCACACACACACACTAAAAATAACCTCTAATCCTATTACCCCTGCATAATAATTTTGACATATTGTTGTTCAAATCATTTCCTAAAAATGACAGAATAAATCTTAGCAGGTGGGATCTACAATCTGGTTGCCTAGTAAAGACCCAGAAGAAAGCCAGAAAAATGGAGCTTTCCCATTAGCAGCTAGAAAGGTTGGAGCAAACCACCAAGATTTGCTTTGCCTCAGTTTCTCAATGTATAAAGCATCAATAAAAATAGCATCCCCGAGTTAGTGCTGAATGAGACAACGGATATAAATTACTTGACTTGAAGAACAGTGTGGAGTAGGTGTCCAGTGATGGAGTTCTTGCTGTTGGAACTTCCCAGGGGTTATTCTGCCTTCCTCTCAACAGTTAAATGCTGTATCCGATCGGTTACTTTCCAAATCCTATTGATTTTACGTATCTTGTATTGTTCAAATATCACTGCCTTTCTGGAGGAGAAAAGATACTTGATCATATTCCCTCAGTATCTGCTGTGGTACAGGCTCTCAGGGTTTCTTACTTAGATACCACAGTTCCTTTTGCTTCTTTTCCTACTACCTTCCCAACTTTTGATGATACAGCAGAGAATTTCTTATGTGTGATCTGATGGTATCATACTCCTGTGAAGGTCACTGGACATTTTGGTATTTCAAGGGCTACTGCCCAGCAATTCTAACCAGGAGTGAGCTATTGATGTGTATCAGAATATGAATGAGATGGATCCAAAGGGAATTATACTGAGTTCTAGGAGACCCAATGCCTTTGGCCTCCATGAGTACACTCAAAAGCACACACACATTCATAATTTAAAAATAACGAACACACAAATAAAACCCCTCATACATACTGTGTTACCCCATTTTTAACTCTTGAGATGATCACACAGTAGATGAGGAGAACAGATGAGGGACTGCCAGGGCTGCTAGTGGGGTTAGGGGTGGAAAATTGATGTGGGTATAAAAGGCGGCACCACCCCCAATTAATTGCTTTTATCCACACTACCCATTAAAGGCAATTACATTTACATAACATTATTAACACAGGGAATCCTTATGGTGATGGAATTGTTCTAAATATTGTGATCGTTGATGACGGCACAAATCTGCCCTTATGTTAAAACTGCATAAATCCGAACAGCAGACACTTTGGTTTGTGGAAAAACTCGTGAGGTAGTGGATTGTATCTGTTTCTGGTTTCTGACTGCCCTATAGTTACATATGACATCGTGGCAGGAGAGTATAGGTCAGATATGATATATTTATATCATTCATGAATTATAAAAATGCTCTAGAGACCTGGGTTAGAAAAACAACTAATATGATTTTTAAAGCGTTAATAAATAAAAATAAACCTACGGAAAATCAATAGTGTTTAAAAAAAATATCATTTAGGCCATCTATGAAGACTTATATTTGGATAAATAGGAATAATTAAGGAGAGAGAGTCTCTCACATTTATATAGTCATTCATATTAATTCATTTCATACTTAAAAAGCCAGGAATGTCAGCATAAACAAAAAAGACCTGAAGCCAAGAAATTAGCAATGTGGCTTATAGTAAGGGTGATTTAACCCAAATCTACAGTTTGATAAGAACATTTGAATAGCTTTCCTATCCTGTAAATTGATAGTATTTTAAATTGAATTTGCATACATTATATTATAGATCATGAAAAAAAGAATTAGATTATTGCTAGTATTTTGATTTAAATATTGGTTCTATCTTATTTTGGTGCTCTTCTAAAACAGGATCAGTAGAATTAGAAGCGGAGTTCATTGTTTTGGTGGAATTGGTGGCTTCAAGGTCTGGGAACTACTTCAGGAAGAACAAGGCCCAGACTTCAAATAACTTCTACAAAAAGTTAACTGCTAAATATCGAATTGTATGTCCCACTCCTATTCATACACTGAAGCTCTAATATCTAGTGTAACTGTATCTGGAAATAATTAAGGTTAAATGTGGTCATAAGGGTGAGGCCCTAATCTAATGGCATTAATGTCCTTATAATAAAAAAAATATGTATCCCTCTAGGAGACTACACTAGAAGGTCATATGGACACAAATTAGAAGGTGGCCATCTCCAAGGCATGACTGGCCTGACATGTTGATTTGGGGCTTCTGGCCTCTAAATCCATGAGGATGATTAAGCTACCCTGTCCATGGTATTGTGAACCACAGCCCAAGCAGATGGAAACAGTTGCCAAGTTATAACTGGATGGTTTTATTACATTGGTTCAAATGTAAAGTCTATTTTTTTTTTTTTTTACCATCAGCTAGGAGGCTGGCTATCCTGTCAGACACCTCGAGAGAAGGAAACATGACAAAAGCCCACTAGTGGGAGTTTGCACTTGCAACGCCAGCTTTGGCTATAGTTGGAAGATTCGTGGGAAACACACCAGTGGGAAGTGTGAACAGAAGCTCCTGGGAAGAAGCATTTCCAGAGACTGATTGGCTAGTTAGAATGTCAGTGCTGTGGAGAGACTGGCATGTTGCAGGTCCAAGGGTTAGTTATCTTAGTGTGGGCTAGTTCCCTCCAGAACACCCAATTCCTTGTCCACCTCTGAGTTGGAGCTTGTGATTGCTTAAACATCTTTTGGAATCTATTGATTTAGCAGATCACTAACTTCCACCAATCCAAAAGCTAAGTATGTCATCAGATAGTGTCCTGGTCCTGTAGAAAGTGTCCCCTGCCTCTCTCTACCTGTCTCTCTAATGTGGTCACAGATACATTTTAAACTTGACTTGAGTTATAACTTTGTTCTGTAAAACTGAAAAAGCTTCACAAAAGTTCTTCCACCCCAAAATACGGAATTCCCAGGCCATGGTAACTCAAAATGGCTCCAGAATAAACTATCTCTTATTACCTGTGAGATAAAAGCTGTGGCTAGGGGTCAGCAGAGAGCAGCTACTTGTTCTGGTGATGGCCCTTCCCTCACCATGCCCACATGTGACATAGACCAGGGACAACAGAACACCAATCCTTTCATGATAGCAGCTGTGGTGTGACTTTTTCTGTGGGACACAAAGTGTTCTGACACAGACCCAATATGTGATCCCACCAAAATCTAACTTAGTGAGCCAGTGAGTTCATTAAAGTGATTTACAGGGACAGAGGTGGAGGGTAACCTAGGGGAACATGGGTGACTCAGCGACAGCTGCATCACCAAAAAAAAAAAAAAAAAAAAAAAAAAAGCACACCCTAGAACAGGTGACAAGTCCCAGAAGGCTGCACCACTAAAGCCCCATGTACAACCAAAGTTTCCACTCCTCAGTAATTGTCACTGCTTACACACTCCTCAGTAATTGTCACTGCTTACATAACCGAGGAGAGAGGCTTTGCGAGCATCACGATTTCCTCAGCTCTGGGAGTCTGAAAAGTCTCCTTTGCTGGCTAAGTTGTATGAAGCTCCCTCCTCACTCCCAGGAGAGGATCTTCCAAGTCTGAGGAAATCACCAAGGGAGGCACAGTGTCAAGTTGCACTGGAGGGAGGAGGACAAACAAAGGGCAGGCTCACTTGTTTTCCAGGTCATTGCCAATGGAGGCCAGACCTTGTCAGGTTTCAATGGAGACTCATCGGATCAATACCCTCCGGAGCAGAGCTTCTCAGCCTCACACGTACGCAGATCACCCAGAGAGGGATTTAATGCAGCAGCCTCAGTGAGGAGGACCTCGGGTTATTCATTTCTCTTAGCGCCCATGCGTGGGGCCCACACACCAGACTCAGAAAAGTTTATACTTTTTATGCTCGGAGGCACCTGAGAGCAAAGCCACTGTCTTGCTTCCTGTTTGATCACCAGACTTGGCCCGATGCCTGGCACAAAAATAATTTTTCATTAAATATTTGCTGAATGAAATAATGGTGACATTGGCTATAAGGACAAATCTCATTGATTTTTCTCATGGTGATAGCTTCTAGCCAAAACCCAAACAGATACAAACCAAACCGCTATTAAGCCTGTATTTATTGCTTTGAAGTCTGAGTACTTTAATTAATAATAACTTATTTAGTTCTCATATTTTCTATAATGCTCTCAGGAGGAATGCTCACTATTAATTTGTTATGGGTATACAACCATAGACAGGCTGAGTGATTACCCTGAAGAAGGCTAGCAATACAAACGCTAGAAAATGGACCTACTGATTGTCAGGGTTTTCCGTTATTCTCTGCAGAAAAAGTAAAGACTTAGGTAATTTTTCGTCAGCTTGAGACTATTAATGACCCCATCTCTCTATTGTTATACAATAGTGACACACCATTAAGATAGAAATATAAGTGTGGTATGATATGAAAAAGTTTCTCAAAAACTTCGTTGAGCTCTATTTGTGGTACTTGGGCAAACCAGGACTCACTGATTTCTCCCTGTCCTAACAGAACAGCTACATCTCCATTCAGTTTCTCCAAAGCCATGAGATTTCTTGTCTTCCCCAGAACAGCATCCCACAGACACCACGTTCTCTAGGCATGAGGGGTTGACTCCTGCCTGTGGTCAGCCAGGTCCAGCCTGCCTGGTTTATCACAGCTCACAGTTGCTTTCATACTTGTTTTAAAAGAAAGAATAGCAAGAGGGTGGGGTTTCCTAAACCTGAACTCAAGCCTCATGCTTTCCTTAGTTTGGGCTTCTGGCTTTAGAAATGTCTGGAGTCAAAGTAGTTCATTTGAGTCTTTGTATGTACTATAGGTGAAAACCATCAAGGGACACGTTGACTTACAGGGTAAAGAGGGTGCCTTAGTCAGAGTTTCTATTCCTGCACAAAACATCACGACCAAGAAGCAAGTTGGGGAGGAAAGGGTTTATTCAGCTTACACTTCCATATCACTATTCATCTCCAAAGGAAGTCAGGACTGGAACTCAAGCAGGTCAGGAAACAAGAGCTGATGCAGAGGCCATGGAGGGATGTCACTTACTGGCTTGCTTCCCCTGGCTTGCTCAGCCTGCTTTCTTATAGAACCCAGGTCTACCAGCCCAGGGATGGCACCACCCACAATGGGCTGGGCCCTCCCCCCTTGATCACTAGTTGATAAAATGCCTTACAGCTGGATCTCATGGAGGCATTTCCTCATCTGAGGCTCCTTTCTCTGTGATGGCTCCAGCTTGTGTCAAGTTGACACAAAACCAGCCAGTACAGAAGAGGGTTTAACTTTTTTTTTTTTCTTTTTAAGTGCATGTGTGTTTGTGCACATGGAATATATGCTCACATGAGTGAGTGTGCAGGTGTGTGTGCTTGTGTGGAAACCTGTAGAACCCAGGACAGGATGCCAGATGTCTTCATCTTTGCTCTCTGTGCTGCTGCTTTGAGGCAGGGTCTCTTGCTGAAACCAGGAGCTTACCATTCAGCTAGGATAGCTGGCCAGTGAGTCCTTGGGATCCACCTGTCTCCAACCACTGATGCTGGGTTACCAACATGCATATGGCTTTTTATGTGGGTTCTGGGTGTTCAAACTCACATCCTTACACTGTGGAACCCGATCAGCCATCTCTGTGTCCCCCCCCTTTTCCCTCTTCTGAATTTAATCTTAGTTTCTTTTATCTTTGCTATACTTCCCAAATTGTCATGAATTTTCATCTACGGCTTGTCCCGAAAGCATAACACAGTCTTAGGTATCTAGATCCAAAAATAGATTTGATCTGTGATCTTTCTCTGACTTCTTTCCTTACCATGTCTGCTGGGTCTCTGTGAAGCCTTCCAGGGATATAAACGGGTGACATAATGCCCACTAGTGTGTCTGTAAGCTGCAGCATCCCGGAGGCTGTGCCGGATCAGCGGGGCAGGACGAGCGCATTATTAATGAAGAGAGCACAGTGCTGATGGTCTCCCATGTTTCTTTGTTTACGGATATTCCCTGTAGCATCTGACCTGAGCACGACCCAGCCAACACTCTGCAAGCCCCTCCTGCTCAGGCTTCCCACCAGGAAGCAGGAAGAAAGAAGGCAGCTTCCTTCCCCAGGGAGAGGGAGGTCAGGAGAAAAGAGCTTAGGATGCTGTCACCACTGTTTCCAAATCAAAGCAGCGAATTTCCCAACTTTGATTCCCAGGTGAATACTGAGAAAATGAAACTCTATTTGTAGGGATGAATTTACCTTGTAGGGATCTGACTGAGGAACATTAACATTCTACAAGGCCTGAGCATCTATGCGTGTTTACGATTCACCAGAACCCCAGGGCAGCAGGGTAGAGTTTTAAGTGGAGGGTATAGAAGCTAGAAGTCTTGACTTAGAGCCTTGGAGTTGAAGGTTTAGCTTAACCTTCTTCATCCTCATCCCCTTTCTCCTCTTCCCTTCCTTCTCTTCCTCTTCTCTTTCCAATTTTAGATCCTGAGATATAGGATATCACTCTGTAACCCAGGCTGGCCTGGAACTTGGGATTCTCTTACATCACCCTTCTCAGGTATCAGGGTTACGGGTGTTCACCACCATGCCTCGCTCATTTCCTTCCCTTTCTTGAGTCCTTTGGCACTTTGTTGAAATATTATAAGCCTGCCTGTCAGGAAAAGCAGTGGAGGCAGTGATGGAGAGTTAGCTCAGAGATTAAACCATATGATAATTGACGGCGCTCTGATACCTTTTCCTGACATCCGCAGGCACCAAGCGTGTACGTGGCACACATACATTCATGCAGGCAGGACACATATAAAATAAAATAAATAAAGTTAGTAATTTTGAAAAGGAAGGGAAGAAAAGCAAGCAAGGTAGCAAACAAAAGCCACCCGACTTCAGATGCTCGCTAGGAGCTGCAGCCATACAGGATCAAGGCTAGCAGGGTCCTGTAGTAGGGTCTGGACTATTGACACTGGAGCTCACCAAATGCTAGCATTAGAAATGGAATGCATTTCTAATAATGGTAGAACCTTTCTCCAGGGCTTGATGTTGCACTTGGTTCTGCTTTTCTGCCCCGTCTCTGAATTAGAGCATTGACTGATGGTGCTCCCAGGAGAGCTGCAGGCAGTGGTTTAGCAGAGTATGTATTACTGCACCTCGGGTTCTTCCATGATGCTCTGGACTCACTGGGCTAAGACTTTCTGCTTTCCATCTTCTCTACCTTTTCCCTGTTTTCTCCAGAACCCTCTATTTCTTCCACCCACACCCAACCAACTCTGGTCCCATCTTCACACCTATTCAGTCAGGCCTCTTATGTTTGCAGATTAGTAGAGCTTGTGCCATGGAGTTTGATTTTCAGATTTCATTTCCCATCATGCTTTGGGCCCAGTCATTGGAATTGAAATTCTCAACTAAGACAAAACCCATACCTCTGATGGGCACGCAGGATCCCATGATGCACTTCTGTTCAAGCAAGGAAACAAAGAGATGATGGACTTGTATCTGCAGCACTGAGCTATGAGTAGGGAACTTTTATTTCTATTTGTCTTTTGGTCTACTTTGGTCATGTAACACCTCTGTTTCCTTAAACTGCCTTAGTTTAGCCTGTCATACTAAAGAAGTCAACAGCATCCTCCCTACCTTCCTCTCTCTCCCTCTCTGTTCCCCTCCCCCTCTCTGCCTCTCTCTGTCTCTGTCTGTCTCTGATTCCCCCTTCCTCCCTCCCCCCTTGCTCCCCCACCCTCCATTCTCTGATTTGAAGGATATATTGTAAAACCACCCTGCCCTGTCTTTGGAATGATGCCTATCTAAGCTTCTTTTCAGATATAGACAAGATGATGGATAACCAGGCAAATGGTTTTCACTACGGCATGATAACAAGAACTGTGAGAAAAAAAAAAAAAATCCAGCCCGAGGCTCAAGTTTCAGGAACGATACTTCAAGGAGTATTTTTCATGGCCCTCCTGTAGTGCAAACCAGAGTGTTGTAAAAATCATATATCAAGCAGTGTTTTGGAAACCTTGAAAGAAGTATGCTACACAATTTACATTTTATGCGGTCAGGGCTTGCTCGGCGGAATAAACATGAACACGCTAAAAATACTCTAGGGAAACACATCCACACATAGCATCACAAGTCTCTGCTGCTTTTGAAGCCTCCTTTTCTTTTTCTCACCTTGCTCTGGGTTACTGGGTAGAATGCATCTCCCACAATGAGGTGTGAACAAGAAAGCTAATACATTGAGGGAGCTGGCAGAGACTGCTCATCCTAAAACCATGCAGCCATATTTAGAAAGGATTGGAATGCTACCAAGGAACCAGGAGGGAATGTCTTAGCTTTGTAACATCAGCTGTCTCTACCAGAGCAGAAGAACTTGAGCTAAGTATCACATGCTGTCAAAGTACACTGCTGATATAGTCCTACACTAGATAGGAAGAGGCAGTGACCAGATGTAGTTGGCAAAGTCTGCCCAGCAGTGGAGCCATCTGCAGGTGCAAGAATTGTGTTGCTCCAGGACGCAGAGAGAAAGGATGGCACGGTCCTAGAATGGGGAAATCCCACTAAGCAACCCCAGGCAGCTGAGGGGATTTAAATAGCAGATGCCTTGCAGTAATCAAGTCAGATTTTATAGGAAGTAACGAAGAACCGAAGTAAGATGTAAGGCATGGTGATACACGCCTTAATCCTGGTGCTTTGGTGTTGGAGACAGGTTATTATATGAATTCCAGACATTATATGAATAGACAATGTAGTCTACACAGTGAGTCACAGGTCAGGCAGGGCTACATAATGGGATGCATTCAAGTTAAAGAAAGTTTAAAAATAGTTTATTCATTAAAGTACCATCACGTGGATTGCTGTCCATATGCAGATGAGGGCAGACACAAGATAAGGTGAGATCCTGTTATCCGGCAGTGGGTTGAGAGTTTTAGAGTCAGGAGAGACAGGAACACACATAGAGGAGAAAGATGGAGAAGGAGAAGGGATGGAATAATATAGAACAGTTTGTCCAATCTAGGTGGGCAGCTCACATCAGTATCAATTGGCTCTGAGTTCATCGTGTGGGCATTGTGTGGGTTGAGAATTTACTGATCTAAATCTAACTGATATATTGCAAGCCTCTAGAATTTTGATTTTACCGGGCTACGGGGATTTGTGACAGCTAAGTGCAGGGGGCAGAGAGCTGGGAATGAGTACAGGATCCACAACAAGAGAAGGGCAAGTTGGTTGGCCACCGCCACATGGAGAGCATGGGGACCTTGGGTGCGGGGAAACCGCGTTACTGGAGCATAGCTAGCACCAGCGTGGGTGTGTTTTTAATGTTTCACACAACAACATCCGACCTAAAGATTAAGGAAATCTCTCAGCCGTAACACATTTTGAATTACACCTGGCTGCTCCGAAAGGCAGTAATTTATAAACGGTTCCTTGTCTTTGCATATCTACAGAGGACAAAGACATTAGAATGAAGCCCACTCTCCATTACTGTAGAATGATGTGCAATTTATTCATATACTGACAGTTAGGCAGTACTCAAATTTTATTTAAATAAGCAAGTGATTACACAAACATCTAATAATACTAAAATCGATAGTCCCAAAGTATAAAATACCACGGGTATGAAATACCATGGTAAATACTATTCAACAGACTACAATCATAATTCCAAACTAAATCATATGTTGAAGGAGATGATTCCCAGTAGTTTGAGGATGAGTTTTGTTTTTCTTCTTCCAAGCAACTTCTTCTGTTGATAGAAGGATGCCAATTTCAAGAAATATTGCATGATACCAGTGCTTAGGGTCCTGTGTTGTAACACATCTTCTTGCAAAATTTTAAAAATATTTCCCCTCAAGATAGAAACAAACCAGTCATCAATCAATCCCTTAAGCCAGGATAGTCAGATCTGGGGAGTGCTAAGAACTAAGTCTGGGTTCAGCAGGAGTCAGGTAGTGAGAAACCCTTTGCAGCCTTGGAAAGATATGGCTTCTTTTCTGGGACTCTGAGCATCACAGACATATTTAGACATCCAAGCCATGAAGTGATGGGAAGATAATAGTTTTCTATCCTGATGACTACGACACAGTTGGAACTGTGGATAAGCTAGGCTACAGTTCTGCAGGATTTCACACAAGGATGGCTCCTATCTAAGCTAATTTCTTAGAGCCTCATTACATTCTGGTGAAGTGCAGTTATATGTGCAAGGAAGAGTTTGGCTTATCATGTGTCTGTATTATTTTAAAGTCTTATACTTTACCCGAATGAGGTCCAAGCATGAGCCCAGCATGAGCAGCTAGCAGCAGCCTTCATGAAACATTTTAATAAATATGAACACGGAACGAGATTCAGCTAACTCTCTTACATACAAATTACAGCTAGAGATTATTACACATCTTTAATATTGAATGATGAGGGGGGAGAAAAAAATCTAAAAAAATAGAAAAGTTTCTTCATACCTGGGTGCCAAGGACAGATGTTAACACTGCACAATGCCACAATATGAGCAGTCACTGGAGGGTAGATACTCCAGAAATAGTGATATTTGGGGGGGAAATCTTGGAATAATGACCAAGAGATGAAAATACTGTACCAAAAGGCATGCATATATATAGACATATATGTATATATACATATATATGTCTATATATGTATGTATATATGTATATGTCTATATATGTATGTATGTATGTATATATATATATATATATATATATATATATATATATATATATATATATAAATCACTTATGTGCATTAGGTGTGTGAGCTGTCACCTAAGCAGAGATCTAAGATGACAATGAGGCAGTGTTCTGGGGTATCCATTGAGAACAGTGTGGGCACTACATGTTGATTAAACCTTCAGATGCAGCAAAATGTGGGCACAGCGCCATATCTGGGTTCTGCAGCTGTTTTATGATCCTCTTGCGGAATTTCTCCCGCACACGATTAAATTCCATTATGTCCATGGGGTCCTCTTCAATCCAAAACTTGTGAAACTCGTGCATCAAATAGCCTGTTAGGGACAAGACAGTGATAAGTCTTTAGCCACATTCCAAACCACAGTGGATGAATTAGACCAGAGCAACAGTCTCCACGGAGGTCACAGAGAACTCTAAGTTTTAGTAAGATCAGTGGAGTGGAAGCTACCAAGATGCCTATAAGTTTCTTCTTTTGCAGCTAGTATTAGAGAAAAGTTTTACCCCACAAAGCAGGAGAATAAAACAATTTTGTTACCTCTTAAATATGAATCACATTGGAAACATTCTCTTTGCTTAATTAAAAAAATCTTTAAATGTTTATGGATATTTGCCTATTATGTGTGTGCACTACCTGGTGTGGTGTTCCTTGGAGGCTGGAAGAGGGCATTGCATCCCCTGGAACTGGAGTTATGTCTGTGAGCTGCTATGTGGGTGCTGGAAAATGAAATGAGATCCTCTGGAAGGGCAGACAGAACTCTTAACCCCTGAGCAGTCTTTCTAGCTCAACCTTGATTTTTGGTGTTCTGTTTCTCATTCTCTGGGTCTGTGTCTGTGTCTGTCTGTCTGTCTGTCTGTCTGTCTGTCTGTCTGTCTCTCTCTCTCTCTCTCTCTCTCTCTCTCTCTCATAGCAAGGTCTCTGGCTGGCCTGGAACTTGTCTGTCTGTCTGTCTGTCTGTCTGTCTGTCTCTCTCTCTCTCTCTCTCTCTCTCTCTCTCTCTCTCTCATAGCAAGGTCTCTGGCTGGCCTGGAACTTGCTCTATAAATCAGGTTGACCTCAACTCACAGAGTTCCACTTGCCCCTGCCTCCCCCCATGTGCTTGGATTAAAGGCATGCACTACCATTACATTTATTTGTATATGTGTGTTTCCAGGCACGTGTGCATGTGTGTGTGTGTGTGTGTGTGTGTGTGTGTGCGCATGTGTGTGCATGTTCATGTTTGTGTGTGCTTGTGGAGGCCAGGGGACAATAGGTGTCTTCTCCATCTTCTATGTCAAGGTGAAGACTCTCATTTGAACCCAGAGATTGCCACTTCAGTCGGTCTAGCTGGCTCATTCTGGGGATGCCACACTCTATGTCTTCTGAGCACTGGGGCAGCAAATGGGTCACTATGCCCACCCTGTGTTTATATGGGTTCTGGGGATCTGAACTCTGGTCTTTGTGTTGGCAAGGCAAGTGATCTATGCACTAATCCACCTCCCTAAACCCCAAGTACTCCAAAAGGTGGACAGCAACTCCTTCATCCTTCTCATTCCAACTAAACTAACACAGCGGGTCAGCCTTTCAGAATTACTCCACTCTGCCTTTCTTTTTCCCTCTCCATATTCGATTCAACCGCAGTATCAAATTACTCAGACACATCAAACAGGGCTATGTAACCACATTAAGGCAGTAAGGATTGTAAATCAAGTCTGAGCTGCAGAGTCCTTATTCGATTCCAAATTCAAATGCTTTTGTCTTTCAAAGCTCTTATCTATGAACACTCTGGGATGGAAACTTCTGGGGGAATAAAGTCCAAGTATTTGAATCTGTTTATTGTTTCTTTCTCACCCTTCTTTCTGTCCCATTGCATGCTTTCATATGCATCTAGAACACTAAAATGTGAATACTTCCTTTAAAAGTCAATATTATATATTTGTATGTATGGAACCCAAATGCAACTGTAGGCTTTTCTCTAAAATAATAAATACATAGTAAATAGAAAATAATAAGAAAGTAATCTCAGTTCAAAAAAAGAGAAAGTAGACACTATAAAGTTGTTCTTGGTTTTAATTTTAGAAGGTACAAAGAAACAGAATCAGAACCCTGGAGAGGAAGCTGGTTGGAATCCCCATTCTTTTACATCTACATAGAAAAAGAAACTGGGAGGAAGGAGCAGGGGAGGGAGTGGGGGAATAGGAAGAGAACACAGAACAAACATACTCAACTGAATACCAGAGGGAAATCAATAGCCCTTCCCAAGTAACTGACAATGCTTACAGATACTCTCAACATAATCCTACAAACAGTTTTAAAACTCCATTGATTCCAGTCTCACCGCACAGCATTTGAGGTGTCCTTCTCTAATATACATCTTGATGGCGACTCGCTGCGTGTCTAGGCACATTCACACATTTTAAAGAACTCGTTCACTAAAGCGTAGGAGAGATGGTTGAGGGAGAAATTATTTTATACTTATTTTGAGTTGCTTATTCTGTTCCATTTCTTCTTCCTTTTTCTTTCTTTCTTTCTTTTGGCAAGGTCTCTTGCAGGTCCGCCTGACCCTGAACTCACTAAGTTGCAGAAGATCTTGGATGCTTGCTTGATTCTCCTGTCTGCACCTTCCCAGTGCATTATCACGCCTGGGTTTATGTAGTACTGAGGATCGAACCTAGGGTCATGTGTTCTAGGAGAACACTCTATCAGGCAAACTACATCTCCAGCCCCATTCCACTTCCTACAGGCCAGTGGAAACTACTGTTTATTAACGTTTCTAAGGGACCTTGAGGCTACACCTAAGCTGACTACCAGGAAAACGGTGAACCAAGTCCACCATCTTGCATCGGACTCATCCCAGGATTTGTCTTATATGATCTGGCCCAAGGCTGCTTCCAGGTTTGGGCATCTCTAGGAACAACACTGACAGTCACACAGACGAGGGGATCATTTGGTTTTTCTATTTCCTTAAAAGGCCCCAGCTAGACTTTAATTTGTAATCCTCCTGCTTCATCCCAAGATTCCTAGAGGGCTGTTGGCCTGTGCTTCACGGAACAAATCTAGCCCCTTGCTGACCCTTGCAGTGTGCTTTGTGCTGGGCGTTCACGCATCTCTCAGGTTCTGGCCCTCCCATCATGGCGCATGCGCGGTGAGTGGGTGATGAAGACGCTCCCATCATGGCGCATGTGTGGTGAGTGGGCGATGGAGACTCTGTCCCATTTGTTTCAGCACTGCTCCTTCTGATTCTTGCATCTTACCCATCCCAGAGAACTCAATCCTTCTTCCACTCCAGCGAGTGGCAAAGGCCCTCAAATATCTCACGAATCGCCTGGAGCAATTTGTTAAACGTGTAGCTCTGTCCAGATTCAGACTGATGAGTCACCTGTCACTGAAGTTTAAAAACTTTAGGTCTGGAAGATCTTTTTACATCCCCCACCCAGACATCTTTCTAGGAATGTTTCAATGGATATGGTTAAAAAAGAAATGAACGGGAATTCAAAATTTCTTCTTTCCTTAATATATTAAAAAGCACATGTACTTTCCCCAGGATCTTTGAGCTCAAATAAACATACTTGAGCCATTCTCGCTAGGAGAGTCGGGTTGCTTTCTCTTCCTGTTTATTTATTTTTTCTCATCTATAACAACCAACCACAGTTTGCCCCCTCCTCTTCTCCCAGCCCCTCCCCACAGCCCCCCTTCTCTCATATCCACTTCTTCTCTGTTTCTCTTTAGATAAGAGTAGGCTTCTCAGGGATGCCAACCAAACAGCATCGCACCTTGCAATAAACCCAGGCATAGGGCTAGATGACGCAACCCGGTAGGAGGGAATGGTCCCGAATGCAGTCAAAAGAGTCCGAGACAGCCCCCACTCCCACTGTTGGGAGTCCCACAATAACACCAATACACAACCGAAACATATGTGCAGAGGACCTGGTGCTGATCTATACGAGCTCCCTGATTGTAGGCCCCGTCTCTGTGAGCCCCTATGAGCCTGCTTAGGCGATTCTGCAGGCACTGTCCTTGTGGTGTCCTTGTTCCCTCTGGCATCTACAATCCTCCCCCACCCCCAAGATTCCTCACGTTCCGTCTGCCTAATGTTCAGCTGTGGCTGAGAGTCAGACCTCTAATACTGAAAATTAAAATCACCCATGACGAATCCACTTCATTAGCATACTCAAGTTGACAGTGATAAAAACAAATATTGCAAAAAAGCAACTTTTTAATTTGATTTTTTTTTTTACTCTATTTATATGGTACAATGTGATAATTTGATGCCCGAGTATGATGCGGGCTATCAAATCAGAATATGTAGCATCTCTATCTCCTTTTAATGACTAATTTACTTTTTCTATAGTGCACATAAGGATGCCCACTTTTCTACACTGTGCAGACACCCATCTTACTCTTAAGGGGATGAAATACACTGTGTAGTTCTAGAAGAACTCAAACACGGTTGTTTCTCCCATTTTTCTCTTACGCACAGAACTAGAGAAGACCATCTCCGAGAATGATGGTGCCTCATAGTCTGACACCATTTTCATAATACTTTCTCCATAAGTACAAATGTGAACTGTAAACCCTCTAGAAAGATTCCCCGAGACTTTCCCTATGTTACTAGGAGAATGAAGAGAGACCACAGAACACAATCATAAGAAGAGACAGGGATGGTGACCCGGCTCCCAAAGTGCACATCACTCTACTCCTGTATCATTACACAGCATTCAAAGATGGTCTGGCCAATTGTCTGTACCAGTTATGCATGTAACATATATACTATTAGGCACTGAAGATGAAGAGAAAGGTAGAGTTCTCATGTTTCCTGATTCTCTGTCTTTTGGAGCGAAAGAGATGGGTATTCCATTTCTGACAATGATTTGTTGTTACCTGAGAAAGCTAACAAAGGAGTGTGGAAAGGGGGTGGGGAGAAAACAGAGTCAATCTTGTGGCTTCTAGTTTTCAATTTCAGCCGGGAGTTGTCCTAGAAGATTATATATCCCTGTCTTACAGATGTGGGCACTGGGTTCAGTCAGGAGGCTGAACAGTGTATAGTCACACCGTGACCAGCAGGACGCTGGGGCTGACGCAGGCTTGTCATCCCCTCAGCACAGGCTGCCTCTCCCGGTGTCTCCTGGTCCTCAGGCTCTTATTTCTGTGGAACAGTTCCTTCTCATGAAGGTCAGAGAAAAGATAATCCCCTTCCTCCTCTGCGCTTGTCCTTTCCCCAGATCACCACACCTAGCCTAACCCCATTAGAGTCGGGCTCTGTGTTCAGTGGAGCTTTAGATTGGGTGTCACTTTTACAACACAGCGCCTCGGCAGCGCAGCTTTCGCCAAGGCTCCAAAGTCAGGACGGTAGAGCCATTACATTCTTATTTCCCTTCCTCTAGATGAAATACTTGTTGTGAATCCTAATTTGCCTCGCCATCTGAAGCCTGCTGCATATTTATTGCCACTTAAGTGTGTCTTGGCTTTACTTCGCTGCATCCTTCCTGTTAGTAGAAAGCAAAGGCACGTGCAAGGACACAGATAACTGGAGGGATATGACAGAGGAGATGTGCACAAGCCACCATGCCCGATGTAGGGGCAATGAATCCAGGGCACGGTGTGCCTCTTCGAACGATGCCAATTCTCTCTGTCCATAGCCCAGTCTGTTAGGGACAGCTGCTCTTTCTACAACCCGAAGAGCATCCTGGAAAATCAGATTCTGCTTTATGCTTACTTGTCTGGGCTAGGATTCTTTTGAAACAAAACGAAACAAAACAAACCAAAACCAAAAACAAAACCTATCAATTGGGTAATGCTAATACAGTTCCATATCAGTTACACCCTCTTTTCCCCTGAAAAGAGGATCATTCACTATTGTAGAATATTATCTGTCTGTCCATCCATCCATCCATCCATCCACCCACCTATATAGTTACCAAACATTCTACTAGGCTGATCATATACCAATGAACAAAACATCTGCTTCTACCCTTAAATGCAAGTTTTCCCCCAGGAGATGTTTGCTGTGTGGCTCTGATTTTTAACTCCAAACAGATGAATTAAAAGTCTGTAGGCAGATCCCATCAAACCCATCAGGGCTCTGCGGAATCTCATAGAAATGTCCATTTCCTATCCCTGAATAGAATTCCCCAGAGGAACTTGCCTTCGGTTTGCCTCGATTAAACTCATGTTATTTTCCCTTACAAGAGCTTCCACTATTTCCCGAAGAAAGATGGAGAGTATAGAATAGGGGAACTTACAAAAAGCTAAGGAAACACAGTGCAAGACTTTTTTTTTTTAAATCATTAGTAGCTATGCTTATGTGCCCCAACATGGCTCAAAGTTCGTTAGAGTCCACTTTGAATTCTTTTACATTTCATGTATCATATCTAATCAATACTGCCTTTTCTACTATACTGCTTAGTCCTGCTATTCCTTCCCACTTTGTGGCCCGAGTCCTTGGCACCGTTCTGGGTGGACCACTCAGCATCCATCACATTACTTTAGGGAGCACTCTCCACCTCTCAGACTGGGTGGGAGATGGCAGTACTATACCCTTGCAATGCTTTAAAACAGTATCTTAACTTCCCTGGTCAAGCAAAAATACTGAAGACCTACATGATGCACTGACCTGTGTGTTAGTGCATATGTAGAAAGCACAACTTGTAAGAGTTGGTTCTCACCTTCTATCATGTTGGTCTTGGGGATCAAACTCAGATCTTCAGGCTTAGCAGCAAGTGTCTTCACCCACAAAGCTGCCCTGATTTTTTTTTCCTTCTTCTTTTTTTTTAACTTCTCATAAAAAACTCCTTTCTATCTACATTCTAGGCAAGTCTTTAAAGATTACTTTCTAATCTTGTCTATTTCCTTTCTGTCAAAACATAGGACCTGGTAGTCGACTCAGGTTGTTTTTGGAGTTGCATTCTTCTGAAGCCATGTTAGATCAGAGGGAGACAGACAAAAGTCAGACCCAAAGTTGACACATTGTATATCATATAAGAGCTGAGGAGAAAGAAACACCCAGGATGCCCAGAAGTATAAGCAGAGTTGTTTCAAAGAGGGCCTAAGGTAGCTCCTCCACAGCGACCTCTCAGCTTTGACCCTTGTCTGGAGTGCTCTATAGAAAGCCACACTCACAATTAAACGATAGATACTTACAGAATGTTTGTTGGAAGTGAGACAGTGTTGGAGCTTCGGGGGCGATGTTGTAGAAATGTGTTTTTAGAGCGCCGCTCACGAGCAGGTTGTATGCTAGGTCCGTGATATTGATGCCCACAATTGCAAAGGAGTACCTGCAGGTAGGATCCACAGAATCCAAAAGTGTTGCAACATGGGTAGAAGCACTTCAGAAACTGATACCTGAGATCTAAATCTTCAGAGTGGCAAACCACCCGGTCTTCTCTGCTGTTTCCAGTCCTGTCTTTTAAACTCTATCACAAAGTTTCAGTAGCATGTGCTAAAAACATAGAGAGTTTACATGCCTTGACTTGGTAGTTCCATTTCCAAACTTGTGGTAGGTCAGTGTCCAAAGTTGTCAAACCTTTAGATATAAGACTATTTATTATAGCACCTATATTATATATTATAGATAATATAGATTATATATTATCATGGTGGGACACAGACACCACTCAAATATGCTAAAAAAAGAGTCCTCAAGATATTTTTAGTGCTAACTAAATTATGATATTTTACAGTAAGCCAAAATTGGATTTTTAGAGACTTTAAAGCAAGACACGTGCGTGAAATGTGGAGATTTAGTGTCGGTGCACATTTGTGGATGGATAAATGGCTAAGTACTATGGATATGCGAAAGTGATAAGATAGGCTGAGTTCTGGTCAATATACCTCTGTTTTTTTAAATGTAAAGTTTTATGTGAGAAAGATTTAACTTATCTGTCCCCCTTCTACAGGAAGGGAAGAGAAGACAAATTCTCTCTGTTGTTATAAATCCAGCATAAAAATAATCCTAATGAAATAGGCCATTAATAAGAGTGATTAATTTGTTTGTGTGAACATGTGATCCTATGTGCCATGGTGTGTGTGTGTGTGTGTGTGTGTGTGTGTGTGTGTGTGTGTGTAGGTCAGGAGACAATTTGAGTGTCCTTTCCTTCTACTTATAGGTTCCAGGAATCAAACTGAGATTATCAGGCTCAGTGGCAAATACCTTTGCTGTTAAGCCATATTGCTAGGTACCTAAAGTACAAATTTAAGATAATTTTCAAAATTTGCTTTATTATTTTTATTACCATTAGTGTTGTCTGTATGTATATCTGTAAGCCATGTGAATGCCTTTTCCCAAGGGGCCAAGTATAGGGCATAAGGTCTCCTGGAAGTGGAGTTATAGACAGTTGTGAATTACTATGTGGATGCTGTCTCTGGGCCTGGGCTGAAGGTTTTCATGTACAATCCCACACTTACCCGATTGCTTTATCCATCTTTTTCTTTTCCCATTCTGTTTTGCTGAATTTGCTGAAAGAAAGAACAAATAAACAAATTGACATTTAATATATTTAATTTATTCTTGCTCCCTTTAAGTGCTCATATTAAAATGTTAACTACACATAGAGATATATGTAACCCTATTATCACACTGTCTGAATATATCACTGCTAAGAGCAACAGTATAAGCTATGTATGGTGACACACACATCTGTAATCCCATTTACCTTCATTTACATTGTTGCTTTTAGAGTTGATATATTCAAACTGACCAGTTTTAGCTAATGCAGAGTTTTAATGTCAACATAACATAACATAGAAGGATTTAGAATTCTAGGTTGGTCTGGGCTACATAGTAAGACCTTGTTCCCAAAACAAACTTTAGTATTAGAGTTACATGCAATTTTTAAATCCATCCAAGCAGGAAAAGGGAGAATTTTCTAGAGCAAATGGCACACTGCAAACACTCGTGTAATAACATAACACACAAAGTGTGTGGGAGAGAGAGAGAAAGAGAGAGAGAGAGAGAGAGAGAGAGAGAGAGAGAGAGAGAGAGAGAGAGAGAGAGAGAGAGAGAGAGAGATGTGTTTTCTACTCTGAATGTTTAGGTATGATGCCAAATCACTGCTGGAATTTATGTTAAAATATTCCTAATTTAAAAGTATGGTTTCTAACCAACAAACTAAAGAGGCACCAGTAAAGTTTTAGTTCTAAAAAAGATTCATCGTCAAACTGAATTGAATTGCATGTGAGATTTAAAAAATTGCTAACTATCCACTTTCTCTTCAACAAAGTTTTCAAAGTCCACAGTGCATCTATAAATCTTGTCTCTACATTTGTTAAATGAAATCTTTGCATTTGAAATGCAAGAAAAAGTTAAGTAGCTCCCACTTATTTGACTACTCAGAAGGTATTTCTCAGATAAACAAATAAAAATCAACTGGCATAATTCTCCTCTTAAAATTGTATCTACCTTTACCCATCAAGTTACTTTAAGACTCTAGGAATAGTCCCAAAGGCAACAATGTATCATGCTTCCTGAAGGGGATCTTGGAACATATTCTTAGTACATATATTTCTGTTTTACTCTTGAATACCTGAAATATTTAGGGTCTGATAGATGCTATGATGCCATAATTGGTCAAAATATACCTTTCAGGCAACTATATAAGAAATATATTAGCATTTTCAGACCCTTCAGATTCACATTTGGTGACCTTCATCATCAGCTTGAAGCAACGGATACAAAAGCCTCTTTCTCTTTGGATTGTAGCTTGAGGGATAAACTAAGTTCCTACATAGCACATATACAGTCTTAAGAGTTGTCCACAGTTTCTCCAGCCACAAAGAGCCACACTGTGGAGCCCCTGTCTACCCTCCCCTTGCTTGAGGATGGCTCACTGATGAAGTTAATCTCCCTCCAATGGTTTTTCAAAAAAAAAAAAAAAAAAAAAAATTAAGTTTATTATTACTTCCCCAGATCACAGACCATCTGTGGCTTCTGGTTCTGATCCAGAAACACTACTTGGAAAGACACACAGACTCTCGGCCAACTTTAATTACAGGGAGTTCAGAGGCTCCACAATGTAGAACTATGCAGTCCATAAGATATAGTTTAAAAGCCAAAATAGCATGAGTTTGATCATGTCATCTCTCAAGAAACAGCTAGCTGATGTTAATGTTTCTCTAAAAACAAATAAAAGTACAGAAAATAAATATTTAATCTTATCAAAGGCTATAAATGTAAGTTTGGGAAAGTAATGTAATTTTTAATGAACCTTAGCCAAATGGAGCCAGGAGGAAAATAATAGTAACATCAGGGAAATAAACCCAAGTCAACCGGTTCCTGAATTTCCAGACTGCTATAATAAAACCTTGTTTAGTCAGTATTAAGTGATATCAGGTGGAGGACAAAATAAAACCTTATGGGACCTGGTAAAATAGAAGGATCTCTTATGAGAAGAGCTACTCTTCAGAATGATCGGAATGATCAAGGCCAGGAGTGGTGGGGCACACCCTTAATCCCAGCACTCGGGAGACAAAGACAGGTGGATTTCTGTGTGTTTGAGGCTAGCCTGGTCTACACAGTTTTTCACTATGCAAATAATTTTCCAAGTAAAATGTCTCTTGAGGGGATTAGGCCATGTGTGTGGGCTGTTCATCTTTTCAAAAGAAGGGATTAAATGTCCTTCTGGCCAGTTTTAGTTCTGGCTTCTTGACCCTTTCCTTAGGTTAGATCAGTTTGGCTTTTAGCTTATAAAAATGCAGTCCACAAATTATAAACTACATCAGAGTGAAAGTTGGTAACGTTTGCCTTTGTTTTCCATGAATCTACTTATCTTAGAAATCCTCAATGCATTCGCTCTAAAGTAGAATAAAAACAAAACACAAAAACAAAGAAAAATACCTTAATTCTTCCTTAGTGATATCCCTTCACGTATTCAGTCAAAGAAAAAAGAAGTCAAGTAAATGAAATGAAAATACAGTTCCGAACTTTAAAACAGAACAGCCGTTGTAAATCCTTTCTCTGCTGGTCTTTGACCTCACGATTCCCATTTCCCTGGATGTCCACACCACACTCCCTTGTCTCTGAATTCTTTCCTCTGTGCATGTTCCTCCATGCTCACCTTTGACTTTTCCTAGACACCCTTGACACACACTTCCCTGAGGGACACCACGCTACATTCTAAATTCTGAAATGTGCATCTGAAGTATTAACCTTCTTGTTTAATACCTGTCAAAGGGGCTATCGAGGGCACTTTAAGCTTGGCTTCCAGTGAGCTGGCTCTTCTGATACTCTTCTCTACAGATCCATGTGAGAAATGATATTTACTAACCCCAAAGCCCTAATCCATCTTTTATTTTGAACAATTACCTGCATTTTGGATGGACAGAGTCGGAGAGAACCTGCTGGGCCACGGTGGCATCCCGTTCTGCGAAATATCTGCAGGCAGAGAGGAAGGAACGCCATGACTGCACTGTGTGAGGTAGCCACTTTCACATGGGACTGCTGAGGGGCACTTGGCACTCACAGATAGACATTGGCATGAGACTACCACTCTTCTGGAGCCAACAGACTGGAAAACTTAGTCATGAACTTCGTTCCTACCCTGGGAGCCCCGTGGATAGCTGAACGGTATAGTTCAGGTGACTGAACAGAGTGAAGACCCCCCCCCCCAGACAAAAGATGGAGAGAAGCAACATGACAAAGGGTCCATGGTCCCTTGGTCCCTTTCTTCCCCTTCTCTCTCCTTCTCTCTCCTTCCCTTTCCTTTCCTTTCCTTTCCTTCCCTTTCCTTTCTTTCCCTTCCCTTCCCTTCCCTTTCCTTTCCTTTCCTTCCTTCTCCTCCTGCCCCTTCCCTTCCCTTTCCCCTCCCCTTTCTGCTCTCCCCCCATTCCCCTTCCTTCCCCTTCCTCCTCCCCTCCTGTCTCTCTCCCCTCCCACACCTCTCCTCCTCTCCCCTCCCTTTCCCCTCCCCTTCCCTTCCCCTTTTCTTATCCTTCTGTACACACTCTCTCTTTCTCTCTCTGCCTTCCTTTCTCCTTCTGTCCTTTCTTTGTTTTGCTTTTTGTTTCCTTACACAGTGCCTGTGCAGCTCAGGTTGGCACTGACCCATTAGACAGCCAAGGATGAGCCCCGAACCCCTCCATCCTTCTCCCAAGAGTTCGGATTACAGGTGGGAGCCATGGTGCCCAGATGAAATGCATCTTTCTTAGAAAGCAGTCACACTGTATTTGAATTCTTGACGACTAGAAAACATCTCATAGGACTTAGGGATGTTAATCAACAACTAAATTTTTGCCTCGGGGAGGAAAATCAGCCACGAGCTTTCATAAGACACACAGAAACCTCGAAAGTACTACATAAAGTATTTAACAAGGCAATAATAAAGCTTTAGCAAAATTACTAATGCAAACCTATATAATCTATTATAGAAATCTAAAGGGGTACAGGGAAATTCAAAGCAACCATTTGACATTTATTTATTTGTTTTGAATGTCTGTGCACATGTGGAAGTCAGAGGGCAACTTAATGGTCAGCTCTCTCCTGCCATGTAGGGTCCCAGTTTCAAGCTCAGGTCACTGGATAAGGCAGCCTGCAATTTCCCCTGCTGAAGCATTTCAAGGCCCAGGATTGATATTTTTAGAGGTTTGTATTGAAATATGAGATGTGAAATGACAAATGGTCTAGGACTTTCATTAACTTTTTTTTTTTTTGGGTCTAAAACTAATGTTGCAATTTTTGAATTTAGATCATAACGTAAGAGGTTGTGTTTTTGCATGTGGTTTAACATTTTTCATAATAAAAAATTCTAAAAGTACATGTCTAAGAGCAGCTTTAAGCATTTCTATGAGGTCTGCTGAGAGACAGGCAAGGTGCTGGCAAGTTTGAAAATTGTAGGGACCCTATTCTCTCTTCAGAGGCTACGCATATTCTTCTGACATCTCCTGGGACTCGACTTTTGAAAGTGACAACCCCTCTTTGCAATGTCAGCCCCAGCAGACCAGCACATTGCTTTAATGCTCAACTATTCTTTATTTTACTCACTGCAAATTGTAAAGTCCCAGCAGACCCATTCCTCGAAAATCTGTCTTCGGGTCATCACCTTGGAAGCCAATCTCACACCACTGCTTAGAAATCCGAGACTCCAGTGGAGTGTTGGGTTTCAGGAACTCCCACAGCTGGAGAGAGAAGAAAGAGAACCATCCTGAGATGTGCACACACAGGCGCCCTGTCTTATTGGCGCAGATGCTGTGACCTGTATTCAGGCTAGGAGATCTTTAAAGGTGGATATATGCACATATATTATGATAGCAGCTCTCAAAGGTGACTCAACACCTATCTGGGTTGGATAATTAAAAAAGAAAGCAAAAAATGTTATTTCACAAGAAGAGCAAGACGGTATAGGCCTTCACTCTCATCCCAAGAGTGAGCTGTAAAATGCTGTTGTGGAGTTGTTGCTTCGAAGACAACAGAATGCCTACACGTATAGTCTAGTGTTTTAAACCTTTATATTTTTGGTCCTAATTACATGAGGTGAAGAGACAAGCAATAGCTCACAGAAATGCTTTTCGGGGCGGGGCCTCTGAGATGAAATCTACAAGGAGAAAGGAGATTGGAAAGTGATGAGGTCACCTGCTGTCAGATCCAAAGGATCCTTTTTCTAACTTTACACCAGTATGCTTAGCACGAGTACCATCAGTGCAAACAGTAGTGGACTGGCTTGCAGTCTTAGGTCTCACTCTGACATGTGTAAAAGCAAATATCACACAGCCAGATAAAGAAACATCAGCATCGTTTGTTCGTGAGCCTCAAAACACATTAACATCTTGAAGAGTTGGCTAAAATAACTCCATTCAAAATCGACTATATTTTCCAGTGGAAAATCCAAATTTGGAACATTACACTCTTCACTGCATTTTAAATTTATTTTCCTGGTTTTCTGTGGAAAACTAGGTTTAGCAGACACATCATGGTGATAGAGATAGGTCAGCGGAGAACGGCCATATTGACGTTCACAGTTCTCTATAAGTGTGTAATGCTCAGACGTGAATGCAGCTCTGAGACTCCTGTTGTAGGTGCTGGGAATTGAGTTTGGGTCCTGTGGAAGAGCAAGGAGTGCTCTTAACTGCTGAGCAATCTCTCCAGTTCCACAAATACTATATAAATTAAAATTATTATATTTTATTTCTTTGTGCGTGTATGTGATGGTTATGTGTTAGTGTGTGGTGTGTGTGTTAGTGTATACACATCACACACAGCTGTTCACTTGAGTGGGGTCAGAAGTTGGTATTGTCTTCCTCAATTAGTCTTTACTAATTGTTGTTTTGATACAAGGACTCTCAGTGAACCTGGTGCTCACCGATTCAGCTACACTAGATGGCCAATGAGCTTCAAGGAGCTTTTGCAGGCTGCAGATGTAAGTTGCAGATCCTCATTCTTGTACAATGAACACCTTGCTGAGTACAGTAAACTCTTTCTCCAGTCTGAGATCGATTCCCAAAATTCTGTTCAAAAGCTTGGGGCGATGGCTCAGGCTTATAATTCTAATTCTGGGGAGGTGGCACTCCGGAATTTGCTAGAAACACTGTCTGGAAAAGCAAAGTGAGTGACTTCTGAGGAGTGACATCCAAGGTTGATCTCTCAACTCCATGATCACAAATTGATGACCACAAATGTTCACATGCACTCACAGTTGTGTATGAGCACACACACACACACACACACACACACACACACACACACACTGCAGTTCACTTCCATGTGCAGTGGTTTTTATAGAAGCAATGCTAATATTAATTTGTCGTAGTAAGATACAACATTTACGCTGGTGTCACAGCACAGCAGTTCAACTTATCCAAAGGCACAGAAATATCAGGTATGGTGGTGCATGGCAGGTAGAGGCAGGAGGGTGGATCAGAGTTCAAGGTCAGTCTTGGTTTCACAGAGAATTAAAGGCCAGTCCTGGGTTAGCTGAGCTCTAAACTGGGTGAGCAAACCCTGTACATGATCTTGATAGTAACTTCGGGCAAGGAGCTGTGTGGACCCTGCTGTAACTGCTCTCTTTTGTCTTTGTAGTAGAATAGCAACGACAACAGAAACACTCCCACATGACCTAACATGAAGTAGGAAGTAGGAAGTAGGAAGTGAAGTAGGAAGCAGGGGTGTCATGGCCCATTTTAAAAACCAAACTTGAACTAGGGCAATTATATGCCAACATCGGCCAGGTTCTGCAGATACAAGAGTAGAGCAGGCATGGTTTCCTCTGAAGAAACAGTGTATAGCTGGGAGCATTTCTAATGGTGTGAGCTCGCACAGCTACTAACTGCTCAACCTTAGTTTCCTCTGCCCCATCTCCAAATGATGATAAGAACAGCATACCAGTACAGAACCATTGTGAGAATTAACATGGAGCCCAAAGCTGTTACACGGAGAACTTGGTGCAGAATTTACTGCAGTGATCGTAACTCAGCAAACATTCAACGATTGTTTCAATATTATGACTTTGTCGCCTTTATACTTGGAATTCAAAAACCCAGAAGGGCAGAACAAAGAGCCCACTGGCAGGTGTGTTGGGGGGGGGAAAAGACTCTTTCAAATTCTAGTAAGATAAGAGTATTAAAAGCCCGGTGGTTCCTTCTTGAGAATAATGAATATAATGTAGGAACAATGAACAGATTCCCGGCCTCTTGGTATGCTATGGTAAAAGGCTCTGTGTCCTATGGGTGAGGATGCAGAAGATGGAGCTCAGAGAGATATTGGGGAGGAGCTGAAGGACGGCTCTGAGAATAAGGCCTCTCTACAACAGTACATAGGAAGTCTGAAGATGATTTATTTTGTTTTGTTTGAGAAAGAATCCTTCATGCAGCCCTGACTGAACTTCAAGCCCTGGTCGTCTTTGGCCTCCCCACTGCTGTAGAGGTGTGTAGAGATTAAGATGTCTCACAAAAGCCTCTCTGTCAGTATTTAGAAGATGGAAGGAAAGAGTCCAGTGGCCAGAGTGTCTCACGCTTATAACCTCAGCATTTTGGAAGTGTAGGCAGGAGGATTGCCACGAATTCAAGGACAGACTTGGCCATAGTTGGTAAGCCACACTAATGAACATCTATATATTCATTGTTAGTTCTGCTAGTTAATAGAATCCTGACTAATACTCCAAGGAACTACAGTAAGTCATGCATTCATCCGTTCATTTCTCTCTCTCTCTCTCTCTCTCTCTCTCTCTCTCTCTCTCTCTCTCTCTCTCTCTTTCTCAGCCCACATCAGCAGACACACACATGCCATTAGCTAATATCTCAACCATTGAGAAGCATTTTAGACACGGATAACCAGGCAGTTAATTACGGTGACTCATTTCATTTTCATTCACCTTGATTCTGGCTGTCACACCATTTTGTCGAGCTTGACAACCTCCATCAGAAAACGGTCAGGAGGATGGGCAATAGGAGAAGGTAGCTACAATGAACAGGGGAGAGAGTGGAGAAGGAATGCTATCGCCAGGAATGAAGTCTCTTCAGTAGAGATGAATGGATCACCAGCCTGAGGGCTTACATGCAGAAAAACATGTACTCTTCCACACAAAAATACAGGGTACATTAAAAAAGGTCACATTTGTTGATATTTTCTAAGCACGATGAAAATGCTTCCTTCTAGTTTTCTTTTGAGATTCGGTTTTGATTGCGTCCATGTGTGCATCTGTGTATGACTACACACACGCATGAGTGTAGTGCCTGAAGAGGCCAGAAGAGGGCACCGGTTCCCCCTGGAGCTCGAGCCACCCTGCTGTGGGTACAGGGAACCCAACTTTAAGCCCCAAACTCTCTTGACTGCTAAGCAGTCTCTCTGGTCCCTCCCTACGCTTTGTCACTTCCTGTTTGAATTTGAGGAAAAGACAGAGAAGCACTCCTTGACAGAAGAGCGTCTATTTTTAGAAGTTCATGTCTAAAACATTTAAATCTAATCAGTAGTTCCAAGTGTTGCTAGGAATGTTCTTGTTTGGACTTTGATTACCTTGCATTTCGGTGTTTTGTGGAAAGTTTTACTGCAGGCTGATGAGGCTGCAGTTCCGGCCCCCGTGCGATTTTGCAAGGGGTACTTACAAGTCCACACTACTTCGCTTGGCAGTTTTAATGTACCAAGCATAAACCTTCACCTCCTCTTTGAATATTTGCCAAGCCACATGAATAAATAATCAGCACAAGGATCTTGGGTAATTTCCCCAGAGGGCTATTGGTAAAGCCGAAATCAACCTCATTGTCTTTGATGTGTATTAAAGTCGTAAGTAAAATCCCCATGACACTTGGACAAATGCCTCCTCATTTTTTTTTTCTACAGCTTTCAACACATTTGAAACAATCCACACTTGAGCCAAGTGTGAGACGCCCCTCCCCCATAAAAACACCTCAGATGTTTGCTCTGGTTATAAAAGTCGACTGACAGGCATTAAGGCTGATTTCTCATATGAATTTTCTGACGAAAACTATAGGTCCAACCAGGAAGAGAACTCAGCCCCGCCCATCTGTTACGACACCCACGTCCTATTTATTTTTTGTGCTTCCAATGCACAGATGAATGGCTGGTCTGCGTTCTTGGCAGCCATTTGCAGATAGTAGCAAAGGACTCACCTTCAGAAGCATCTCTTCATGCTGGGGGTTGTCGGAATCATAGGGTTCTCTGCGCAGTTTTTCCACATCCGCAATGAGGTTTCTGTAACCCACAATTTGCAGAAGGCAAGCCTGGAGAGAGATTCCCAACCTAAAGTATAGAAGAACCAAGCATAAGGGGGGGGGGGGAATGAACCCATATGCTTTTGGCATCTGTTCACTCGATACTTATATAATAGAACTTTTAATGTAAATATCTTTATGTATATATTCATGTAAATATATAAATATATATTTACTATCCCTTTTCAAAATTATTTTTGTTTATTTTCTCCAGGCAGGATCTCATGCTGCAGTCGAGGCTGGCCTAGAACTCACTCCATAGGCTAGGCTAGCCTAGAACTCACTCCATAGGCTAGGCTGGCCTAGAACTCACTCCATAGGCTAGGCTGGCCTAGAACTCACTCCATAGGCTAGGCTAGCCTAGAACTCACTCCATAGGCTAGGCTGGCCTAGAACTCACTTCATAGGCTAGGCTGGCCTAGAACTCACTTCATAGGCTAGGCTGGCCTCACAGTCATAGCAATCTTCCTGTCTCAGCTTCCAGTCAGGCCTGCCTAGAAGCACAATTCTTGCTGGACTGTGAAAATCTTTTCCCCCTCATTTTAGCTTTTTTGTAAGTTCAACTGTTGGGGAAAAACAAAAACAAACAAACAAACAAAACCAAACCAAACAACAACAACAACAAAACCCCAGAACTCAAAAACCAAACCAAACCCCAAGGGAGGCTTTCAGGAAGGTGGTTTGCAGTAAGATCTGAAGGCAGAGCAGACAGGAGATTCTGAGGAACCATTTAGGTATGGGGTATGGCTTTTGATGCTGTATAATGGTACACATTCTGCTGCGAATGCACAGCAGATTGGATTTATATATTTATGCATACATATATGTGACAATAATAATTTTTTAAAAAAGGAGCCATGAATTTGAGGGAGAAGAGGGGACAGGGCATGGGAAGGGTGGGAGGGTAAGGGGGACATGATGTAATTATATTTTTAATTGAAGTGTTCTCTAAAATTAATAAAGATTTAGAGTGTGTGTGCAAATGAATTTTTTATGTGCACCATGTGTATTCAGAAGCCAGAAGGGGGTGTCAGATACTTTGGAGTTGGAGTTATAAGTGGCTATGAGACCCTATGTGAGTCCTGGGAACCAAACTCAGGTTTTCTCTGCAAGGCATTAAGTGTTCCTAACTGTGAGGTCATCTCTCCAGCCCAAGAGAAGATTTTAAAACTAGTTACTATGTAGTTAAACCAACTTTAAGGTCTGAATGAGGGAAAGGTACAGCTTACTAGCTCACAGGACTACAGAGAGATTGTAGAGACTAGGAGGGGATGGAGTTTTTCTGGTTGAACATCCAGACAAATCAAGACACTGCCTAGCATACTCTACATTTTCTTCAGCTCTGTCTCCTTCTTGGTTAATTAATAGTCTTTCTCAGCAGTGACAGCTGAAGTCATGTACACAGATCTAAGAGACAGTTTGATTGTTACCTACCTCAAAGTATCTCTAAATATACCTGCCTTTAGAATTTATTCAATCTAATGCCTTTAAGGTCGACATTTTACTGAAAAGAAATTGCTGCACCCAATGGAAAATATAAAGCTAAATTCAAATGTCACGAACATTGCCAAGTGCATTTTAATACTTCCAAGATGAGAGGAATAAATTACAAAGTTCTAAAATATTCATATAAAAACCATCTCTTCCTCCCACACGTGCCTGTCTTCTTGACAAGCAGGTAGGAACTGTCTCTAAGATTATCAGCCCAGTATGATGGAATATTCATGAGGGAACTGGAGGAACATTTTAGATGGAACAGAATCAGCTTAAGCGCATTATGATTTGAACATGTGCAATGTGAATCAGGGACACCAAGCAGTGGCCTGCTGATTTATAGGCTTCCTTAATCTCATATTTTAATATCAGCTTGCACACTCCCTTTTTCCATTCATGGTAACAGACCGTAAGCTCACAAACCAGAAGCCTACAGCTACTGCCCTTTAAGAATAGGAAAAGCCCCTCCCATTTTTATTCATAATTCATCTGAAAGGCAAGACACTACAGATAATTATTTTAAAGAGAAAGGGGAGAGGGAGAGGGAAAGGAGTAGCCACGTTCTGTATGTCTCACACATAGGTCCAATTCTTACTGTGGATTGATGTCTGGGTTGATTTTCTTCAATTCCATGATGTCATCGATCGTCTTTTCGATAGCATCAGGATGAACACTCACTGACGTCTGCAACAGCTGAGAAACATCTTTCGGTCATTTCATTAGCGCCAATGGCTTCATTAATACCACTTGGGGTGGAGGCTTCAAGTGCTACAGTTCTGTGTGAAAGCAGGCGCTTGAATCCCAATGCTTCCCGGCTTCCACAGTTGGGGGAGCGCCATTTTCCTGGTTACACTACTTGGCTTACAGAAGGCACATAGGTTTGTATTTTGCTTCATTTTTCACCATTATCGATTGTGTAAAGCTATATATATATTACACCAATCTGTGTCCCTTTTCATCTGATAAACGAAGGGCTCTGGGGACATTGTCTAAAGCAGCAGTTCTCAGCCTCTCTAGGGCTGCGACCCTTAATACACAGTTCCTCATGTGCTGACCCCAACCATAAAATTATTTTATTGCTACTTCATAACTATAATTTTGCCACTGTTATGAATCATAATGTAAATATCTGTGCTTTCTGATGGTCTGAGGTCACCCCTGTGAAAGGGTCATTTAACCCCATGCAGGACGAGAACCACTGGTCTAAAGATTGCCAACGTTCAAGAAGATAAGATGAAATTACCAAAATTCTTGCAAAATAAAGCACCCCCTGTAGATAGTCCATTGTGTGATTGTTTTTTTTAAATATGTATTTTATATGTATGAGTGTTTTGCCTGAGTATGTCTGTGCACCATGTGTGTGAAGTGCGCTTGAAAGTCCAAAGACAGTGACTGGCAGCTTTGAGCCCTCTGGGTGCTGGGAATCCACCTTGGGTCCTCCGAAGAGCTTCTAATCAATGAGCTCTGTCTCCAGCCCTGTGTGTTATTTTTATAATCGATATAGTGGCTTCTCTGATTTCACTGAAAAACCTCAAGTGTAAAGTTAAGTGGTTCGATTACTGTGGAAATATTAGATAGCTAATGTCGTCATTACGTTCTTATGATTTAAGAGGGAGTATCACATAGAGTTAATTCAATCCTAAATTAAGCTTTACAAGTCTGCCTAGAAAGTGTCATATATATAAAAGTGTGTGTTAGCAATGAGCCAACCACTTTGCTTACATTAGCTTTAAGTCAGAGATAACGTTTTTTGCTCTTAAAATTTTTATTTTAGTTTTTGTTGTTTTTAAAGATTTTTTTTAAAATTACATTGTGTATATGTCTGTGTGAGGTGCACACTCTACACAGTATGAATAGAAGTCGGAGGACAAACTCTTCCATGTGGGACCTGGGCATCGAAGGACCTTCACAGGCTGAGCCATCTCACCATTCCACAATTTTTATGTTTTATGATAGATGTAAGCCACTCAGTGAAAAGTTATTGAAAAGCAAAAAAAAAAAAAAAATTTACCTTGCTTTTTGAATCTCTCAGTGACGTTTCTGTTAAGGCAATTACACAACAAAATGTCATTAGAAATGATGCTTTATGAGTGTGTGAATATTACTTAGTGAAATATACATTACAGCCTCAATCCCGCCAACTCAGAATCCCGCCCTCCCCTCTGCTCGGAGCTCACCAATTTTCATGGTTCTCGAAGCTCCAGGTTTGGTGCCGTAGCAAATCCTTTGCAGCTCACACCTTCCTGTGAGCTTCCGCATCATAAACTTCATGCAGCGCCACAAAAATTTACAGTAAAAATATAGGCACACCTGGATCAGCATCCTGTGGGGAACAAAAGACAGCACCCTTCCGATAGAAAGCTGGGAGAGAAAAGAAGCAGCCGCCACCAGCAGGAAAAGAAGCCGGGAAGAAAACCAGCCATTAGATTTTCATGTCCACGGGTGTTCATGACTCCACTCCGGAGAGTGACAGTTACTATGGCTACACGAAGCCAAGAAGCTGAGAGCAAAACCCTGAGATTCTTCTACCATCTCTGTCTAAAGTCTTTTGGAACTCGGTCGGTGCTAATATTGCCTCTGCCTGATTCATGGGGTGGGGTGTGCCTCCTATTGCTTAGATGAAGGGTTGTTGAGCTCCCCAAACTGGCCCCACCCCACCCCTACCACCCTCTCCAGCCATTCCTTAAGGCCCTGTATTTACTGCTGGCAATCTCTCCTTTCCCCTCTCTCTCTCACCCTTTCCTGTCTCCCCGTGTCCCCTCTGGTGATTTCCTTTGGCTGCATGGTACTGACCCATCCGATCCCAGCATTCACTGCTCCTGCCCTAGAGCTTCCCCATCCCCATCAGTTTGTGGAGGAGGGGGAGGGGGAGGGGGGGAAGGAGGAGGAGGAGGAGGGGGAGGAGGAGGAGGAGGGGGGGGAGGAGGAGGCACTTTTGATCTAGTACTACTCTTCCTCCCCCAGGACAGTGTTCTCTGGTTTAAACTTTCCAGAGACACCTCAGCGAACCATCTCCAAGCATACAAGTATTAAATGAACTTGGGACTTTGGTTTTTATGTAGATTTTCTATTTAAAAATGGAAGTGCCGGTTCGGTTCCTTTGTGCTATTGTCCCAAATCTCACAGTACCTCTTGCTTTAGAGACAATGACAACCTGTCACTCAGACTGTTATGTTCAGCCCATCTTGTCACATTGTGTTCCTAGGAGACAGAATTATTTCTATTACTCCCCACTGGTGTCGTTTCTAAAAGATTTGGATGTTCTCTGATTTTCTCTAGTTCCAAAATGAGATGTTTAGGGTTATTCAGATACGTTACAGTGGTTAACATTCTTAACAATGATTAATTAGTCAACCAATTACTTGGTGATAATCATGCATTTGAATTGTTCAGGTCCAAATATCATCAACAACCTTGTATTAAAAGTTTAAAGCCTAATGTGTACAAAGGCACAGGCTTTTGAGCTTATAAACACACACACGCACACTCACGAGCACACACACACACACAATGGTGACAAGAAAGAGCCAGTATCCAAGCTGCTCCACAAAAGGAAATAATGGAAGAAAATCACACCCTAGGAAGCTAGTAACATGAAAATGCTCACAATATTTACTAGATTTCACAAAAATTCACATGCAACGACTTACGTTTTCTCTAAGAAATAAAACCATTTTAATAGTGATTTATTGTTAATTATTGGAGTCATCAGCAGTGATTTATTTTCTTGATTTACTAAGTGCATTTTCTTTTTTCTATATTTTATTTTAAAAACCTCTAGAATGATAAATACCCTAAGGTATATAAAATGATCACCAAAAGTCATAATAGAATATGCTTTTTCCGTGCACAGCCAGTTACTATGAAACCAATTGGACGCTACACTTACTACATTCCAAAGTCTGACATTTCAGTGTTCAAGTCAAATATATTCTAAGCTCTGGTAGGATTCGGATTAACAGGTTTCAAAAAAAAGTTATCCTAAAAATAAATTTAGTAGAACATTTTGATTAGGCAAGTGAAAAGGTTATAAAAACCTCAATGTGTTCATTCGGAAAAGGAATGTTATTTTGTAACTATTGAATGACTATTGGGGTAGGGGGGTGGGGGGGAGATTGAGTTACATTTGTTGACTGGTCACAAGCCAACAGGGATAGAAATCCTGCGAAGTATTACTTGCATTATAATGTAAGGGAGGGAAGTTAGCACATCTGTTGTGTTTTGGCTTACTATCACAAATGGCCTCAGCCTGAGGTGTCCAAACACAGCCCCCTTTCAAGTCTGTCTGTTTATCAGGACTCCAGACCACACATCTCTGGGTCTTTGTAGCACCAAATCCCGAGAGAGCCAAAAGGCTCTGAAAATCGCTCACGGACTGCTAATGTTTAGAACTTGAATGTCCTCCATGTGTCAAAGACTTGCTCCCTAGGAAGATACCACTGGGAAGTGGTGAGACCTAGCAGGAGGAGGTCTTCAGGTCACTGGGGGCCTGTCAGTGAAGGGGACTGTGGGGTCCTGTCCCCTTCCTCTCCCTTTGCTGCGTGGTCACAGGTGAGCAGCTTTGCTCCCTGGGTACTTCCGACCTGAATGGCCACCTTACCACAGGTTCAGGGCAGCAGTGACTTCAAAATTATGAGTTAAATGGATCTTTCTATTTGAAGTTGCTCTCGGGTGTTGACTACAGCAAGAGAAGCTTTTTAACACACGGAGCTTCTCCACAGTCACTCCTCTAGAGCAACATCAACAGCTACTTTATAGCTTAAATTAGGCTCTGAGACGTCACCCTCTGTGACTGCCATATAAGGCCTGCACACAGGTGTGTCTTAAGAGTTACAAGTGTCATCAAGGTGTCAGGAAGTAACTTATAGCCTGGGTATCCTGCCCTCCCCAAATCTCCTTGTATTTCAGAAGAAAAAAACCCACATGGCTTTTGTAAGTAGATAATTTTATATAAAAAGGGGGAAAAAAGACATCGGATTCTGTTTATTTCTCTCTCTCCCTTTTTATACCCCTCAAAGAGGTTTACATGATCAAGAGTGGTGAAATGCAGTAGAAATTGTATGGTGGGCTTAGGATAAAAGCATCACTCTGAAGATGTGACAAGACTGCAGCATCCCTGTCTCAGTCACATAAATCACCCAGCAAACCACGAATGACAAACTCGGTGAGCTGGCACTCACGTGCTACCTACGCTGCTGTGAGCTTCACGCCTGCAGTCTCTGTAATATTTGTTATCCAAGATAAATTTAAATTTCCACTTCTCTCTCTCTTTTAAAGAAGGGAAGTTTGTCTTAGAGACATGTATTTTATGTGTATAAGTGTGCTGGAGTGTATGTATGTATACAACATATGTGTCTGTGTATGTATGTGTACAGCATGTGTGCCTGTGTATGTATGTATACAGCATGTGTGCCTGTGTATGTATGTGTACAGCATGTGTGCCTGGTACCTGAAAGTTCAGAAGAGAGAGTTGGAGCCTCTGGAACTGGAGTTAGGGATGTTTGTTGGCTGCAGTGTGGGTGCTGGGAGCCGGGCTGCAGTCTTCTTCGAGAGCTACAAGTGTTTGTAACTGCTGAGACAACTCTTTAGTTGTTTTTCTAATTAGCCAGCATGCACTTCATTTAAAGAACAGCTTGCCATTCTAAATACTATATTAAAAAATATCCAGATCCTCAGATCAATCAGAATTTTGACAGATATTATCTATCTTGTGCCTACTGCACAGACTAGTCTAGGCAAGGCGTGCTTGAACGTAGACGATCCAAGTCCTTTCTATGTCGACACTGTAGGACGGTAACGATGCCCAACTTTCCACCTCATGGAAGGATCAAATCAACACAATTGCATATGCGTTGATTTCATTATCAAAACTATGAAGTTCATGGGGGAAATTCTTGATCAAAAGAACAAAATTTTACATGGTAGAATGTTTTATGAGATTGTTAACTGTATTGACATATTACTCAGAGGAGGAGGAAATTAAGAAACACACATAAATATGTCTTTCCTTTTTGATTGAGGAAGGGGGGGAAGGGAGAGGATAGAGGGAGAGGGAGAGGGAGAGGGAGAGGGAGAGGGAGAGGGAGAGAAAGAAGGGGAAGAGGGAGGCAAGGTTTGTCTAGTTCTTCTCAGGGTTGAGGAAATTCTTAGGGCTCATTCTTGTCCCTTTCCCATTGTGCTCTATGCCCTTGGGTTTGAGAGGGGACATTGCAAATGCGGCCCTGGGAGAGACCTCCCTCTGTCTCTCACCCCTTCCACTGATGACACTGAGGTATGGGGAGCTTCTCCACACCTGAATCAGCTCCTGATAAAAGTTTTAAGGACATTGCTTTTCTCCATTCACTACTGATAAGTCCATTACATTTTGTAGGCATTGTCAGGACTAGAAGGCGAAGGCTGTGACAGTCACCCGTGAGCAGGCAGTAGAGTTTTGCCCTTGTTTCTGGCTTTTAATCATGTATTTCTTATAATGTTCCAGAATGAGGTGCTTAAGAACAGGGAGATTCAGACCCAATAACAAGACCTACTATATGTCTCCCATCTCCAATGTTTTCTGCTACTGCTGTGGGTTTTTCTTGGCTGATTCCACAGCAATGTTCTTCCATAAAACAATTACGACTATAATTAGTATTGAAATTCACTCTCTAGCCTCAATAGGAGTAAATTATTGAAAATGAATCATATCCTTGTCACCAAATAAAAGTGAATTCCTGACTAGGCTGCTTCATGAGAAGAGAGCTGACGACCGAACGGAGACTCAGGAAGAGGAGATTCAGCTAGAGCCCTGTGGTGCTTTGCTTGAGGATTAGGGGTGGGTACCTGTGTCACATACTATGCCATCATCTAAAATATGGGTATTTGATGTCTTCATTCAAAATGATAAGAGAAAACAGGTTTAGAAAATAGTTTCATTGAATGTGCTACTGAGAGTCAGTTCTTGCTTGAAGAGATCCTGTAATAAACAAGAAGTAGACTCTTGGTGAGAAACTAGAATATTCAAAAGGAGAACCAGTGGTTGGCTCAAATCACAGTTGCCCGATCACAGCCTAAAACAGCCTGAGAAACTTCGAGTGTTCGCCTAAGGTTCTTGTTTAAGGGGATTTGCAATTGGAATAGAATTAACTTGTCAATGGTGTTTGACCGAGTGAAGCAGAACTTCTCCTTCACACACTTTCAAAAGGGAAGAGTCAGAAAATTGGATATGTGAACCGCAGTGTAAAATTACATGTGGGAGAAAGAAAACACCCACGAGTCTCTAAAAAAATGTTTCTCTCCTCCAGAGAGGGGAGAGTCCTGAGGTCCTGTCACCAGTGGAGTGGGGCTCCCAGTCCTTCCTAACATTCTTTCTCTGAAGAGACCATACTGCCTTCTGAAGAATAAAAATTAAAGGGGTTGGTGGGTAACTATTTTCCACGGTTTGATGCTGTCTCTAATCTGTTGCCATGGTGATGGGCGTTGTGTTTACATCCAGGGAGATTTTATCTGTGGGTTTAGAGAATACACAGGGATCACGAGGTCAGTGAAATAATTAATTAATTAATGTCTCATCCTCTCCTATTCAAGGAGAAGAAGATGGGGGATTAATTCAATTTATTAATGCTATCATTACTCAAATTAAAAATCTGATACTTAAAAGCATTCCTTTTACGAGATTCATGTTTTTTAAAGTCACATTTTTTTGCTTTGTGAATTTTATTCACGAGGAAACCAGCAAACACTATATACTGACCTTTAGGACATACTTAAATGTCATATTAACTATAAACTTTTATTGGCAAATAAAAGAACTTTTTAAACTAGGGTTTGAGGAGGTGACTCTATCAGTGCTCTCTTCACAAGCAGGAGGACCTCAGTTCAATCCCGAGCACACACATAAAGAGCCAGGGCAACACTAGTGATGGGGAGGCGGAGACAGGAGGGCCTCTTGGTGGCTCTTCTGCAACTCTAGGTGAATCAGTGAGGTCCAGGGTTAATGGGAGACCCTGTCACAGAAAACAAGGTGGAGAATGACTGAGGACAACACCTAACACTGGGACCTTTGCCCCCACATACATGTATATATACATGCTTTTGCACTTGGCCACACACTTGCACATAGATACACACACAAGAATAAAAAATAAAAATTTAAAGATGAAATATTGTAAATTAGTATGATAATTCCAGAGGAAAATATGTGGTTCTGTCCTCTGAAACGGTACAGAAAAGCTTAGTCATTTAAAGATGAGATTGATTTTTGTCTTTAATTATGTGCTTGTGTGTGTCTGCATGTGGTGTGTGTGTGTGTGTGTGTGTGAGATATAAGTGTATATGTGTGAGTGTTCACACCTGTATGTGAGTCTGTGTGCATGTTTGTATGTTGGTGTGCGTCTCTCTCTCTCTCTCTCTCTCTCTCTCTCTCTCTGTGTGTGTGTGTGTGTGTGTGCATGCACACACCTGAGTGCACGTGCCTGCCTGCAAAGGCTAGAATTTCACATAAGATGAAGTTACTGGTGGTTGTAGGTTGACAGAGGTTGACTTTGAGAACTCAACTATTTTTCAAGAGCAGATGTGCTTGCTGTTTAACACACATCTACTCTTAGGAGCATCTCCTAGGCGATAGGAAAGCCAACCTTGTTTGTCTCACAGGGAGGTAAGAAGATGCCTTGGAGTAATGGTGGTGGTTTTTTTTTTTTTTTTTTTTTTTTTGCTTTGTTTTGTTTTGTTTTGTTTTGTTTTCTGTTTTTGACAGAAGAAGAGGGAAATTCCAACTGATAAATAACTAGAATCCAGAGCAGCTTTTATGGGGTGCCCCTGGCTTTCATTGATCTTGCCTCTGTAGGAAAGGGGTTTAATAAGTAGTCACACTGGCAAAGAGTGAGCCCCCGAAAAGCTGAGGGAAAACAGAGCACAGGACTGGCAGTAACCCACTCCACAGACAGCACCCGGAGGGAATATGGGGGAAAAAGATTCGAGTTAATAGATTTTTACAAGAGTGAACAAAAAACAGTTGTTCATTTCAGTGAATGAAAACATAAAATGTGTGCACACAGATATATGTAGATTTATCATTTATATGTGTGCACATGTACACTTATGGTTTGTGTAGATGTATGCATTTGTTTTATATACACATATAAACATATTTGTGAAGATAGGTACATATGTATGTGTCCTCTAAAAGAGAAAATTATGAGAATGGATTAAAATACCAACTTCTGTGAGAGGAATTGGCTGAGTGGGTCATTCATGTACTTTTCTGGGTTTTGTTTTTATTTATTTATTTATTTATTTATTTATTTATTTATTTATTTATTTAGGCAGCTTCTCTATCTAATAAACTCTATCAATGCTTCAAGTGATACTAAGCAAATTCAGACATAACCACACCCCCTACATGGTTTCCCCTCAAAAGCTCAGGAACTCAGTTGGTATCGGGTGGGACACTTGCCTGGATAGTCTAGAAGCCAGACTACAAATGCATTTGTAATTTGCCCAAATGAGCTGAGTGGTTTCAGGCAAGCTACTTTGCCTCTCTGGGACCCCGATTTTACATGTGTGTTAAGGGAAGGGCTTAGACTGGGCTTTTACTTAATGGGAGATAAGCAAGCAGAGAAAAGAATTCTCTTTGAAGCCTGCCTTGAAGCGGGGTAGAAATATGGCCATGCTTCTGGGCTGTTTGATGCTGCAGTTGCGACTGCCGGATTATCTCTACATCCCTCTATTTGCCTTCTGCTCACTCTGTGGCATCCACGTCTCTCGAAGTGGCCACTGGTGCTACAGCAGTCACTTGACTCACAGAAGCTTTTCCATCTCTCACATCTGCTGTCCTTATTCTAAACCACTAATGTCCTAGGTTCTGGAGATGTTCAGTGACCAACGACATGCTTAGGATGTGAGGGTCCGAAGTTTGACTCCCAGCACCAAACCACGTTCTAACCACCCAGTTCCTTCGGTGTTACCACACCGAATACATCGGTGAACGTCCCAGAAAGCATGCAATGGCCACAGACCACACTCTCTCCTGTCTTAGTGTGGTATCACCTTTCCAGTAGCTCTGTTACTTGGGAGCAGAGACCATCTCTCAACCACGCATCTCACTCACAAAGACACAGGGTGGCACACAGCAAGGGGGTTACAAAATGCAGAAGCTACTGGAAATAGGTCTGCGTTCAAATGCTAAGCAACCTTCCTGGTCTTCCTCTATAAGACACCCACCCAGTCCTTTGTTACAGTGGCTCTAAGAAAGACGCTATAATATGGTGTCATCTCAGTAAGTGCTTACTGGGAAGATTCAGAGTACCTAACTGTTAGCTACGTGTGAATGACTTACAAGGCCCCATACAGTTGTGTTTGCGAGTGATGAGGCTTCAGTTAGCCAATCAGAACAGTAAAATGTTTTCCCCCCTAATTACTTCAAAGCTTGGAGGGATGGGCAGGTCTGCTGTGTTGCTCAGTTTCTCATGGAGGTTAGCAAAAATTGAGCTTAGCACATTTTTCTCCCTTCTTTTCTAGCTTCAGGAATGAACATACACAGGAAGGTTCACAATGGAGGAATGAGATACTGGGACTGGAACCATCAGTGGCAACTGTTTATGAGGGGTGACTTCAGAATTCCCTATATCCGAATCTTCCAAAATAATGTTCTGGTGACCTAAAAAAAAAGCCAATTTCAAAATAACGAAATTCTAATCTGAGTACAAGTCTTGAGCCCCATTACCAATCTTTCAATTGGATTAAAATAAATGCAGTATCTTATAAAACCGAAACCCTAAGCCTTAGTGCCACGTGGGGTGTAAAACATGCTGACCTCCTTTTTCTCATTCACTGTATTTTTTTTGCTTTCTTTTTATGTAGTGGTGTCTAGTGTCAGATTGGCTGCCCGTGGACAGTTAGCCAACATCCCACGACTGTGTTTCTCTCCAGACATATCCTTTCCTGTAGCAATTACTGGTTCCATCTGATGTGTTTAAAGAGACACACATGAAACGTTTTCTTTTCCCCTTTGTTCTCTGAAGAGCTCCACTATCACTCTATGCGATGGCAGCAGCAGCTGAGGGAGGCTTCCGCTGTGATTTGATTGGCCCATTCAAAACCTGATCTCCATTGTGAAGTGTTAAGGGGGTTGGGCCAGTGACACCTTTTAGAAATGATGGGGCCATGAATGCACCACCCTCGTGACTGAGTTCACTAATGGGTTAGCGGATCAATCCATTTATGATCTTGAGAGTAGGGCTCTTATGTAGTCTAGTTTGGGCATCTGTCATAGGCCCCTCTCACCACGTAGAGCCTTGTGAAGTCTTGGGGTTCTTTGGGGTGGCAGCAAGAAGGTCCTCTTCGGATGCAGTCCGTCTACCTTGGACCTTCCAGGTTCAAGAATCATAAACTGAATACATTTTTCCTTTTTAAATAAATTGTTTGGATTGAGGCATTTAGGGGGAAAAAGACTAACACAGACATTGTATAGTTTAAATGTGAGTTAAAACACATTCTTTCTTAAATCTGGATCCCTCAAAGTGAATCTAGCTTCTTATGGTATTCATCCAGGACATTTCCTTTGACAGATTAATCTCCTTGTGGTCTTTTAAGTAAAGTTAAAATTCTGCACAGTAAAAGTCAGCTCCTCATTTTACCTAATGCAAGGAATCACATTCTTGGGCCTGTCATCTCTAAGCGTTTTCTCAACATCGAAGGGTGGACAAGAGTCAGAGAGGAGCCTCACGCACAGGCTAGCCTCCTTCAGGATGCAGTGCCAACAGACCTGTCTTGGGGCCACAACAGAGGAACAGAGGACACAGCTCTCTGACTGGCAAGGGGGTGTCAGTTTCAGAGGGGTTACCGAGGGCGCTGAGGTCACTCACCTCAGGAAGTGCTTCATTGTGCAGGCGTTCACTCTCCCGTTGCTATGCCAACTGTCTTCCAGCAACTGCTTCCAGATTTGCTCTTGCAAAGTAAGTGTGGGCTACAGGGGAAAAGTAGATGAGTTACTGGGATTTCCAAACCAAGTCCTCCTGTCTTGCTGGGGTAAGACAGTATGCTCCACGCCCAGGGACTATCACTCCAACTGCCCAGCAGAGGAATCCAAAGGCTGGGGAGGAAAGCGGCAGCCTTTTGCCTTACAACTGTCCAGTTAACTTTCCATTTCAACTCACTTGCTGGGGATGGTTTTATGAGCTTCAGTAATAAGCCTTTTTCTCTTTGGGAGGCATTTTCCCCAGTATTTTAAGGAATAGCATGTATAAGAAAACAATAAAATATCATTATGATTTCCAGATGCTCCAGGACCCCAGCACTCTTAACTTTCCAAAAGCACAATTCAAAAAGAACCTCAAGGAACTGATACTATTGTTAAGCTCAGAATCAGCACAATTAGTATATGTTAACAGACGATTTTAAATAGTTGTTCAAGTGCCAGGTGCTCCTAACAAATAGATAAATGTGCCAAGTTCAAGGTCTTATTAATTAATTTAGCACAATGAACAGAGGAGTAAGGTCTTACATTTGTACATTTCCTTGCAGTTCAAATAAGAGATACAGAAAAATCATAGAAGAGGGAGTTAAGACTCTCAGGGCAGACGCCAGGGAAGGGGGCTGTGCAGCGCCATCTTCTGGATGTGTCATGGCATTACAGTCTTCCCGCAGTTGTGGTTATCCACCATTGGCCTGCACAAGACTGGTCCTGTCAACATGGCCTCCCCTACCCTTTGCTCAACTGGCGGCTATTGATAGATTCTGGGAGGGGAGAAGTCGCTGTCTGTAGTTGTGTATCCATTGGCGAGGCCACCAAGATCCAGTACACAACCCTGGTGAAAGTCAGTGTGTCACAAAATAAAGCAGGCAGGGAAGACTGAGGAAAGAGATCTGTAGAGAGGGGAAAAGTTGGAAGGGGAGGAAGAGAGCGAGGACGGAAGAGATTAGAAGACATTATAGACGTGTATGAAACTGTCAAACAACTAAGTCTTAATAATGTTTGCTTTCACGAAGCCTATGGTTTCTGGCCCATCTGCTCTCTTGGCTTCCAAAAGAACAGAGAGAAGATGCTCTTGAAAGAAGGAAAAGGGCAGCGTCAGGAGAGCAGAGTGGAACAGAGTGGCTGCACACACCGCAGAGGGCAGCGCCACAGACACCACCTGGAGCCACTCACAAGTCAGGGGACACACTCAGCCAGAGGTGTCTTTTCCTTAACACATGTGCATCTGCAAACATTCTCTCCAATGTAGAGTCTACATGTTTGAAAAAAAAAAATCTGCACATGGAGATCTGTGGTAGGTGGCTTCTGGCAAGACGGAGAGGGGAGGACTGACCTTTGACATTATAAGTTCTCTTAAAATATGTTAGAAGCAAAATTAAAAATAATACTTGTCCGGCTGGAGAGATGGCTCAGCGGTTTAAGAGCACTGGCTGCTCTTCCAGAGGTCCTGAGTTCAAATCCCAGCAACCACATGGTGGCTCACAACCATCTATAATGGGATCGGATGCCCTCTTCTGGTGTGTCTGAAGACAGTGACACTGTACTCACACACATAATAAATAAAAAAATCTAAATGCAAAATTGTAAGTTATTTTAGAAAAAAATACTTGTTCCTTTTGGGCGGTAGAAGCATTGCATCATTCTTTGTTTATCTGTGGCTTCCAAATGAATTCAATTATGAATCCAAATTTTAATTTAATTATGTAATGCTTCCAGAGAGCTTATGGTTTCTCATATATTCACCTTTGCAAGGAGCCGGGGAGTCTTTGGAGAAATGGTCAACTTATAATTGGGTCATGCTGAGAAACATTGTTCCAGAAAGGGATGTGCTCAAGACAAAAAAGGGGGGGTTATTTAAAATAAACACAAATAAACATGGAATGAGACCCCAATGCCCAGAGAAGGAACAATCTGGACAACAAGATAAAGCAATATTGAATTAGAACCTATGCGTAATGAAGAACCATGGTTCTGTATCCGTGCAAACAGGAGACTGGATCAGCAAACACAGGGTGAAGGCTACATAAGTCTCTCCCACTCAAGAATGCCAATTAAGTAGGTTGACCCTTCACCTTCAGGGGAGCTGTGCAAAACTTCTGACCCCTTAAAGGAAGGACAGGTCTAGTGTCTTTCTGAATACCCTAAGGTGAGAGAAGTAAGGTAAGTGACATGTGACAAGCACTTGCCCTAGTCAGGTGCTAAAGGCAAATGTCACCAGAAAGATGTCTCATGGACAGTGAATAGCAATATGTAGATGATACTTGCTTCTGTGGCTTCCTCTCAGTCCTATCCTTCCAGTCTAATGCAAGAGAAACATCCGACAGATCCCAGAGGGAGGACACACTACCCAGTATATGACTCAAAATGCTCAAGGTAATCAAAAACAAGGAAAGTCCAGCAAAGTCCAGAAGCCAATGGCTATTTTCCTAAGGAGACAGGTCCACTAAATGATGTATCCTAGGCAGGGTCCCGAAAGCAGAAAAGGAGGTATAAGATCACAGCTAAGGAAATGTTAATAAAGGTAGGTTCAGAGTGCCAAAGCTCATTCGGTGGGTAGAAGCGCTCACTGTGTAAACCTAATAACCTCAGTTCAGTTATCACAATGGAAGAAGAGACCAGACTCCTGAAAGGTGACCTCTGACCTACACACACACACACACACACACACACACACACATGGGTGGCATGTTTGTACTTGCACTTATACACACACATTATGCACATACACACAGAGTAATGATAATAAAACAAACCTGAAGATACTTATAATGTGAACTTGGATTAATAATGAGATCCTAATTAATAATGAGAACCTGCTAGTTGTGGTAGGTTTACTGTGTCAGTGCAAGATAAGGGTACTGGAAATTGGGAGATATAGTATAAAGGAACTGTATTACTATGGTAACTTCTCTGTAAATGAATATCATTCTGAACTTGTGTTTTAAAGAATTAATGCCTCTTATGCCTTACACCCAGGGTTACACAGTAAAGATACCGGGTGAATTAAAGGGATGTGGCTTCATTCTTCATATCTAATCTTCTTGAGTGACAGCCCTATACAGGATAGCATTCAGGCTCCGTTTACCTGCCCATTGTGGAGGGGAAGTGGGGGCAATAATGCACGCACAAAAGAGAGAAATAGAGAGAGAGAGAGAGAGAGAGAGAGAGAGAGAGAGAGAGAGAGAGAGAGACAGACAGACGACAGAGAGAAAGAGAGAGGAGGGAGAAGGAGGGGGAAAGAAAGAGAGACAGAGAGAGAGAGGGAGAGAGAGACAGAGAGAGTCAGAGAGAGAGAGAGAGAGAGAGAGAGAGAGAGAGAGAGAGAGAGAGGAGACAAACAGACAGATGGATGAATGCATGATTTACCGTGTAGTTCCTTGGGTAGGGTCTATTGGGATGAGTGTAAATCATTGGCCCTGGCCAGGGTGCTGGGGATGTGTCATCTGCATAAGGAGAAATTCCAGACACTGCCAGACATGACCTTATAAGAGGAGAGGAAATTAAACTGGCTACCAGGTTAGGAAACCTCCTGCATGGAGGGCAAAGCTGGGGCCAAAGGGCTACCTTAGCTGGGACATGCAGGCCCGGGGTGGGGGAGGGATGTTCTGGGGTTTGGACATACCTTGACACCCACTCCCCCATCCCAGGGTCCCATAGCTCCCAGGTCCCATAACAGGAAAGCAGATAGGTACTTACACACAGAAATACAAGTAGAATGGTGTCACGAGACACCAAGTAAGAGAGACTACCATCTTAAATACAGGGGGTTGGGGGGGATCCCTAAAAAGCACATACCAAACCCCAGAAGTGAAAGAAAGCACAGTGTGTATAGAGAAGCTGTTCCTATGCCTCAAGGTGGCTCTCAGTGAGAAGGCAGTAAGATGTGGAAGGCCTATCAGAAGGCTTTGTAAACGATGTTTGTAAAAGAGTTTTAAACATCTCCCATGGGTAGTGAGAACTACAGCAAATTTTCAGGTTTCAAAGTAACATAATTTGATTATTGGGGCTGGAGAGATGGCTCATGGTTAAGAGCACTGGCTGCTCTTCCAGAGGACCTGGTTCGATTCCCAGCAACCACATGGCGGTTTAGAACCACCTGTAACTCAGTTCTAGGGGATCTGATGCCCTCTTCTGGCTTCAGAGTACATAAGGCATGCAAATGGTGCACAGACATTTGTGCAGGCAAAATGTCCACACACATAAGACAACAGTGAATTTTTAAAAACATACTCTGATTATAGTACAAAGAATGCATTGTACTGGGGTGAAACTGCAGGTAGTTGATACCATTTGGAAGCTTTCGGTGACGCTCCTGGTAGGGATAATGGTATAGAAAGGCAGTGGTTAGAGAGACATCATGATGATTTTGAGAGATGCTTAGTGAGAGTTGATGGTGGGTTTGGCGAAGGAAAAGGAGGAGCCAACACAGGCCTCTGTCTGTGGACGGCAGCTGGACGGCAGATGATACAGGGCCCTTGGTAAATGGGCTTTCTCAGCGTGCAGTTAGGATCACAGTCCAGATGGAGTTACTAAACAAACCGATCACGGCAATTCTTCCTTGTGAGGATGAGACTAAATTCGAGTTCTCATAAAGCAGAGGTGGTAAAGGCTGCGTCACACCCAGGGATACATGGTCAGACTCAGCGGGCCATTTCCCCCTCAAGTGGTTCCATTTCCTACAGCTACAGAAACTGGTTTAGTTTAGAACTCTTTTATGCCAATTACCAAAAAGATAGTACTAAGTTCTCTTCTAGGGAGCACGGCCTCTCTAGTCGCAGGTCCTTGGCCAGACATCAAGATGTAAATTTATGGGGGGGGGGGAGTCATGGCTGCAATGTAATTTGTAACTGAGGAAGGCTTGCTATCTCTGGGGAAAGTCGCCATGTGGTAGAGATGGGTGGTTATGAGACAAAGTTCAGGAGAGAAAATTCAGAGCTGGAACCTACCGCTGATCATCCGGTAGCTTTAGTCAAGCTGCCCTGTGTGTCTAGGGGCCAGTGGGAGGGGTAGTTATACCTACCTTCCAAAGACTGGATGGACCACAGTGTCTAGGTGCTTAGTGTCCTTAAAGTACACAGCGGGGACCCAGGGCCTGAGTGGCCATGGCAAATCACTTTGTCATTGTCATTATGTCCCCACCTAAAGTAAAAGATCATTTTGCTAACAGCCACTGAAGAAGTTGGGAATAAGAGACTCCGGCCAGCTTTTGTGACCTGAACTGGTACAATGGTGGCAGTTTGAGCAAGAAGCCAACGGGTGATGAGTATTTACCAGAGAGCATCAACCAGGTTTGCTTATTGGGAGAAAACAGTGATCAGTTGTGATAATCTGCCTCTCAGCAGGAGGCACCAGTAACGATGCTAACAACTTAGACCTACTTTATTTTGTTCCCTCCCATGACACATCAAAAATGCCTTGTTGTTAAACAGTAAGTGGAATGCCACTTAGCCCATTTCCTGTTGGCAGATGATTATGTAAGTCAGCCTAAATTTATAGGAAAAAAATGCTAAGCTCACGCTATGGCCTGTCTGTTTATGTTTCAGATGGGGCGCTGTCCACTGCAATCTTTGTGGTAAGAACTGAGAGTGTGCAATCTATGGTGCTTTGAGTTGCTATTGCTAGGAGACATTCTTTGAGTTGCTTTGCAGCGAGGGTGCCTAGAACCACGGTCCTCCTTTGTGGTCAATTTAGCGCTTTGTAGGTTTCCCTTTATTTCCATCACCACAGTGTGGCTACAGTAGACACCTGGAGTGTCTGCACACGCTGGTCTATTAACTTCGATGATTACATGGAAATTACTTAGTTGGTTATAACTAGTTCACTCATTGACAAATGCAGATGTCCACCCTTTTTGTTCAGTTCAGAAAAAGTTTATCAATTTTTCCTGGCTAGACAATCTTTTGCTACCTCTTTCATGGGAATTAAGGAAAACGCAAAACCCATTCTGTGAACTGTTTCTACCCCATGACTTGCTATCTAGAAGGAGGTTATTCTAGGGTGGACACCATAAGTTTCTGTTGTATTCTGCATTCTTAATATAAATTGTGTGTGTGTGTTTGAGAGAGAAGGGAAAGAGAGAGAGAAGAGAGAAGCGAGAGGAGAGAGAGAGAGAGAAGAGAGAAGTGAGAGGGGAAAGAGAAAGAGAGAGAGAGAGAGAGAGAGAGAGAGAGAGAGAGAGAGAGAGAAGAGAAGAGAAGAGAAGAGAAGAGAAGAGAAGAGAAGAGAAGAGAAGAGAAGAGAAGAGAGAGACCCCCATGTTGCTTAGAGGCCAAAGGAGAATGTCAAATGTTCTATGACCCTCCTGCTTATTCCCCTAAAACAAGGCCTATCTCTGAGTCTGGAGCTTGCTTTTTTGGGCAGCTGGGGCATTAAGTTCCAGAAATCCTCCTGTCTCTGCCCCTACCACTGTTGGGGTTCCAGGTACTCACATCTATGTTCAGTTTTTACATAGGTATTAGGTATGGACTCAGGTCTTCAGACTTGTGCAGCAAGCATTCTTATCTACAAATCCATCTTCTTACCCCCTACAAATGATATTTTTTATATTTCTTTCCTACCCAGGCTCCTAAACTTTTTGGTGCCTGGTGTGCTGTGCTCTCTCTGTAGTATTTGTCAGAATGAATGCTGTATCTTTCTCAGGACAACGAATGTTAAAAGCATCAATTGATAATAACACCAGTAAGACAAACTCTAAATTTCACACCTGGAAGAGAAAAAAACCCCCAAAAAACAACAAAAAAACCAAACAAAAAACAAACAAACAAATAACAAGAAGAACAACAAAAACCAAAACTAAAAACCAAAAAACCCTAGTCCTTATTTTTCCTACGATAATGAATCCGATTATAAACTAGGCCTGTGAAGCTTGGCAGGGCCCTGCAGTGACTTGTCTCCCTGTGTACAGAGATGAGCAGATCCAAAGAGAAAGATCAAATGACTGAGCTTGCTGATCAAACACCCAGAGATGAGTTGGCACTTCACTATGGGGCTGGGCTGTTATCTGCCTCTTCTCTCTTTTTCCAGCAGGGAGGGAAGGGACAGTGATCACTGGTCCATGGCTTCTGAAAGGCTCCTGGCCCCCCAAACATCAGGGGACTCAGCTGCCTTCTTTGAGCATGAAGTTCCCTGCAGTTCTTTGTAAAGTACCACAGAGTAAACCCATCTTTTCCATCCAGTCATTGAACACACCAGGGAAGGAGTCAGAGACTCCACTAGAGGCAGCAGAGCTCCTTTCTTCAAAATCTTAATCCCTACCCGTGGGGTGGGGCAGAAAAGCAAGAAAAAAAAAAAAAAACTACCTTTTGTGCAGTCTTCAAATTTTAACTGATTGTATTCTCTAACAACCAAAATGTTTGTGAGCTCATGATGCTTACACACACACACACACACACACTCACTCACATACACCCCACAAAGCAAGTACTATTTTATTCTAACATCTGCCCAATATGATTATCCCACTATTTAAAAAACTTGTATAGAGTACATTTAAAAATAAAATGCAATTCTCTGCTCTTCCCAAGTGCTGGGACTTAAGGTATGTGCCACCAACACCTGGTATAACATCCAATCTTAAAAATTAGATCTTAGTTTAAGGTTTTGCAGAATTAATAACGACTGTAAACACCACTTGCTAAAAGTTGGGCAACAACCAATGGGTTTTGCTTGTATGAACTCAACTCTAGCCACTTTGTGAAGTGAACTGTAATGATTGTGTCCATTTTGAGCTGGGGAAGTTAGAGAGGTTCGGACCTTCCAAGGAAGGGCTGTGGTTTAGCAGAGGCAGAGTTGAGATTCAGAGGCGGTGGCACTCAGCTCTTTTCTGCAATGCCTCTAGAAGCCACTGGGACAGTATTCCAGGTAGATATGGAAAATGAATAAAAACTGCGTTTAATTTACACTAAAGTGCAAAGCCAGGAAGTGTTGCTGTAAATATTAAATAAGTGGTAACCACATGGCACTTGCAGGGCATCTCTGTCTTAGCCACTCCACACCACGGTGGAGTACTCACAGCACTGGACTTCTTTTGGCCCAGGTGCGGTCCACTCTGCCCACCCCGGCTGCTTCCGTCCCGGGTGGTCCACGACCGCCCAGCGTGTTGTTTTCTCTCACTTTCCCTTGGCGTGTTGTTGCCAAGCCTTGCACACACACAACCCAATGCCATGGCAGGCTTTGAGCTTCCCGCCACTACACACTCTTTGAACTCAATTAAGTCGTCACATCAAAGAACACACCAAAATACTCTGATCCAATTGGTATGATATAATTTGCCCACCTAGATAAGTCAAATGATCCTGTACAGTTCCATCCCTCATAAAATATTCATAACGACCTTATCCATACAGAGATGCGCTGGGAGAAACATCCGAGTCTGCTTCCATGTTGTCTCCTCTTGAATCTACAGCTTTCTCCTCCTCCCTTCTCTTTTTCCTAGACTTTCCCCGCCTACCTTTCCTTCTCATCCAATGATAGGCTCGACCCACCTTGTTGTATAATGACGTCATCCTACAAGGAAGCCATCAAGGTCTGGGTCTCATGTGTATTCTGAGCCTCACAACGTCCAGGGGGAGCTACTGGGAGATCAGCTTCCAGGAATGGCTGACTTTTTGTGTTTATGGTCTTTTAAGAATGTGATGCAATAACAAATAGCGATGGTATTTCTCAGTCAGATAGAGATTTAGGAATCTACTAAAAACAGACATATAGTCGTCCTGGAGAGATGGCTCAGTGGTTAAGAGCACTGGCTACTCTTCCAGAGGACCAGGGTTTGATTAGCCTTCCCTAATGCCAGCCCCAGGGCATCCTACGCCCTCTTTTGGCGTCCTCAGGTACTGCATGCATGTGGTGCATAGATATACAATGCAAGTAAAACACCCTCACATAAAGTAAATGTAAAATAAACATTGCTTTAAGAAAAAGAGACAGATGTGTTTTTTTTTGACCCGCCCCCTCTTCAGCATGTTTAGGCGGAGAAGACAAAATGGAGGGAAAACGTGAATGCTCTTGAAAAGGCTCATGCTAACAAATGCCTGAGGCTGATGTAGTTTAAAGACAAGATGACCTCAGCTCACATGAATTCTTTATTATGCTCGGCATGTGTGCTTGTCGATAGATGGTTTCCAAAAAAAAAAAAAAAATCCCTCTCTAAAATGAGCATGCCAGCAGGGAACACATCTGCATGGATGCCAAGAAAGGACACAGATTGTGGGTGAGGAGTCTGGGCAAAAATAACCCTGCCTGAACTGCTGTGGCAGGCAGAGCCACAAACCAAACAAGAGCACCATCAGTCTCTTCAGACCAAATGGACCTAGTGTCAGATTCAGGTTGGGTGAGATCTAAATTAGCAAATTCAGACGATGTCTATGTTTTCAGCCTACTTCAAGTCCTGAAAAGTAACCAATCTCTACAAGGAAAGACGAGAGACTCATGACTTTAAACACAAACAACACAACACATTCGACAAAAAAAAATTAGAAGGAATTAGTAAGGCAACGGAGGACAAAGAGGAATGGAAAAGAAGAAAACCCTAGGGCTGAGTACATTCGGAGTACGGGTGGAATGCAATCTGGGGTTTAAGGTGTTCACACAAGGACTGAAAACTAGCAATATGAAAAATCACCACCCCGGGGAGTGGAGAAAGTCCTTGTGATCACACAGTGACTGTTCACACATGGCACCGAACACACCCCACTGGAGGTATAATGCTCACACATAACCGTCTCCCGAGGCCAAGTTCCAGAGCCTTTCTCTCCTCCTTGAGCAGTCAGCTTCAGAATTGCCCTGCTGACATTCATGGATGTGACACCTAGGGAGGCTTCTCCCTTCCTCAGACGGAAACACTCATCTGGAGTTTATTCTGTGATTTATAGCAACGGCAGCCCACGATCACTGTACAAGTCAAGGCCTCGCATAACATGTAAATTTACCGATGACCGGCTTCAACAGCATATACTGGTCTGTCTTTCAAGGTGGTGAAGATTTGTCCAGCACAGCTGGTGAAATCTGTCTCTGACTTTTCAAAGACCCCGGAAGCCTAAAAATATAATAGCACACTTGACACAAAATATTCTCAGTGTTTTCGTTTTGAAAATTAAAATTCTAAATCAAGTTCACAATAACGGACGGTAAATATGTGGACACAGCTTTTTTTTTTTTCTTTTCACATTAAAAGTAAAATGTCCTTTCTTGATAAATACAGATTTGGAGTGTAGAAGGACTGGAGACTGTATTACCAAGTCTGACTATTATGATGTTTTAAGTAATATAAAAGCATCACCCTGGTAGAAATAAAAACCCCTTTCCTGTATTTATTTTCTTAGTTCTAGTTTTGTGTAAGTGTGGGTATCTGTGGCTGGATGTGTCCACATGAGTGTAGGTGGCCATGAGAACCAGAGGCTTCTTCAACTGCTTGTTGCCTTTTTTTTTTTTTTTTTTTTTTTTTTTTAAGATAGAGTCTCTCTCTCCCATCTCCACCTCCTCTGCTCTGGGACAGCAGGTACTGCCCGGGGAATTTTACATGGAGATCCAGACTCGGGCCCTCACATTTGTGTGGTGAGCACTTCACAGACTGAGCCATCTCCCCAGCTCCTTACTGAGCTTTTTAACTCAGACTGTGGTAGTGTATTTCAGTGACATCCTAGGTTCAGCGAACTATGGACAGGGAGACCTCTGGGAACAGATTGGTGGTGATCAAGTTGTGACACGCTGGAGGAACTTCCAAACTTTAATATCCTTTCTTATACCAACCTCCAACTTTCAAACGCAAACAGTCTTTAAAATCACCATGCTCACAGATTCGTGTCTCCACCTTCAGTTTGCTATCAGGCTTCCTACCTTTTATTTCCTTGTCCCCAGACCACTAGCTTATGCTCAGCAAGTTGACTTCTCTCATGAACTTGTAGAGAAAGGATAAACATCTCCCCCACGCCGAGCCTCTCAGAATGCCTTGTACTCCGTGCAGAAACAGAAACTAGTGGGCCAAGATGGAGCTTACCTATAGCCCCCCACTGCTCAAGAAGTTAAGACAGGAAGATTAACAAGAGTCAAAGCCAGTCTGGGCTACTGTCTCAAAAACCCAAATCCAAACAAAACAAACACTCTCTCTCTCTCTCTCTCTCTCTCTCTCTCTCTCTCTCTCTCTCTCTCTTATCTAAGCAGAATTTTTTTTTTTTTGCCATGAAATAATCCCCAGAGAAATAAGATTTGGAGACTGTATAGTCAATCAATCAATCAGTCAATCAGTCAATAAATAATAAATAATGTTTAACACATGACATAGAAGCAGCCTACTAAAGAAACCTGTACTGCCACCAGCAGGCTGGTGCTGCCTCCACACCGTCTAGCATTGTTGGGGGGCTTTAATGGCCGCAACCCCTGGAATGGATGTCAGAAATAGATCTAAGGTTCAAATGTGTGTGGGAAAGGAAACATTTGGCATTTTTCAGCCCCTGTTGTGAAAAGTGGGATCTGTTTTGTAATGCAGGAGAGTCCCGCTGTGGTTAATTTCATGTGTCAACTTGATTGGGGCAAGGTGTTCCAATTACATTATTTCTGGGTATAGCTATGAATGTAGCTTCTGCAGAACATCAGTATTTGAATCCCAATACTCAATAAAGCACATTCCTCTTCACTCGATATTATCCAGTCTATGATGGGACTGAATGGAAGATGGAGGAAGGAGGAATTTGTCTCTCGCATGGTGGGCTGAGGAGGGTCTTCTTGCACTTGTCTTGCACTTGGGTAGAGTTACAACAGTTTTCCGGGTCTCTGGTTTGCAGACAACAGATTGTGGACTTTTCAGCTGCTCCAATCAAAACAGCCTATTCTTCATAATAGATCTACACACACACACACACACACACACACACACACACACACAGACACAGAGAGAGAGAAGAGAGAGAGAGAGAGAGAGAGAGAGAGAGAGAGAGAGAGAGAGAGAGAGAGAATGTGTCTATCTCCCGTTGGTTCTGTACAGCAGTGGTTACAGTTCTCAGTATAAGACAGGATTCTGAAGCTCCTGTTTAAAAAGAGTAACAAGTGTCCATTCTACAGTATAAACAAATGTCTCTGAAAGTCAAATAGTGATGCAGAGGGATGCCTGTGAATACACACCCACTATCATGCTCAATTAGATGTACAACTTAAGACACATGCCTAATTGTCCTTTTGTCTTTTTCCCCCCTGGAGCTAAGGACTGAACCCAGGGCCTTGCACTTGCTAGGCAAGCACTCTACCACTAAGCTAAATCCCCAACCCCGACACATGCCTAATTGTATGGCTGCTGAAAAACATAATCCTTCAGAATGAACAATTTCAAATATGAGTTACATAACTAAAGAATACTCTGGAAGTAACCCAGTGGTAGTCACAGAAAATACACACTTATATAATTGCTGATTGATTTATGATTGTTAGTTGTCTAGGTAATAATTAAGTATAAAGTAATAAAGTTAAATATTAATTTAAGAACAAAGGGCAGAGGTACAATAGTTATCTGTTACATATAGTTTGTTAAGATGAATTAGACACTGGCAGATTCATGTGCAAACACTTAAGAACTCAATTTGATTATCAGGTCATCTGAGCCCTAGTCCTACTCAGGGGGATTATTCTTTCTTTTTACACCTCCTGAGCTGTCCCAAGTGAGTCACTACAGTGTGCTGAACATTTTCTTTCTGACACTCTTTGGTTTGGGCTTGGATCGTTTATGAACCCAATCAAAAGTTCTGCTCATATTCAGTGAACCAAAGCTGTCTCCACAGTTCAGCAGTAGCTGAACTGGTACTTCCACACTCGGCCTTGGAACTGATTTTACATCCTAAGCGAACTTCATATCCATCCTTTTAATAACATAATCTTAGTCTTGATTTTTTTTTCTGGGCCAAGGAATATCAAGTTGGATCCTGATTATTACCCAAATCTACCTATTCTTTGAGAATCTCATGACGACCTATGCAGATCTGGAGCATTGATAAGGTAAAAATATTATGACCAGTACGGAATCCTAAAGTAAACCATTTCCATGTTTTGTTAACATAGTTCATCAGCATGAAACCACATGTCAGATTTAAATTCTGTGGCTCACTCTCAGATGGTTCAAGAGACTGGAAGACAAGCTTGGTGTCCCGAGGATTCCATGTATATGGTTTTTTTTTTTTTTTTTTTTTTTTTGATTTATCATATACATTTCTAGATGAACTGCCATTTAAAACAACAGTGGAGGAAATTCCTGGTACACTATAGAAAGGCAACTAAGCTGCGACCTCCTGTCTTGTTAAATCTTGGTTGGTACTTATTGGTTTCACACATTGGGCCATGCACACACTGTACACAGAACAGATACGAAGGCGTTGTATGTTAGGCACTTTAATAAAGGGCTTTTAAATTATGGCATGTGATATACATCTCAATTAACACAGTTCTAACGAGTGTCTACCATTTCAAGAGACCCTGTGATTTAAGTTTCACAACCCAAAGTAATTGCTTACATTTTTAAAGAAAGCTTTAAAACGCTGATGGATCTTCAGTCTAAAGACACTTTAAAATTAAAACCTAAGTGTCCCACTTTGGCTGCAGGATTTAGAGAAATCCATCTGGAACTGATGAGGAAAATTCTTTCCTGCTGGTCAGCTTTCATAGTGCTAGGCTGTGTTATGTAAGCCACTGGTCTTGCCGAGCCCTAGATCCTGCATAATACAAAACGGACCTGCCAGGCAAGCTATGCTGCTGGTACAAGAGTGGAGTGACTGTTCTGGAGGTAACCGACTGTTTTCTAATTGGCTGTTAGACGTGCTCCACGAGGGGCAGTGCCTGCCAGATCCCCTAAGCCTGTCTCTGAGAGGGCTATAGGCCGCAGAGGAACCAGCCCATCATGGCTGTTTTGCCCAGTGGTCATGTGGTGTGGTCAAATTGCGTTCTAAATATCTGTGTGACACCCACAGATTAGTTCTGTTCCCAACCTTGGTCAGAGAAGCTTCTTTTTGTAATGGGCAGCAGTAAATACAGAGACTCAAAATTGGTCCAAGCGCCGAGAATAAACGGCTGCTGTGTGCCTAGGCCTAATCGGATATCCGTAACAACTGCTTCCTTCCCAAGAGTCGGGGAAGCATCATGGGAGAGGGAGCAGAAAGAACGCAGTCACCGGGGCATGGGAAGAGTGGCATAGAATGCTGTCTGGACATGACATCATCACTGCATTCCTGAACTCACAGCAGCTCATGACTACAGCAGATCAGGATAGTCAAAATTCCATACGGATATGGGCAGGGCTCGGATATGGGTGGGGCCTCGGATATGGTAAGGCCTCGGATATGGGCAGAGCTCGGATATGGGTGGGGCCTCGGATATGGGCAGGGCTCGGGTATGGGTGGGGCTCTGAAGAGATCATCTTTAGCTAAGGCACTACTGGCAGTTAATGACCACCAGAAGAGAGAGAATCGTTTTTCTTTTGGGGTGTGGCTGCTGATAGGCTACCCACGGCCCCAGAACCACAGGCAGGTGGATAGCACTAATTTGACTCAGTGAAGTATTAAAAAAGAAAAAGGAAAAGGAAGAATGAAAGAGAGAAAGGAACACAGAAAGTTAGACATAAAATAATGTGAATTTGAGAGAATGTGTTGGTAGGGTTTGGTAAGAGTTGGAGGAGGGTGGAAAGGTGGATCATTAAAATTCCTTGTATAATTATATAAAATTCCCCAAAATTAAATAAAAATATTATATTTAAAAAGTTAGACATCAAAGTACAGCATCGTGGTGCCCACCTTTAATTCCAGCACTTGGGAAGCAGAGGCAGAAAGATCTCTGTGAGTTCAAGGCCAGCCAGAGCTCCATGATAGGGAAATCCTGTCTCAAAAAACCAAAACAAATAAACAAAAACAAAACAAGAAAATAAAGGATCTACTACACTGTATAAGTTTTTAGAATATTTGCCTTTCAGATTCTGAATAGGACATCTCTCTGCTTTAAAAGAAATTGAATATGTATCCAATAAATGTGCTCACTGCAATGACTGATTTACACTTTAAATATTTACAACGCCAACTGGTGGGTAAAAAAAAAAAAAAAAGATGTAGGGAACAGAGTTTCCTGTCTTTAATAATATCTGTTAGACTAATGCTCCAAATCAAAACATCTATGGGGTAAATAAATGATTGCTTTCATCATGAACAAAACCTTTAAAGCACATGGCAGAAGCTGGAGAGATGGTCCAGTGGTCCTGGCACACACTGCTGTTTCAGAGGACCCATGGCAACTGTCTGTAACTCTACCGATAGGGGAGTGGATGTCCTCTCTTGGCTTCTGAGGACACTGGCACCTTTACACAGACACAAATATTTGTAAAGAGTTACCTTTTTCACCAACTAGTTGCACAAGAAAAACCAGGGAGGAGAGTGGATTAACTAAGTGCTATGTCAGGCGTTTTAATTAGTAAGTTCAGCCTAATAATTAAAACAGAGACGTCATTGCAAGAGTATGTGAAGAACCCTGGATTTGCGTCATTAAGAAGTACTCTTATTTCTCTAGTTTTCTTTAGTTTGGTGTGTGTGTGTGTGTGTGTGTGTGTGTGTGTGTGTTTGAGTGCACACTGCCATGCATCATAGTGTTTGTGGAGATCAGAAGACAGTCTGCTGGAATTGGTTCTTGTCTTCCAATATGTGAAGCCCAGTGATCAAAGTCAGATCATTAGACTTGACATTGTCTTTTCTGTCTGTTCCATCTTTATTACAAGAGACTAATTTTTGTGGCATTTTTGTTTGTTTGTTTGTTTGTTTGTTTGTTTGTTTTGTTTTGAGATAGGGTTCCTGCCTAGCCAAAAAGTCATTATGTGTACCAGGCTGGTCTTGAACGAATAGAGATCTACCTGCCTTTGCCTCCTAAATGCTGGGACTAAATGTGTGTACCACTATCTTCTGCCGAGACTGATTTTTAAGAGGAACTTAGTAAATTTTAGTTAGGTATTAAGCAAACTGCTCTACCTCTAAAGTGTAAAACTTCAAAAAAAAAAAAAAAAAACCAATCTGTGTTACCATTTCAATGCCATGGAAAACACCCTATAGAGTATAGTCTCTTAATATAAGTTTTCTAATTTATTTGAGAACAAGACTACTCAGCTACTGAAACCACAGCAAAGCCTCAAGTTTATTTTATAAATACAGATATGATATCATTATTTATAACTTTCATACCTTCTGTTTTATGCTATTTGCCCATGGTCAGCACAAGGACTGGAAGGTTGCATACTCATAGGATGCAAGAACATTCTGTATATAAAGTGTTTGGATTCAGGATGTTTACAAAGGACTTAGACTGAATGAGCATCGGATATCACCTGAGGCTCTCTGGGTGATAGTCCACATCAGCTGTCTCTGAGGACCACTGCAGTAAATTTTCTTATAGTAAGTTACGTGTGTCCACAAGAAATGTGGTTGAAAATATGTCCTAGTCTCTAATTGCCTTGAACTTGAATAATTTCAGTATGTCCGTTGGTCACAGTCTTTTTTTCCTCACATAATCTTAGAATTATGGCAGGGAATTAAGGCAGGAAAATGTTTGACTTTCTGCACAGAGGACTGGTGTAAGTTCCTAAATTCAGTCATTTTGTGTTCCATCCTATAGGATGGTCATTTATTCAATAAGACTATTTCATGGTATGTTCAAGTGTAGGGTAATTCTTAGGATTTTGAGAATTTGCATTACAATCCAAGCTGGACCTGTTAATCCCAGTTATTCAAGACCAAGGGAGAGGAATCACATGTTCAGGACCTTCCTTGTCCACAGAGAAAGTTCAAGGCCACCCTGAGTACTTAGTGAAACTGTCTCAAAATAAAGATATGTTTTTTTTTTTTTTTTTTTTTTTTTTTTTTTTTTTTTTCACTTAGGGATGTAATGCAGCTCAGTAATGAAGTGTTTGCTTGGCACAAAACTCCAGATGTCCTCCTCAGCACCATTTAAAAAAAATAACAGTGAAAATTAGCCACACATTTGAGGCTCTTCTAAGTGGAGATTGCTAACTACCTAGGTTTCTTGACGGAAGGGTTATCTGCTTTGGCATCCTATTCCTGGGCATTGGCGTTCTGCCAGTTAGAATCCTGAAGAAGTGAGTAGCTGGTCTCTACATGAACTGCATGGGGCTATCCTTCAACTCCATGCCGTATTGTATGCTGAGGCTCAGAAGCAGTACACGCTCAGTGTCTTTACAGACACAACTGTGTTTGCTGTGGCATTGTTTAGGAATTAATTTCACTGGGAACACTAAGTAGGTACTCCCTGATACTACAAGCATATGGTCATTTTCACATGGTGCTATTTTTATAAAATATACTTTCTTTCCATCACTGGCATCTGCTTCCTCAAAGATAATTCAACAGAAACAGAAGATGATAGCAATTTAATGTCTTCTTTCTTTTCACTTAGAGCAACAGATTTTCTAAAACGCAAACATATGCTTATCTTATTTCAAGAAATTGTGGCAAAAGATACTGAATATTGATTGGCATCTTGTAGGATACGTTTAAATATCTACATGTACATAAAAGTAAAAATGTAAAGGAACGATGAATTTCAATACTGGGTGGTGGTCTTTTTGTTTGTTTGTTTGGTTTAATCTGAAGAGATCAGGACAGCAGAGGAATAATGAAAGAGGACCCAACGATGTCAGACAAAGGGCGGGTCACCTGCTTTGTGAGAGTCGTCAAAGAGATGGCTCACTGCTTAGGAGCACACTGGCTACCTTTCAAGAGGACCCAGGTTCAGATCCCAGCACCCACATGGCAGCTCACAACCAACTGTAATATCAGTTCCAGATGACCCATTGTCCCCAGTTGGCTCCAAGGGCACCAGGCACACACTTGGTATATAGACTTATGTGTACCGTCATACATGTACCGTCATACCTGTAGGCAAACACTCACACACATTAAAAAAGAAATTAACACTTTTTTTTAATGCAGTGAGATACCTTTGCCCAGACTGCCATTTGTTTCTTCTCAGTTCCTTCTTCTTTCCCACTAAGAACTATTTAAAACTCTTTCCTGGGGGGGGGGGGGAGAAAATAATGTAAAAGCCAGAAGATGGGGAGGAGTGTTGCTATGAGACACCATATTCAGGACATCAGAAGGCCATTTTGTTTTTCTAGCTGAGGCCAGTGGGTAAAATCCTGTAACTTGTAGCTCCATTTGGGTCCTATGATATTCTCTTTACTCCTTTCTCCCGTGATAAGAACTCAATCTCATATCTGAGGTTGTCCCTGTCAATACCGCTGGACAGCTGAAGATGCCATCCCCTACCTGGAGTGAAGATGTCTGGCAGAATTCTGTGTCTTCCCACAGGTTCTTACATTACACAAACACTTGCACACGCCTACACACACACACACACACACACACACACACACACATCTCACACTTCTGGCAAAGCAACTCCTACATAAGTTGATGTAAATCCATCTCTGGCCCCTGTTTCTCCTCATCTTTGGATCCTTTGCAACTGCTACAGAACCCAACAAGAAGTATCCGGTGAATATGTGCAGAACAGAGAATTCCCACTTCCAGGCATGAGTTCCTCTCAATAGCTCAAGCACTGAACTTGCCCCAGATTGTCTGCAGAGCAGCATATGACTTCTGCTCCACTTTGTTTTTTTCAACCCATAAGTGACCCACAAAAAAGGGAGGAAAGAAATGTCTTCATTATAGGCTTGCCAGGAAAAAAGAAATATCTGCCCAATCCAAACCAAATTCCAGAGAAACGACTAATGATTTTAAAAAGTACAATTTCAAGTACCATAATGACATATTTCAATTAAAACAGTATCTGCTAATGACTTGAAATTCAAATTCAGTGAAGCAACCTAGATTTTATTTGCTATATCTAATAACCCTAAAAAATAATTTTTTAAAAAAATCCTTGGAGGATGCAGGGTCTGCTTCCTTGACATACCTGCAAGTTTGTGTGTGAACTTTGAAAACTTCCCATTTAGCCAGACTTTTACATCTGGGTTTATTTCTGAGCAATCTGGTGACATGCTCTAAGAAATGTTGCCTGTTACATAACAGTTCCTTTATTTTGTTAATTCTATAGAATTCCTTTACAACACCACAGATCAATGATTTTTAGCACAGTGGGCAGACACTGTGATGTTGGCTTCAGTCTCTTGAAAGGCTACGATTCATTTATTTTTCAGTTAAATCAGCAAGACACAATAGAGAAAAGGAGCAAATTTTCATTTCAGCTCCCCATTAATTGAACACAGCAACACACACACTGTCCTTCGACTGGGGGAAGCAGCCTGCCAGGCGGAGGTGGAGGTGGAGGTCATGATGTAATTGCAAATTGCAGTAGGTCTTTGTGGGAAGAGCCTCCCCTAAATGTGAAACATACATATGCAAACTGAAGCCCCTTCAGCCTCCTCCTCGTATATGTGGGACCTACAAGAGAGAATTTTTGCCTCTCACTCTTCACAAGAAGACTTGAGCTTTTGGTCAACAAAAGAATTCCTTCTAGGTGGGTCAAGATTACCTGTCTGTCTCCCACATACCTGGAGGCTGACTGTTTGTAAATGAGTACCATCTTAGGATACTGACAACTATGTCATACGTCAGTGTACTAATTCTGATGGCACAGCAGGGGTCATATAGCTCAACGTTTAAGTCTGCGGCAATCCTGAAAGTTGCCTGAAATAAAAGGTTATTTTACGGTTCTTGATGGGAATGTCTTAGAGAGAAAGCATTCGTTGTTTGTTTGTTTGTTTGTTTTTGTTATCCCTCATAAGAGAGGTTCAGAAAAAATATCTCCTAAGGGTGAGTAATAACATGAATGTGTGCCTTTGGCAAAACTTCAACCAGATTGGTCTCAAAAGGAAACTTTTAGGGAGGAAATGACCAAGACCGTCGTTACTCCGTGTTGTGATAAGACAGCAAGGAGTTATAACGTTCATCCCCAGTGTAGGCATGCTACCTGCTTTCCACCACATTGACAATAGCAGTTAAGGACGGTTGTCAAGAGACTGACAACAGGCACACGCTGCTGAGATGCAGAACAAAGCCTGGACTGTTGCCTAAAAAATCGTCTCTCCAAACGACAGCCCCAATTTATGACACCAGTCTAAGGCTTGAAGGGATTTGCTACGTCTTTTTCTCCGTTGTTGGTGGTGGTGGTGGGAAAGAGATGAAATTTGGAAAGCTCCAAGCAGTGGCCAGGGCTTCCATCTGTGCGGGGCAGAAAGGCTTACACACATATTCATTAAACTTGATCTGAAGCAAGCGAGTCTGTGAGGTCGTTTGTGAAATATTCATGAGGTCTGTTACCGGACTCGCCACTTAGAGGTTGAGCAGAAACACTAAGGGGGGGGGAGCAGTCGGTGCCCACACTAGGAAATAAAGGCACTTGGGAAAAATAGCACACCTCGCTCCAACGTTCCTGTTTTTAACAGCTCTCATAGCTGTTCTCCGCCAGGCCTGTTCAGCTGCACCTGCCTGGGAGATGCTCCAAGAGTGGAGTTTCCCAGAGTGGGAGGAGATGCGCTTGCCAGCCTCGCAGACCTGGCTCAGGGTGGAGGCTCAGAGACCTCCAGTCTACAGCTCTGCCACTCTGCCGCTTGGCACCGCCCTGGGCCCTCACTAGCAGGACAGAAGGCTCCCCAGGGGCCAGGACCCTCCAATGGTCCCAACCAGGCCGCCCTTTGTCATCGCTTGGGATCCCTCCCTAGGCGCCCGCAGTGGCGTTCAGTCGCTAGGCTACCCGTGCCCCGGGGGATGCAAACCGCTTCTAGCGCTGACCCGCAGCGCCACGGGTGTTAATTTCACGGCTCAGGGTGAGAAAGAGGATTTATAGTCTTGGTTGACCCCGACGCTCTTGCACCCAGGTAGTGTGCACTTTCATCCACGCCTCTTCACTGTCCCCATTTCTTTTGTACCCCACACAGGTCAGCCACCACCTCTGTTTTCTCCAAGGGCATTCACCCTTGGCTCCTCTGGGGTCGCGACTCACCGGGGCAGGGGCAGCGTTGGGCTCAGCAGCTCTGGGATCGCGACAGTGTGGTCTCCATCTCCGCCTTCGCTTCTGCTACGCACTGGCGACCGTGATCGCCGCGGCTGGTCCCCGCGCGGGAGCTGGACGGAGACGGGCCGCGGTTGCCGCACTGGCTGCAGGCACCGGAGGGGCGGGGGCGGGGCGGGAATCTGGGTCGCGTGGAGCCCTGCAAGCCGGGATGCACCCTGGGCAGCGGGCAGAGAGGAGGCGGCCAAGAGCTGCTGCGGAGGGCGTGCAGAGGTTTCCCTGGGAGCAAGACACGGGTGGCGACTGAGCATGCTCAGTCACAGAACCCCCGGGGCGCGGGCGCGGCGGGGAGGAGGGAGCGGAGCCTCCCCGCACCCCCCCCCCCAGCTCCCCGCGCCAGAATGTGGGAAGAAAGGGTTAAAACTGCGCACTTGCCCGCAGTGGCCTAGTTTAATAGTTTAATTGTGCACGAGGTGAGAGTCGACCACCCCTAAAGAAGTCCAGGGCTGTGAACCAGGGAGACCTGTCAGTGGGATTCCTCAAGACTCTGTTCTCCAGTTCCTCCCTGGTGGATTGTCCAGAAGTCAAAGTTTGTCTTTAGTTTATCTCCGACCTCCTCCCCATCCCAATGCCCAACCCTCCCTTGCTTTCCTCTGTGTTCTGACTCCCAGGTTATCCCCTTCATCCCGATTCTCTGACAGGTCAGGTCAAGTTGTCAGGTCAGCTAGCTCTTTAATTGGGTGTAACTGAGAGCTCCGGTTGGTCTTCCCAGGTCCACACTTGTGTTTCAGGGCTTCATACACAACAGCTCATTACAGGTTTAAATAGAATGGGATGAATTATGGATATTCGGTTTGCATTATTGGGGGGGAGGGAACACTGCCTCGCATTGGAGTGGCCTAACTCCTGAACACCCACCCTTTTTCTCTCAGTCCTATTCTCGGTTTTATGTAGAACATCTTCATAAATGAGAGTTTCCGGACAACACAGGGAAATTGACTGTTCTTCAGAAGGCTTTGATTTTGCTCATAGCGTTCGATTATTTCTGGTTTATTTTTCCCCTTCCATTCTTCTTCATGATGACCTATATATTTCCTGAGGGTTAGTGCTTTCTTCTCCGATACAAGGTGATGCCTGGCTCCCAGAGATCACCCAGGCACACTGCTGTCACATAGTTGAGTTGGTTACTGCTGTATGAGAAGGTAAAACCACCAAGCCAACTGTTTTGTGCAGGCACTGAACAATGTGCTGAGAGAACAACAGGGGGCTGGAGAGATGGCTCAGTGGTTAAGAGCACTGACTGCTCTTCCAGAGGTTCTGAGTTCAATTCCCAGCAACCACATGGTGGCTCACAACCATCTGTAATGGGATCTGGTGTGTCTGAAGACAGCTATAGTGTACTCATGTACATAAAATAAATAAATACTAAGAAGAAACAAAAACAACAAACGAGGCAGACAGGGCTTTCCTCCTCAGAGAACTTACAATCGCTTGAAAAGAACAGGCAAGCCAGTATGGTGGCAGAAACAGGTGGGTTTCCTGAATGTGAGGGCAGCCTGGTCTACATTGGGAGTTCAACCTCGAAACCAGAAACATGCAATAAAAACCTGAAGTAGAGATTATCGTCAAGGACAAAGGTCAAGTTGTTTTTGACTTTGTGTTACTCATCAAAGGGCTCAACAGAGACCTGACTTATCTCTCTGAAACAATGAATAAAAGTATTAATAATGAGCCCAGGCTAACCAAAATGGGTCCTTGCTAGTCTGTTGTTAAACTATTGATTTTTTTTCTCCTTTCATTTGATTCCATCAGCTAAAACTGTTCTAATCTCAAATTACTTGTAGAAAGAACCTGCCCTCCCAAGTAAAGAGTCGAGACATGTGTTGGGGAGACAGAGCATCTGGAATCCATATTACTGTATCTCTTATCTTGTTTAAGAAACAGTGTTTGTCAAATGGCCAGAGTCAACCTAGGTTAGATTACCAGATTCCATGAGTCCTACATAATCTCTTACCACCTATACCTGTATTTACGGAAGTAGTTTCTCTCCAAAATATATCACCTGACTCTTCATACCTTCCTGCTGTCTGGATGATGTAAGAATTTCACTCTGATCCTGTTGTTGTCTGAGCCTAAGAACTAGCTCTCCCTGAAGCTTGTTTGTATCTGGGTGTCCATGATGATTAATAACCAACCTCGTTGACACTGTATAATGTGGACACCTCTGGGGTTAGCTCTTATTCATCTTTTTATCAAAGACCTTAGCAGATGACTAATAGGTAGGGGATCCTCAGCGAGTTTACCAACTACAGGAAGGTTGGTCCCTCAGACCACAGTTCTTTTTGATGTTCTTTCTACTAACTGAGGAATAAATTCCACATCGTAAAACTTAACTTGGCCCTTGCCTGGTCTACGAAGTTCTCATTAGCCACAAATCGACTTTTTTCTGGGTTATGAGTTGCTTTTGGATTTAGAAAGAAGAAAAGAAGAAGAAGGAGGAGGAGGAGGAGGAGGAGAAGAGGAAGAAGAAGAAGAAGAAGAAGAAGAAGAAGAAGAAGAAGAAGAAGAAGAAGAAGAAGAAGAAGAAGAAGAAGAAGAAAAGAGGAGGAGGAGAAGAATAAGAAGAGGAGGGGGAGGAGGAACAGGAGGAGGAAGAGAAGAAGGAGAAGAAGAAGGAGAAGAAGAAGAAGAAGAAAAGAGGAGGAGGAGGAGGAGTAGTAGCAGCAGCAGCAGCCAAGTGTGGTGATGTACACCTTTATGCCTATCGCCTGGGAGACTGAAGCAGACATATCTTTATGAGTTTGTGGCCAGCCTCTTCTACATCGAAAGTTCCAGGCCAGACAGGGTTACATAGTTAGACCTCATCTCAGGAAAAGCAAGCAACAAACAAACAAAAAGGCAAAACCTAAAAACCCAAACTTGACCAAAAGATTAACATGCAATCAACAGCAAAGGGATTGAGACCATATGAATTATCTTTTTACAAATAATGCATAAAGAATCCACAAAGGAGAACCTTGTACCCAGAGTCACAGCAGGAAGCAGCTGAAGAGGAAGGAAGAGAATCAGAAGCTGTTGTCCTCTGTCCTCTCCTCAGGCTAGGTGCTGACTCACCCTTTGTAACAGAACTCAGGTCTTTCTGGGATAGTGACATACTCTTTGGTGTCATCATGCATTAAACATTCTCTTTAGGAATTTATTTGACTAAGAATTTCTCCACCCAAAGGTTTCCTTCTTTAGCAAGATTAGATTGGGCAACTAGCAAACAGGAATGTCTCATCTAGATCATTTTGTGGGCGGGGTGGAAGCTGGGGCCCATCTGCTTATTCTCAGTCTAGCCTGAGCGCTGAGTGTTGTGATTTGGAGAGCTAGGAATTGAGAGAGAATTCTCAGATGATTTTTCTTATTACAAAGGAAATCCATGGACATCAAATGTTTTAGGCCTTGTGTAAGTTTGCTCAGCTGTGTAAAGTTGAGAAGTGAATAGAAATTCACCATGCTCTGTGGAAAAATAGATTTTATAGACTGGCTGGGTTCTAGGAGCAAGGCTGGACTCAGTGTGACTATTGATGTCTGTAAGTATCATCAGCAAGAGTCCTGGATCTTCAGAGGGTCAGGCTTAAAGGACTTGACTCTGTTTACTCCTGACATTGACTTGGAGAAGATTCAAGCAAGATATTGCCAATGTGGCAAAAAAAAAAAAAAAAAAAAAAAAGTAAAAAAGTCCCCTTTTAATCCTTTGGGGAGGAACTCTCCACCCTAGAGAAAAGACAGATCTTATACCTGGGAAGAAAATAGTTATCCATTTGGGAGAAGAGAAAACAAAAAGTTATGGAAGAGAGTCTTTAATCAATAATCAATAATGTAAAATATCAAACTGGTCATTTTTCAGGAATGGGTACCCGCGTAATCGTGACAATTCTGCTATTGCATGCTATCTTCCTGAATACTGTGGTCTTTTCCTCCCTGTTGTGTTTTCTGTCACAATAAACTTTGTTGGCTTTGGAGAGAGATAAATAAGGTTCTACCATGTGGATATAATGAAAAAATTGAGTTAGTTTAATTGGGAGAATTCTGGTGGACATTCAGTTCAGAACAAAAAAATGTATAAGCAAAAAACTCGTATAAATTACACTTAAAACAGATGGCTTGGCCACATAAAATTACTGGCAGAGCATCCCTGAAGGAGGCCAACATATACACATTCTCTTACTGAGACTTTATTCTAAACCATGTTATGATTTTTTTGGGGGTGGGAGATCTTTCTAAATATTTTCAAATGTAAGATTAATACTTTTACATTTTTAACATTTTGTACAGATATTGAACAAAGACAGTACGCCAAAGTAATTGATGATTCAGTATCATATCATGTGACCTAATGTCAAAGGCCTTCTTTACTCCCCAGTAAAGGAAGAAAACCCGCAGGTTTATTTGTGCTCCTGTTTGGTTCATACAAGTTGTCACTCTGGGGCCAGCCCTGGCCTGGAACTCATGATGTAGCCTCACAGGCTGGACTTGAGCACAAAGCTTTTCTCCTGACTTGGCAGGAACAGTGGGTACCATTGTGCCCAGCTTGTTTATTTTTGAGATGAAGTCTCCCTCTGCAGTCCAAGCTGGCCTCAAATGCTCCATCACCTTAACCCTACCTTCCCATAACTGGGATCACAGTTGCGAGCCTCAGGACTTAGCCAGAACAAGGAACTTTTTAGTTTTAGAAGCTGAAGATTTCTGATTCTTTTGAATATCTAGACAATTAATTTCCTTTTAGACGAGGCAACATTGAAAGTCAAATTTGTTGTAGATACTGATTGGGGCTGTCTGTGAACTTCTTTTTTCTTAACCGCTTGTGGTAGAAAGACATGAAGTTGGATACAAGGCAGACATTCTTGTCCACGGTAGTTGCTTAGCTGGAAAGAAAAGTTTGATTTCTGTTTCTGTTCAAAAATTTGTAAAGGTTTAAAATATATCCACAAATTTAATTAAAATGCCACATCTTATGAACTACAAAATATTGTACGAAGAGTAGAAAGATACATTTTTTGCCTCTATAATTATTTTTAAATGCTAAGTCTTACTTTATTTATGACGATTATGATAATGCTGCTGCTGCTGCTGCTGCTGCTGTGTGTGTGTGTGTGTGTGTGTGTGTGTGTGTGTGTGTCTGTGTGTGTGTGTTGCATGGGCCATGGCTCCTATGTAGAAGTAAAAAGACACCTTGCTTCGGGAATCAAACTTTATAGCAGATGCCTTTACCTGTTAAGCCATCGTGCTGGCCTTGAATAGATATGTGTATATACATATATATTCAAGTAATGATAAATCATATAGATACATATATGATTTATTTTAGTTCCGGTGTATGGGCATTTTGCCTGTATGTATGCATATGTGCTATACACATGCTAGGCACCCAAGGAGGCCAGAAAAAAGGTACCTGATCTACTGGGACTGGAATTAGCAATGGTTGCAAGTCACCATTCTGTGCTGGGAAGCAAACCAGGGTCCTCTGAGAGACAAGCAAGTGCTTTTAATCACGGAATGATCTCCATCCCAGTCTTACTCATTTAAATAAGTCAAAGCAACATATGTATGAATGTTTTGAAATTATGGGCTGTAAATGTACACTGACTAAGTGAGTATTAGATGCATGTGTGTGTGTGTCTGTGTGTGTGTGTGAGAGAGGGAGAAAGAGAGAGAGAGAGAGAGAGAGAGAGAGAGAGAGAGAGAGAGAGAGAGAGAGAGAATGAGAGAGGATGGGTGAGTGAATAACATAGCAGATAAGTAGACAAACACTCATCTTTCTAGAATTTTCTGAGACTATTTAAGTTTCAGATATCTTGTTCATTGTCTGTATTCCATATGACATATCTCTATTTATTTATTTATTGCCAGGATCTTGCTGTATAACATTGGCTGGTCTATAACTCTCTATAGGCCTACAGGTATCTGCCTGTCTTTGCTTCATGAGTACTAGGTTGGATCCCTAGAAACACACACACACACACACACACACACACACTACTATATACTATATATATGGGGACGTTTCTTCTACTAACTTAATTCTGGAACCAAACAAGAGAAAGTTACTTCAGCATCCTGTTGCTATTCAACATTTTGGGGTGCTATATGTTTGGTTCTGCCAGACACTGAGAACACGCAGATGAACACATGGGGTGTGATTTCAAAAAGGTTCACAATCTAATAGAAAAGGATAAGCAGAATCAGTTCAACCTCAACCAAAAGAGAAAGCTGTGCACTATAGATTAGGCAATTTTCTGATGGGGATCTCTTGGAGGGAATGCCTACGCCCTTCAGTACAGACAGGCATTTCCTACCCACAGTGGCAATACTCCACTCGAAAGCAGGTCAACTCCAGCTTCCTATCTGCTATGGTAGTGACCTGTGCTTCACATGGCACAGCCCTGTAGCTCCTTTAAAAGCCAGTGGCTTTGCATCTTATTTAAGTGTATTAATTACAACATGGAATGACCTGGAATGAGGCAGTTTTGAAAATCTGTTCTTTCAGCTCTTAGAATTCCGCATAAAAGCTGAGCTAAGAGCAGAGTACCCTTTCTTTCCTTTCTATGAGCTGAGAGTACCTTTTCTTTTCCTTTGTTCTGTAGAAAGAGCATGTCTTCTATGAAGCATCTCTGAAGTGTAGCGTTGGGAGCTTAGCACTGTTAACTTCTTTTACTTCAATTCAACAAGCAGTTCTCAAGTGCCTGCTATAAATGAGACTTGCTTCCAGGGAAGAGTTCTACTCAGTTTCAGAGCAGTTGGACATATATGTATGTATGTATGTATATATATATATATATATATATGTATATATATATATATATATATATATAATTTTTCATTTTAACTTGATAAATCATTTCAGCCATGACTTCCTTAGAGCACATATAGAAAGGACAACAGATTGCAGAATCAGCAAGACTTTATTTTTATCTATGATCATGATTATTATTTGTAGTTCTGGGATTGAGTCCAGAGCCTTGAACACAGTATGTAACCGCTTTACCCGTGAGTTAAATTTCCAGACTAATCAACAGTGTTTAATGGCAGGAAAATATCCAGTGAATGCACAGAGAGCTTTGGAGACTTAGAAGGCATCAGCTGAAACCTAATGTATGTTGTTTGTTTGTTTGTTTGTTCATTTGTTTGATAACCTCTATTCTTTTATGGACCTGAAAAGCATGATTTATGGCTGAAGAGGTGACTCAGTGGTTTAAGAACTCATACTGTTTCTCTAGAGGATCTGAGGTCGGTTTCCATCCACATCAGGGAACTGACTGTAAATTCAGCTTCCAAGAACTTGACACCTTTTTCTGCCCTCTGTGGGTACCTACACACATACATACAAGTAAACACGTATAAAATGAATCTTAAAAAAAAGTAAAGGAGATTAAAAGCATGCTTTATTTAAAGGGAAGAATTTAATTGTATTTTCCTGTTCACTGTTACCCTTTTAAAAAATCTTTTCTTTGATATTTTATTTATCTACATTTCAAATGTTATCCCTTTCCCCCCCTTCCCCCTCTCCTTGCTTCCATAAAGATGCTCCCACTGTCAACCACCCACTCCTACCTCATCACCATGGCATTCCCCTACACTGGGGAAACAAGCATTCATAGGCTTCTCCTCCTATTGATGCCAGACAATGCTATCCTCTGCTACATATACAGCTGGAGCCATGGGTCTCTCCATGTGTACTCAATGGTTGGTGTTTTAGTCCCTGAGAGCTCTTGGGGGGGGGGAGGAGGGTTGGTTGGTTGATATTGCTTTTCTTCCCATGAGGTTGCAAACCCTTTCAAATCCTTCAGTCCTTTCTCTAACTATTCCATTGGGCTTCCCGTGCTCATTCTGATGGTTAGCTACAAGCATCTTAATCTGTATCAGTTAAGTTAATCTGGCAGAGCCTCTCAGGAGACATCCATATCAGACTCCTGTCAGCAAGTATTTCTTGGCATTAGCAATTGTGACTGGGTTTGGTGGCTGCATATGGGATGGATCCCTAGGTGAGGCAGTCTCTGGATGGCCTTTCCTTCAGTCCCTACTCTATTCTTTGTCTCCGTATTTCCTCTCATGAGTATTTTGTTCTCCCTTCTAAGAAGAACTGAAGCATCCACATTTTGGTCTTCCTTCTTTTTGAGCTTCATATGGTCTGCGAATTGTTTCCTGGGTATTCGAGCTTTTGGGTTAGTATCAGTTTATCAGTGAGTGCATACCGTGTGTGCGATTTGCTCTCCCACTTTTATCCCCCAGTCAAAGTTTTGAGGGCAGACAATGATCCTAAAATTTCAAAGTTGTGAACAAGCACCAAAGAGAAAGCTAGGTATTGCAGCAACAATGCCACCACATGTTCAGCACACCAGTGCAGTGTCAGCCTACTGTCAAAGGAAAACAACCCAAAGGATTGTGGTGCTGTTCCCCTTCAAAGTGCAGAAGATTCACTAGGAAATCTGCTAGTCACTCAGTCCTCGTGGAACGTTCATCATAGTCCCAGGGGGTATTCAAATAGAGGAACTGTCCATCAATACTAAGAGTTATGTGAAGAGTGCCGTCAAAACTGTGGAGAGGATGTATTCTGGTTGAGGCAGTCTTTTGTTGAATGGGTAGAAAGGAAGTGGAAAAGTTGGTCTAGAAGATCTGATTCAGAGTTATCTGGATAAATGACTTCCAAATAAACAACACTACCTGGTTCCCTCAAATCAGAATCCTTAGGGTAAGGACCCAGGCCTGAGTACTGTGAACACTCCCCTAGGTGATTCTGGTGCATATAGATAATTAAGAAACACACAGGATGAAAGTCCAGTTCTCTGAAAGTATTAACCAGGGCTCTATTGCTTCATATCCCATTCCATATTGAAATGAAATGATAAAATGTCTATGTTGCTCCAGGTAGAACCCTCTGAGCAGGCCTTCTCCAGATTGGCCTCATTGGGCTGGTTCCTTCCTTTGCCCAAGTGAAGCCCATTCAGTTTTAGCACAATGGTGAGAGTATTTAATAGACACACTGCAGAGAGAAGCCAGCATGTCACCTGTCCCCAAAATGCTTGCCATCTTGTACCGTTAATGTTTATTAGGCTGTGATAAGCATGGTAATATTATAAGGGACAAAGGCACTTTATTTACGAGGGAATGTGATGTAGCTGACAGATGGGGGAAGAGCCTTATAAGTCTTAAAGAGAAGCATTTAAAGAATTGCATCTCATACCAATAATCTTACTTTATGGCAGGCCTTATTCAAAACATTATAGAGATATTATATATTTCATCCTCACAACAGCCTTAAAGATAAATCTATTATTATTCCAATTTACATCTAGATGAGGAACAGAGGCAGAGAGAAGTCAAGACTGCCAGTCTAGTAATGACGGAAGAGGCCAGATTTCAGGTTGTCTGAATGGAAGCCTACACATGGGAACCCTCCCCCCACACATATATAAATGCAAACACATTCATATGTTCCTATGACCGTGCACATATATAATCACAGCACATGTAAACATAGTTAAGCACATATGACTACACACATACATATATATATGAACACAAACATACACATATGAATGCACACATGTACACATGAATATGAATTTATACAGGTATATATGTGTGCACACATATACATATACATCATATACATATATATATACATACACATACACATACACACACATACACATACACATACACACACACATACACATACACATACGCACACATACACATACACACACATACACATATACATATGAACACACAAACACACACACACACACGTGGACATGCACATAGGAAACTACACTTGCACCTTGTGGTAGTTTGAATAGGAATGGTTCCCATAGATTTATGTGTTTGAATGTTTAGCCCATAAAAAGTGGCACTATTAGGAAGTGGGGGCTTGTTGGAGTAGGTGTGGCCCTATTGGAAGAAGCGTGTCACTATGGAGTCAGGCTTTGAGATCTTATGTGCTCAAGCTGGGCTTAGTGTGTCCACTTGCCTGTGGTTCAAGATGTAGAACTTTCAGCGCCTTCTCCAGAACCATTTCTGCCAGGATTCTTCTCTCCATGGTGATACTGGACTAAACCTCTGAAACTGTAAGCCAGCCCCAATTAAATGTTTTTAAAATAAGATCTGCTGTAGTCATGGTGTCTCTTCACAGCAATAAAACTCTAAGACACCTGAACATATGAACACATGGGTACATTTATATCTGAATACACACATGTACATATGTACACACACATAAACATAAACCTCTATGCAAATACATGGACACATAAGCACAGACATACACATGCATATACAAATACACAATGCACATATGAACACATACATGCACTTGTTAACACATTCATATGCAAGGATGAACACAAATGCACATATACACATGTACACGCATATAAAACACACACATGAGCATATGAAAACAAATATACACATGAAAAGATGAACATAGGAATAAACATATGATTACAAATACATATATAAAAATGTACATATAAATGTACACATACATATATGAACAGAAGAACAATAATATCAACCAAATAAATCTCCCAGAGCTCCCAGGAACTGAACCATCATCCAAAGAGTACACATGGAGGGACCCATGGCTCCAGCTACATATTTATCAGAGGATGGTATTGTCTGGTTTCAATAGGAGGAGAGGCCCTTGGTCCTGTCAAGGTTCAATGCTCCATGCTCCATTGTTGGGGAATGTCAGGGCAGGGAGGTGAGAGGGAGTATGTGGGTGGGGGAGCACCCTCATAGAAGCAGGGGGAGTGGGGATGGGATAGGGGGTTTCTGAAGGGGAAACCAGAAAAGGGGATAACACTTGAAATGTAAATAAAAAAAACCAATGAAAAAGAAGGTACACATACACATATAAATGTACATATACATATATGAACATATGCACATGCAGCTATGATACACATGTACATGGTCACATATGAATACAGATATACACATGTACAAATGATTGGCAACCAATAACCATCTAGAAGAAAAGGTGATTGGAATCTTACTTCATAATATGCACAGGAATAAACTTCAGAGAATCAAGCATTTCCACGTGGAAAACTAAGGACGTAGAGTGGTTTTGAAAAACATCCAGTTTTATGGGGCTGGAGAGATGGCTCCGGGGTTTAGAGCTTTAGCTGCACTTCCAGAGGATCTAAGTGTTCCCAGACCCTAAGCAGCATCTGACAATGAATGGTCTGTAACTGACGTTCCAGGGGATCCAGTGCCCTCGTCTGGCCTCCGAGGGAACTGCAAGCATGTACACAGACCATACATGTAAAAGAAAATTAAACCAATCTTTAAAAAAGAGACTATCATCTTTTGTTCTATTATCTTCTTAGCTGCACAGAACCTTTTCCTTTTATAAATTTCCTTTTCCCCATCTGTAAAGCCTTGATCTGTAGGACGGGGTGGTTGAAGCACGCGGCGGCAGAAGATTTTTTTTCCCCATGCTTACATACTGTGGGTATTGCCTGTTTCCTTCAATTTTCACATCTATGTTTTGTTGGGTTTTTAGATTAATCATTCCATTCTTTTACATCATAAATGATATACCACTTCCAGGTGCCCCCTCCACCAACCCTCTCCCCATCCCACATCTGCCCTCCCCTTTCCCTGTTTGAGGGTTCTCCCCCACCCACCCACGCTCTCCCTCTCTGTTGCTCCAGCATCTCCCTATGCTGGAAACCTTCCAAGAATCCAGGGCCTCCCCTCCCATTGCTGTCAGGGAAGGCCCTCCTTTGCTACATATGTATCTGGGGCCATGGGTCCCTCCAGGTACACTTGGTGGTTGGTGGTTTAGACTCTGGAAGAACTGGGTGGTCAGGCCAGCCTATATTGTTCTCCCAATGGGGTTGCAATCCCTCTGTTCCTCCAGTCCTTCCACCAGCTCTCCAACTAGGTTCCCTGAGCTCAGTCTTAGGGTTGGTCAGTTGCTGGCTGGACCTCCCAAGAAACCACCACACTAGGTTCCTGTCAACAAGCACCTCTTGACCACAGCAACAGGGTTTGGTGCCTTCAGACGTGATGGGTCCCCAGGTGGGGCAGTTCCTGGTTGGCCCTCCCTTCAGTCTCTGTTCCATCTTTGTCCCTGTTCTTCCTTTGGACAGGAACATTTCTGGGTTAAAAACTTTGGGAGATGGGCTGAAGAGATGGCCCAGTGGTTAAAAGTACTGACTGCTCTCTAGAGGTCCTGAGTTTAATTCCCAGCAACCACATGGTGGCTCACAATCACCTGTAATGGGATCTGACGCCCTCTTCTGGTCAGACAGCTACAGTGTATTCATATACATAAAAAAAAAATCACAACAACTTTGAGATGGGCAGGTGGCCCCATCCCTTGACCAGGGGCCATGTCTATCTACTGGATGTGGTCTCAACAGGTTCTATCTCCCCCTTCTCTGTGCATTTCAGCTAAAGTCATCCCTGTTGGGTCCTGGGAGCCTCAGGTTTCCCTCGTGTCTGGGACCCTCCAGTGGCTATCCCTAGTTCCTCATCCTTCCTGTTACATATTTTTGTTGGATTTCCTGACTCTCTGTACCTCTCTTACATCTCCAGCCCCTGACACTGCTTCCTTATTTACCCTCTCCCTCCCAGGTCCCCTCTCCATTTAGAATTAGTTTTTGTGCCTGGTAATCAATAGGAATCCAATTTCATTCCTCTACACGTGGGCATCTAGTTTCCCCAACATCACTGTAAAAAGTGGTCTTTTTTTCCCAGTGTGTGTTGTGGATGGAATAACTTATACATGTTCGTGTTGGGGGCTTGGATATGGTTCTACTAGTCTCTATATCTATTTCCAAGCCAGTGACATATTGTTTTAATGACTAAGGCTCTGCACTATAATTAGAAGTTTGGAGTGGTACTGGTATTGTTTTGACTAACTGAGGTCTTTTGCGGTTCCATAAACATTTTAGGCTGATATTCTTTCTTTCTTCTCCATTTTGTAAAGAATGTGGCGGGGCTTTTGATTTGCATTACACTGAATCCGGTTACACCTTCAGATAGACTTGTCATGTCTAAGCTAGTGATTCTACTGACCCAAGAGCAGGGTCTACCTCTCCTACTTTCCTTTTCATCTCTCCCTCTTCTGAAATTTAAAGTTTCCCTTGTAGAGGTCTTCCACCTGCTGGGCTAGAGGTATTCCTAAATATTTAAATTTTTTTCAGGTTATTGCAAAAGGGAGTCTGTTCGCCATTTCCTCTCTATGTTTTCATTGGAGCACAGGGAAGCTATGGGCTGGTGCAAGCTGACTCTCTATCCCAGCACCTTGCTGACAAGGTGTTTCATTTCTAGATGGTCTCGGGCAGAATGTCGAGGATCTCTTCCAGATAGTATCATGTCATCCACAAACAGGGAAGTGCCATTTCTTCCTTCCCTATTGGTGTCTCTTCACTCCCCTTCTCCTGTCTTTGTGCTCCCTCTAGTGCTCTGAGCACAGAAAAGGAACTGGGACAGCAGCAACCCTGCCTTATTCCTGATTTTAGTGAGATGGCTTCAAGCTTTTTTTTTTTTTTTTTTTTTTTTTTTTTTTTTTTTTTCATTTAGGCTGATGATGGGCTTAGGTTTTTTTATCTACAGCTTTTAATATATAGAAAAAGGTTCCTAAGGCCCCTCTGGCCCTGCTATCTCCAGGACATAGAAGATTTCATGGTAGGGTTTTTTTTCTTTCTTCTGCATTTATGGAGATGATCAGATTGGTTTTTTAGACCATTATGTGGTTCACTGCATTTAGTGACTGGAGTGTGGTGAGCCATCTTTGGAATAAAGCCAACTCAGTCATGGTGGATGGTGAATACTCTGATGCATGTCTATATTTGTTTTTTGAGTGAGCGTTTTTTATTCTATGACCATCAGAACCATCTCTCTGTCTCCCTGTCTTGATCCTTCCTTCTCTCCCTCTTTCTTTCTCTCCCTCCTTCCCTCTCTCCTTCCTTCCTTCTTTTCTTTCAACGCTGTGTCTTTACCTGGTTTTTAATTGCCGAACACTGGCTAATAAAAAACTTTATAGAAGGAGTTTGTAAGTTCCCCTTCCATATCTGTATTTTTATTTTCTATTGACCTGTTCACTTTGCAGTAACGAATGAGCTTCTTACTCTCCTGTTGTAGGGGACCTGATGTCCACTTACGTCCCATGAGGGCACCCACATGGTGCTCAGACACAGGTGCAGACAGAACAACCGTCTCTGTAAAATTAAGAATAATAAAAAAAAGAGTGAACGACTAAACCTCACGGATAGTCTCAATTGTTAGTAAAATTATCTTTATTCCTTTAGAATATTTTGTTGATTCTTTGTGAGTTTCACATCCTGCACCCCAATCGCACTCATCTCCCCGTCCCTCCATATCTGATCCCTTCCCTTGCAACCTCTCTCACAAAGAAAACAAAAGAAATTATAAAAGTTAAAAAACATCTTGTTGTAGAAGCGGTGGTGAGTCACAATGTGTCGTACAGTAAATCCCTTTGCCCACACATCTTTACCTGCAAATGTTCATTGCAATGAGTCATGGGTCTGGTTCGAGGCCTCTGGCTTCAGCTTCAGGGATCGATATTGGATCCTCACCGGGACTCCTCTTGGATATCCTGTTGTTGCTCTGTGTCGTGGAGATCCTGCAGCTTTGGCTCTGTGGGACTGGTACCTTCATGCTCTCCAGCAGTTCATGTCGGGTGGACCAACTCAAGGACCTGGATTTGTGCCTTGGTGGTAGCTGGGTTAGTTGGTCATCCTTCCAGCTCTCCTGAGCTCATGTCACCAGGGCCAGCTCTCCAGTACTGTCCCTGAATGGGGGGAGGGAGCTGTCCTGCTCTCACACACTTGGTCCTGCTCTTCTGTGCCCACATCACCAGGGGCTAGCTCTCTCATGCTGCCCAGGCAGGGGTGTGGTGTGGGTGCTCTCCCGAGTGCTGCAGCCACTGAGGGACAGGGACAGCTCTGTGCAGCCCTTGGACAACAAAATGGTTCAAGGCGGCAGCCCAAACAAGGGACTTCTACGTGGCCTTTGGTGGTAACATGGACCATGGAAATAAACACAGACCCTTCTGTTGCAGGGCCGCCGACTCCTGCAGGGTCTTTGGTGGCAGCATGGGATGGGCCTCCCATGGCCTCAGCCCATCAGGTGGTTTCTCCTCACCCTCTGTTCCAGCTCCACCCCTCCTCAATGTGCACACACCATCTCTTTCCCTCTCAGCTCTCCACCATTTACTTGTTCATCGTAGTGGTTCCCAGATCTCTGGGTGATCCCTGCCCCACCAATGTCATGGTGGTGGGCAGGCGTCATCAATTGCCATGATTTCTAACAAGTAATTATTATTATCTGTTGCTAGGGTTCCTACCTGCTCCTTCTGCACTGAGGCGAGGAAGCGTCTTAGTGGAGAACAATCTGCCTTTCCTTCTCTGACTGGGGTGACAGTCTGTGCTCTCTCTGCAGTGTATACAGTGGTGAATGCACTTGCTCTCTCTCCAGTGTATACAGTGGTGAATGCACTTGCTCTCACTGCAGTGTATACAGTGGTGGATGCACTTACTCTCTCCTCAGTGTATACAGTGGTGAATGCACTTGCTCTCTCTGCAGTGTATACAGTGGTGAATGCACTTGCTCTCTCTGTGGTGTATCCAGTGGTGAAAGCACTTGCTCTTTCTGCAGTGTATTCAGTGGTGGATGCACTTGCTCTGTCCTCAGTGTATACAGTGGTGAATGCACTTGCTCTCTCTGCAGTGTATACAGTGGTGAATGCACTTGCTCTTTCTGCAGTGTATACAGTGGTGGATGCACTTGCTCTCTCCTCAGTGTATACAGTGGTGAATGCACTTGCTCTCTCTGCAGTGTACACAGTGGTGAATGCACTTGCTCTCTCTGTGGTGTATCCAGTGGTGAATGCACTTGCTCTCTCTCCAGTGTATCCAGTGGTGAATGCACTTGCTCTTTCTGCAGTGTATACAGTGGTGGATGCATTTGCTCTCTCCTCAGTGTATACAGTGGTGAATGCACTTGCTCTCTCTGCAGTGTATACAGTGGTGAATGCACTTGCTCTCTCTGTGGTGTATACAGTGGTGAATGCACTTGCTCTCTCTGTGGTGTATCCAGTGGTGAATGCACTTTCTCTCTCTCCAGTGTATCCAGTGGTGAATGCACTTGCTCTCTCTGCAGTGTATACAGTGGTGAATGCACTTGCTCTCTCTCCAGTGTATACAGTGGTGAATGCACTTGCTCTCTCTGCAGTGTATACAGTGGTGGATGCACTTGCTCTTTCTGCAGTGTATTCAGTGGTGGATGTACTTGCTCTCTCCTCAGTGTATACAGTGGTGAATGCACTTGCTCTCTCTGTGGTGTATCCAGTGGTGAATGCACTTGCTCTCTCTGCAGTGTATACAGTGGTGGATGCACTTGCTCTCTTTCCAGTGTATACAGTGGTGAATGCACTTGCTCTTTCTGCAGTGTATACAGTGGTGGATGCACTTACTCTCTCCTCAGTGTATACAGTGGTGAATGCACTTGCTCTCTCTGCAGTGTATACAGTGGTGAATGCACTTGCTCTCTCTGTGGTGTATCCAGTGGTGAATGTACTTGCTCTCTCTCCAGTGTATCCAGTGGTGAATGCACTTGCTCTTTCTGCAGTGTATTCAGTGGTGGATGTACTTGCTCTCTCCTCAGTGTATACAGTGGTGAATGCACTTGCTCTCTCTGTGGTGTATCCAGTGGTGAATGCACTTGCTCTCTCTCCAGTGTATCCAGTGGTGAATGCACTTGCTCTCTCTCCAGTGTATCCAGTGGTGAATGCACTTGCTCTTTCTACAGTGTATACAGTGGTGGATGCACTTGCTCTCTCCTCAGTGTATACAGTGGTGAATGCACTTGCTCTCTCTGCAGTGTATACAGTGGTGAATGTACTTGCTCTCTCTGTGGTGTATACAGTGGTGAATGCACTTGCTCTCTCTGTGGTGTATCCAGTGGCGAATGCACTTGCTCTCTCTCCAGTGTATCCAGTGGTGAATGCACTTGATCTCTCTGCAGTGTATGCAGTGGTGAATGTGCTTGCTCTCTCTGCAGTGTATACAGTGGTGAATGCACTTGCTCTCTCTGCAGTGTATACAGTGGTGAATGCACTTGCTCTCTCTGCAGTGTATACAGTGGTGGATGCACTTGCTCTCTCCTCAGTGTATACAGTGGTGAATGCACTTGCTCTCTCTCCAGTGTATACAGTGGTGGATGCACTTGCTCTCTCCTCAGTGTATCCAGTGGTGAATGCACTTGCTCTCTCTTCAGTGTATACAGTGGTGGATGCACTTGCTCTCTCCTCAGTGTATACAGTGGTGGATGCACTTGCTCTCTCCTCAGTGTATACAGTGGTGAATGCACTTGCTCTCTCTGTGGTGTATCCAGTGGTGAATGCACTTGCTCTCTCTCCAGTGTATACAGTGGTGGATGCACTTGCTCTCTCTGCAGTGTATACAGTGGTGGATGCACTTGCTCTCTCCTCAGTGTATACAGTGGTGAATGCACTTGCTCTCTCTCCAGTGTATACAGTGGTGGATGCACTTGCTCTCTCCTCAGTGTATACAGTGGTGAATGCACTTGCTCTCTCTGCAGTGTATACAGTGGTGGATGCACTTGCTCTCTCTCCAGTGTATACAGTGGTGGATGCACTTGCTCTCTCTCCAGTGTATACAGTGGTGAATGCACTTGCTCTCTCTGTGGTGTATCCAGTGGTGAATGCACTTGCTCTCTCTGCAGTGTATACAGTGGTGAATGCACTTGCTCTCTCTCCAGTGTATACAGTGGTGGATGCACTTGCTCTTTCTGCAGTGTATACAGTGGTGGATGCACTTGCTCTCTCTGCAGTGTATACAGTGGTGAATGCACTTGCTCTCTCTGTGGTGTATACAGTGGTGAATGCACTTGCTCTCTCCTCAATGTATCCAGTGGTGAATGCACTTGCTCTTTCTGCAGTGTATACAGTGGTGAATGCCCTTGCTCTCTCTCCAGTGTATACAGTGGTGAATGCGCTTGCTCTCTCCTCAGTGTATACAGTGGTGAATGCACTTGCTCTCTCTGTGGTGTATACAGTGGTGAATGCGCTTGCTCTCTCTGTGGTGTATCCAGTGGTAAATGTGCTTGCTCTCTCTCCAGTGTATACAGTGGTGAATGTGCTTGCTCTCTCGTCAGTGTATACAGTGGTGAATGCACTTGCTCTCTCTGTGGTGTATACAGTGGTGAATGCACTTGCTCTCTCTGCAGTGTATACAGTGGTGAATGCACTTGCTGTCATTTCCTCTCTGACCCTTGCTTCTTCCAAGTGCCCAGACTACAGAAAAGGACTCCTTGCATAACAAAATAAAAGTTTTAAATGGAGAGCCATTATGATGCCCTGTCTCAGGGACATGAGAGCCAACCATAAGGGAGGATGCTTTACATCGCTTCCAAGTACTTCTCCACCCAGTCACCAAAGTGCCTTATGTCCTCAGCAACAGTGCCACCATTTCATTTGTGGTGGCCATGAAGGAGTGACAATGGCAGCCTGTGTCTTCTTTTCCATTTTATTTACTTACCCATCTATGTATTTGTTTGTGCATATGTGCCTGTTTTTGTCTGTCTGTGCCCTTCTTGGCCAATAAACCCTCGAAAGGTTTTCCAAAGATGTCCATCTCTTATAATCCAGGCTCTGAAACTACTTAAATGTGCTACAGGTCTCTGTAGCTGGTCGTGGCATGTCTGTCAACTACATGGTTGCTGGCGTACAGATAAGTGAGTTTGCTGGTATTCAGTTAAACAAGCTACGTGTGGTTAGGACACGGAAGCACCTGCCTACTGTGCCAGAAATGGAGAGGAAGATGCTGAAGTACCATCACCCACTCACATCACCTTGGCCTTGTACTGGAGACGTGATGTGCAGGGCCCTGGTTGGGCAGGACTACTTAGATATGCATAGCTTTCACCCACCCGTGAAACTTTATCTTTTTGTTGGGGGTTTGAAGGGGGAAGGGCCTCCATGTTGTCCTCCAAATTTATCTCTTTATAGCTTTTTTTTTTTTTTTTTGAGAAAACCCCATGCTTAAGTTCATTTTGACTTACTTACTTGCTTTTTCAGTTTTAAACGTGATGTAACTGAATTTTATTTAAAACTCAGCAAGCCCTACTGATTGTCCTACTCCATTACCTTCAGGACACATAGTCTCACTGCCTGACCACCCAGGACTTCTTTACTGAGCGAGCCATGAAAGAAATCAGCCTCTCGAAAGTATTTTAAGTTTATTATTATTATAACAACACATTATTGTTATTATTATTATTATTATGTATTACTAATAATCAAGTATAATTCTATCTTTAACCTTTACATAATTTCTGGGAGCTATTGGAGGAAGGGAAAGAGGCCTGACAGGATCTCATTGGCCCTCCTTCCAGTGTGGTCATAGTAAATAAATCTCCCTGTTCTGCTTTTTACTACCATCTTGCCCTCCTAGCTCCTCCCCCTCCCAGCTCTGCGTGCAGCGATCCTTCCAGGTGATTTCTTGCTTATTGATTTCTGCGCAAAGCATCTTTTCTATAAGGGAGGGTCCCCATCCCTGCTAGGCATTGAACCAGCCCTCTGAAGCACAACTTGTGGTTATTACATACAATGGACAGTAGATGGCACAAGCTCCCTTTAATATGGGATTGTGCGCGATGGAGCACAGCAAGCCCTTTAGCTGCCCTCAGCCAACTCCCCCACCCTGTTCGATTCTTAGTTTTTCTTTATCCTTTATTCTTTCTGTGAATTTTAGACAAGCCTGCCCTACAGAGAGTTACCCATCTCTCCATCCCCAAAGACAACAGTGAGAAAATCTGAGCAACACCATATGTGCCTGGTATTTTGCGCTGTCACTGACCTGGAAGGAAAATGGTTTTACTTCATTCTGATTGGCGGGTTTCTGTGGCGCACGAGGACCTTGCCACAAGAGGAACTGGTGGAACCGGCCAGGTAGAGCCTGTTCAAACCGGGAATCTTAGAATCCAAACAGGGATCAGGCTTCCTCCCTGTTTCAGTGCCTGCCTTGGAGGTGTAACCAGGCAACCCCCAACCACGTGGTCACTTATGGAGCATCCAGAATGCCTGTCTATGCTGATGAGGCATCTCAGTAGCCTTAGCCATCAGCCAATGACTTTTCTTCTTCCCTGGATATTCTCACACCCTTCCTCCAAACTATACAATCCTTGGTTCATCCCAAATAAAGTGAATAAAGGGTGTGTTTAAACCCACCCCAAATAAAGAAATATGAACAAGCTAAGATCTTCTCAGAAAGGTGTTTCATTAAAGAGTGTCAGAGAAGGGCTTTGCCTGAAAGGGCCACAGCACTAAGATCCTTAGAGAAGGACTCCCCCTCTGCTGTCCCCTACATCCCCCAACTCATCCTCCACCCTTCTCCGAGCAGTGACAGAAACATAGGAAGATTTTTGTTGATCTTTGTGCTTGCTTTCTTGAGGCAGGCAGGATCTGTGTGAGACTGTCTTACCTAGAACTTGCTGGGTAGACCAGACAGGCTTTGACCTCACCTGTCTCCTGGTGTGAGCCTCATGAGTGTCAAGATTAAAAGCATAGGCCACCACATCCAGTTTAGCAAGTGTCTCCTATGAGAAATATTCGACACCGTTCAATACGCATGTAAAAGGAAATAAAAGGTTCCTGGCATCTTATTTTATAAAATAGACAAGGACACATTTCAGAGGCCCAAATACTTTCATGTCAAAAATGCTCATGCTACAAAATGGCTTTGGGAAAAAAACAATCCAGTTTCATGGGTCTAAAGAGAGGGATTGGGAATTAAGACTAAGCAGATGCCCTCCCAGAGGATGTAGGTGCAGTGTCAGTTCCTAAGTGGCAGCTGACAGCAGTCTGTAACTCCAGGACCAGCGCGAACACTGAGGACAAACCTAGCCATCCATTTACCTTAAGCCTAACTAGAAAACTAACCTTAGAAATAGAACCAATGCTCTCCTTAACCTCATTTACAACAGAAACCCTACCTGAAACTCTAACAATAATTTTAGAAATAAAAAAAAGGTGTCACTAGCCCTAACACTAACCATAACCCTAATCCTGACCTTGTCTAACCTGAAGCTTGACCCAAATACTTCATTGATCTCAACCAGACACTAGCCAACGCCCAAAATATAAACTGAAGTCTATCACAAACAAGAAAACTAGGTCTGATACTAATACTGCAATTTCTATCATTAACTGTAGCCCTAACCTAATGCTCACTGGGCACTATATCTAGTCCCAGCTCTGAAGCTATCATAATTCTAAATCTTACTATGACTATACATGGCTCCATTTGTAAGTTTACATCTGCCCTGATAGCTCTGACCTTACCTTAAGCCTACAGTTAACTGTAACTACAACATGAGCCCAAGCTCTTACCCTGAAACTAGTTATAGTTAACCATAACCCCAACATAAGAGCCAAACATAACCATAGTCTACCCTTAAATGAAGGGTTATTTACTTAATAGCCTAATACCTAACCATAAACCTACTATAACTCTAACATTAATATTGGAAAGTGAACATAAACTTTCTCTCTAGTCCTAACACTAAACCCAACCATGACCCCAATGAGACCCTAGCAAAACCTTAATCCTATATTAGCCTATACACCAAAATAGATCTGAAATGAACCATAAGCCAGTTTCTAAGAAGCTCTATTTTTGGTATAGATTTAACCCTATTCTTAATCATTGCCCTAATCTTACTGCAACCTTATAAGCAACCTTAACTACCATAACCCCAGCACTATCATAACCATAAACCTCGCACAAACAATAGCCACACCACGAACTTAGCTCTAACCCTATGTACAACTTAACCAGAAAACTACACAAAGCTCCACAACCAACCCAAATACTAGCTCTAACCCTAGTCTAAACCAACTCTCAACATAGTCCTAATTCTAACCAGTCTTCACCTAGCAGCCTTCAGATGAAGATGTAGAAGTCTCAGCTCCACCTGCACCACGCCTGTCTGGATGCTGTCATACTTCTGCCTTGATGATAATGGACTGAACCGTTGAACTTGTAAGCCAGTCTCAATTAAATGTTGTCCTTTATAGGACTTGCCTTGGTCATGGTATATGCTCACAGCAGCAAGCCCTAAGTAAGGCAGTTATTAAGTAGAAGAAGTTGTTTTAGTCAATCTTTCTTATTTACTGAGTTCTGCTCCTCCAGAGGCGTACCCTGCACTACCCCCTATTCTGCAAATACACTTTCAGAGACCTCCAAGTGTATTATAAAATGTGGCCTTTTATCTGCTACTAATTTTCCAGTCCAGCCAGTTTGTCAACTCTCTCCACATTAACCCTGTCTCAATCACACTGTTTTAGTTTGCTTAGGGATGGGCACCTCAGAAATATTCTTGGAGTCATGGCCTCATGAAGGAATTCCTAGTGTCTTTGTACTTATCATAATCTCCGGGGCAGAAGGAAGACTTCCAAATGGGTCAGATAAAGTCATTCCCCCAAAGCCAAAGGGATAGTGGGTTTAAGTCTTTCCTGAAAAGACTCAGTTTTCTTGGGAAAAAGACAGAAAAGTTCCCAAGAACACCACATGCAGAGACCAAAACCTAAAAGTGAAAGACAGAATGGTGGTGATCCCAACGTTCGGCTCAGCTTGGTGAGGGCTGTGACAAATGGCTGTGCTGTTTTAGCAACTTTTCGTTTACAGTGGATAAGGCTAGCCCACCTAGTCCTAACCATACCTCTAATTTTAAAATTTGTCTAAGACCATCAGTATCCCTAACACCAACTATATCTCTATATCAAATTCTAACATTAAACTTAGAACTATGTCTAACCCTATCCTGTTTAACCTGTTTAACCCTAACTCCAACCCTATTCATAATATAACCCTGAATCTGCCTAACCCTAACCCTAAACCTAGCTCTAACCCTATATAGGACTGAATACTAAATCCAGTGACAAACCCAGCACAAACATTCACTCCAACTCTAGTACTAACTAATCTTAGAAATGACCTAAGGTTGATCTCCCTTTTCCTTATGGGTTTTGGCCACCAGCCCACAAGAGCAAAGAAAGCAGGAGAGGTAAAGCAAGGTTCAGATGGCTGTGAATATGAGGGCAAGAACTGCTGGGAGTCAGCTTCAGAGAGAGAGAGTTTGTTTCATTGTTCCATGGGTGAGGTACAGAGGTTCTTAAGGTTACCAGCAGGAAGGGCTGCTTGGTCATGACACAACACCTAGTTATCATGTGGGTGGGAGGAAAGGACAGCAACGGCAGGCAGATTTGTGCAGGGTCACCTTCCAAATAAGGTCAAGCATCTGTGCTTTGAGATACTCCCCAACTGAGGTTATGTGGAGAAGAAGAAGCTGCAATGAGAAAGGGAGTCCTTTATGCCAAGCTCAGAGAGCAAACCAGATATAGTAGACTGTGACCTTAACAGTAGGTCCCTCCAACACCCTATCTTATTTTATAATGGAGAAATATCATTGTAGGCATGGAGAGTATTATACCCTGTATTGTATAATCTTGGGTCTGATAGTGTGATGGCTTGTACGTGCTTGCCCAGGGAATGGCACTTTTAGAAGGTGTGGCCCTGTTGGAGTTGGTGTGTCACTGTGGGTATGGGCTACAAGACCCTCCTCCTAGCTGCTTGGAAGCCAATATTCTGCTAGCGGCCTTCAGATGAAGATGTAGAACTCTCAGCTCCTCCTGTACCATGCCTGCCTGTATGCTGCCATAGTCTTGCCTTGATGATAATGGACTGAACCTCTGAACCATTAAGCTAGTCCCAATTAAAACCTCTCCTTATAAGAGTTGCCTTGGTTATGGTATCTGTTCACAGCAGTAAAACCCTAACTAAGGCAACTCTTAAATGATTCCAGATTCCTTGTAGGGAGCTATTCTAGGATTCCCTGAGGTTGATGTAAGGCTCTGATTACCACTGGGGAGGAGTTGAATATAAGGATCTGGATTGGTTGTGGATCGTGTGAGCCAGGCAGGTATTTTTAACATGGTTGTTACTAGAACAGAGGGGGTTTCCTTAGATGCTGGCATCAGAGAATGAGGAGAGGAGGGGTCTTTGTCACCCTAAGTCAAACAGAGGCTGTAATTGGCTGGTTGATATGGAGTGCCAAGGCCTAAGCCAATTAGTTTTGCCTAAAATGCTTTGAAAGGTATTTAGGGTCAATGGGTAAAGAAAGTTAATGTCAGACATAGCTGGCTGGACTGAGGTTATGGTGATCTCTGTCCTTAGGACCGTGATGGGGAGGGTCTTCAAGAGGGAAGAATGTGTCCTATGTGTAACTGGCATTTAATTGTCATAAAATCATTAAGTTTTCATGTTTAAAGGCCATTGTTGGCATTCAACAGTGACCCTTAGACTTGGGGGTTCTTTTGATCTTGAGATTTTTGGTAATCTTGTATTTGGAGGCATTTTCCCTCTTCTTCACTAGGAAGGACCACATTTAAATCCTCTAAGATTTCTACCCAGGAAGTTAGTGGCCATGTTGGCCACTAGGGGTCTAATGGTCCTGTTTGTTCCATCTGAGTCTACCCAAAAAGCTTGGGTAATGAATGCTTGGAAGAAACCATTATCCCCAGCAGCTGAGGTCCTGGTGGGACGGTCCAATGTGGAGAAACCTTAGCTCATTTTTGGATGATCTTCTTTGTCCCTATGCCCATTATCCACTTAAAACTTTGTTAATTTTAATTGAAAGTTTAAGGTGAGATTTTTTTCCAGTATGTTAATTGCCCAGTGGATTTATGGGGTTTTCCCTCTGATTGATGGGTCTGAGGGTTGCCCTACAAGTAGTCTAATAGTGACAGGGGTTTGCCATCTTGTTCATATTTGGATTTTTAGTCATTTTTTTTCCAATGAAAGCCCTTCTTGCAGAGGGGACATCTGGGTTTAGAAGGCTGAAGGGCAGTCAGGTCGTTTCTTGGGCAGTATTCTTGTTAGTGTCCAGGCTCTCCATGTTTAAAACATTTTGAATTAGATCATGTTACAGCCACAAAGGCATGATTGAGAGAGGATGCCCAAGATGAGGCAGACCCAATGTCCTGGGTAGCCATAATGTTCAGTTTTTGTTCCTGGCCTGCCTGTCTGCACTCGAGGGTCATCCTTTCCCAGATAAGATTGTTTAGGGGCATCGCTTTGGCAGCAGGGTCTTTTATTTTCTGTCAAAACTGGCTTGCACAGTTAGTATAGAATTCTGGAGAGTCTTGGTTGATTTTTGTTTTAGGAAAGTCAGTGAAAAGGCCTCTGCAGGCCCTGAAGACAAAGGGGTTAAGCCATCCCAGGCACATAGGTGTGTCTGCTCAAAGCAGCCAGCAAGGAGTAAGGCCTGTTGAATTCCTATGGGGAAGTCACTCTGGTCAAACAGTTGTTCATAGTTCCAGTTTGTTAATCAAGTAGGGTGGTTTTGTCCTTGGTGTGTTCCTATTTGTTGATTATATAACTAATTCTTTCTTTTTTACTAGTCTGCATCTGACATTCATCTCTAAACAAAGCTTCTCATTTTACAAACAGAAGACCAGGGAGAACAGATATTTCTCCAGTCCTGAGAGGTTAAGAAGTTGCTATTAAAAACTCTTTATAAAATAAAGTTGGTCTCTGGGGGCATAAATTCATCCTTGTGGAATGGCTTGGTGTAACTCTTGGTGTAAGTCTGTTGTCAAGAGGGGATGCCAAACTATGTTAATTGTCTTGATTAACATGTATGCTAATTGGATCTGTCCATGTGGGTGGAGATTCTGGATCCCTGGGCCATTGTGGCCGAGGTGGTTGGGGATAATTCTTCCCAGCATCTTTACGATTACAGAGATGTTCAATGGCTGTGTGTTAGCACCATGGATAGAGGCACCAAGGGTTGGGGACAGCTCATCTGCCTTGGTCTTCTGGGTCTTTGTCTTCTGTAGTGGATGAGACTCATAGAGGTGAAAAGGGGATAAAGAGGAGAGGGGTTCTGTGGGTTGGGGAGTAGCTTCTGTCTGATTAAATTGATTTCTTTTTCTAGAGCAGCTACACTGAACAATCCTCAGGGTCTTCTTCCTCATCTGAGTCTTCCCCTTTGTCCTCTGATGGGTCATCCTTAAGCTTGGGGTTTTTTCCCTATGAATTGCTATCATGGAGAAGGTGGGGGGCAGCCTTTTGGACTTCCTTTTTATTAGCCAGGAAGGCAATGCAGATCTAGACATCAGGATCAGAAATATCTACTGACAGGATCTATGCTGTGAATTGAAGCACCTCATTTCAAAATTCTAAGTCCTCCTTTTGGGAGACTTTTAAGGCCTTTAATTTAAGACAGGCTCCGGGGGAATGAATTTGGAAATCCCTCTAACGTGATGTTGAGTTCTGTTATAGAAAAGAGAGGAGATGCTGTCACTGGTGCTCAATGTTCTTGAGGCAAATCCACCAGCAGGGGATTGAAAATGTACCAATGAGCACAAGCCTGCTTGGAGATTTAATAGGTTGCTGTAGTACCAGGCTTTAAAGAGAGGCAAAAAATTATCACCTACACCCAGCCAGGCTGTCCTGTCCAGAAAAAGGATTGGGGGGGGGGAGTGTCAGAGAATTGCCCTGATGGAGAGGCTTCAGTTGTCCACAAACCTTATCCAGTTCTGCATGACTGCAAAAACAAAAGTAAAGAAAAATAAGGAAAGGAAAACACCAATCCTTAGGCATGATGGTTAATGCCAGGACCTCAGAGGGATACTGACAAACTCCGTGCATTCCAGGATTCTCTGTTTGGGTACCAGCTGGGGATCTTTTTCCTTGCAGGGCATTGGCCGCTGGCCAGCAAGGGCGAAGGGAGCAGGAGTGGCAAGCGGGGTTCAGATGTCCCTGAGAATGATGGGAAGAGCTTCCTGGAGTCAGCTTTAGAGATACAGCTCATTCTATTGTTCCAGGGGTAAGTTGTATAAGAGTTCTTATGGTTATGAGTGGGAAGGGCTCATTGGTTATAACACAGCACCTAATTATCATATGGGCAACACTTGCAAGAAGCTTTGTTCAGGGTCATCTTCCAAATAAGACTAGACATCTGTGGTTAGAGATGTTCTCCAACGGAGGTTATATAGAGAAGAGGAAGGCCCATTGAGAAATGGAATCCTCCATTTTATACCAAGCTCAGAGAGCTATCTGGACATGAGGGGCTAAGACCTTAACAGGGACCTCCAACAACCTAAAACTGTCTCTAGCCCTAATATTAACACTGGTTGTAAACCTAACCTTAGCCCTAACTCTAGCACTAATCCCGACCCTAAAATAACCACGAACAAACCATGGCAGTAAATCTGACACTAACCCTAAATCCAGTCCAAATATTAAAATTGGGTCTAAAACTAACCAGAAACCAATATCTAACAATAACTGTACCTCTTCCAAAATTCTACCTTAAGTGCTATCTATATATATAACTGGAGTCAAAGCCTAACCTCAGCCCTCACATAGCCATATTTTAAAACTTTAGATCTAACCTTGATACTAACCCCTGTTCCAACTTTATGCTAAGGCCACAATTTACCATAATGACCCTAACACTACTCCTAACCTAACTACTTATGTACCATAAACCTAGAGTTAACCACAACCATAACCTACGCTTAGAGCTAACTCTGTTCACAATCTTAACCAAAACAAAGCTAAATCTCTCCAAACTTAAACTAATCCTAGCCATAACTTTAACCATAACTAACCATAACCCTATTTAATCCCAATCCTAACCCTTATCTTAACCTTCAACATAAAATTAGTATAATCCTACCATTGTCCAAAATCCTAATCCTAATAATACGCTGAGCAAGGAGATTAATAATAATCCTATAACTATAAACCAGTTTCTAACACTAACTATACTCCTTATTCTAATGCCACACCAATCTATCTACCCTAATCCTAAACCTAAGCCTACCTCTGACCATAGCATCTACTCTAAATTTAACCCTCAGATAGCTCTATTTGTAAGTTTATATTGAACCCCAAATTAAATCTAGCTATAACCACACCCTAAGCCTACAACTAGTGATAACTAAAATCATAGAGAAATTTTAGTCCCAATTTTAGAACTAATGATGAAACTAGCCATACAGTTACCCATAACCATAAAACCCCCAAAACTAGTCCTACCTAATCATAACATTAACTATATAATATTAAGCAAAGTTCTACCCCTAACCCTATACAGACTCTAACCTAGTCTTAATCAGAAAAATAACCTTTAAAATAGCCTTAATTTAAACCCTAACAGTACATATAATTATAACACTGACTTTAAATATATTCTCAACACTAAAACTAAACCTAAATGTAGAAACTTTAATTTTTTTCAATGCCTACTTTTAAAGATGGTTCTTAAACACTTTAATCTCCCTCTTGCCCACCCCTCACCGGAAGTAGTGGGTATGGGGAAAGTTGACCTATTTGGAAATGGTTCTTTGGAGCAAATCCCATCTGCATTGTAATAAAAATCAGCAGTCCAGGTCACAGGTCAGCAGTGCCAGCTCAGTCTACTCTTGAACAATTCATGGATACACCAGCAGTCCAATTCAGTAGTGTCGGGATAGCAGCAGCGGTGGCACAACCTATCAGAAACAGCCAGACCTCAGCTGAATCAGGACCAGTCAGCAGGAGGGATTAGGAACACCAGGAGAAGTTCTCTCAGTGAAGTAAAGACCAACAAAGACGCAAGACCAAGAAGCATTGCACAGCTAGCTTTACCAACAAGCCCCTCTCGCAGTCCTATACCCTCCAAACATCATGTATTCTCCATGGGCCTTGCCTCACCACACGTCTTTCCTCAGTATGTGAGTCTATTTCAGCTGACATCACTCTGCCAATTGGCCAGAGTCCACAGAACAGGCCAGAAGTTGCAGCACACCACCAGGAGGTTTTTGGTGCGTTTCTCTCTATGGAGTCCCAACAAGTGGAGTTCAGTTATGCAGTGTAAGGTGAACCAATACATGTGTATCACTAGCAAAAAAAAAAAAAAATCTTTTGTAATGCATCCTTTCATATGCTTGCTTCAGTGAAATATCCTTTCACCTGTGTCTGCTTTTGCAAAACACCTTTCACTTGTGTCCACTTCAGGAAAACACTCCTTCAAGTGTTTGCCCCAGCAAAACACCATCCAACACAATTGGCTTTCCAAAGAACCCGTAAGTCCCCACTTCATATCTACCCTTTCTGCTTAAGAATTCTCCTTTTCTCTAACACTAACCATCTATACACAATGCAAATAATTATAAAAACTCTCATTTTTTTCAATAACTGACTTATGAAAAATATACTCAAACAATAGTCTAACAAAACAACCTTAAATTTCTATCAATATACAATAATTAAACAAAAATGCCTTGTATTTCTATCAATATAGAATACAATAATTAAACAAAACCCTCAAATGTCTATTAAGATACAATAATTTAAAAAACCTTCTGTTTCTATTAACAATAATTCAAACAACAATCTACCACCCTAGGTGATAACAATCATAACACATGAAGTGACAAAAACTATCCAACACAACTTAAGGGATTGGGACAATGGTTTTTTTCTCCTGCTGAATTGGGGTAAAGAATTACTGTTTTGGAGCTTCAAGGAAAAAATAGTCTAAAGCTAGGTACAGCATTTATTGCTCGGTCTCTGTATTTATCCATCTCTACATTGTCTCTCCAGCCTAGGTATTGTCTGGTCTATGCTTATCCAGTCTCTATGTGATTGATCACTTGAGCTAGCCCTTTTGAATTTGATTTGCATGATTTTTTAAAAATCAGTAACTGACAGTCTGTGACTCATCTGGGTTATTTGCTTTGTAAATACATCTATGTCCCAGGTGATAAGAGGTTTGCCCTGGTCAGATCTGATTTTTAAGTTTTGTCAGAAACGAGTTTTTCATTCCCTGTAGATATATATAAGCAGGTTTGCATCCTCATCTTAAAACAAGTGTAGGTTTCCCATTCTAATATTAACTCATAATATATTGATTGGCCTTTTTCTTCAGTTTTTCGATAACCCTGTGTCTCTCAGCTGCTGTTGTTCCTTTTTCACTGAGATTAAGAAAACTGAGAGTTAACAAAGCATTATTTAGTCTGTCCCCGGGGTGGGGAGGTTAATTTCCCATTTTCTTTAATAATCATCTCTTTTAAGGTACGATTGGTTCTTTCTATAACTGCTTGTCCTGTTAGGTTGTGTGGCACACCACTAGCATGTTTTATGATATGCAAAGAATTGCTTCATTTATTGGGTACATATGTAGGGTCACTGTCAGCTGTAATATTGCAGGCATCCCCATAATTGCCATTATTTCCAATAAGTGTGTTATTGCACAATTAGCCTTTTGAGAACATAAAGTAGTTGCCCATAGGAACCCTGAGTACATGTCAATGGTATCTTGTACATACTTTTGTTTTCCAAATTCTGCAAAAAAAATGGAAATCATCTACCTGCCAGATGTCGTTTCTTTTGGTACCTTTAGGATTATTACCAACAGATAACCGAGTTTTGTTAAATAGGGAACACACAGGACAGTTTTTACTATTTCTTTGGCTTGTTGCCAAGTGATAGAAATATTTTCCCTAAACTTTTCTCAGTAATTTGATGTTTCTCGTGAAATTTTGAGGTCTCTAACACATTTCCTATTAGTAACTGATCAAATTTCTCATTTTCTTGAGCTAATGGACCAGGCTAGCCTGTATGAGACCGAATATGAATAATACATAATGGATAATTTCTATTTCTGATGACCCGTTGTAATTATACAAATAACAAAGTTAATTTTGAGTTATCAGGTACAAATTCAGCAGTCTCTAAATGCAAAATGACTCTTTCTGCATATAATGAATTAGAAAAGAGGTTCAGGATAATTTAATCATATCATAAGGATTGCATACAGTTCTGACTTTTGAACAGATGCATACGGACTTTTGATTATTTTATCTGACTTATAACCTGCCATCCCCATCTTGTTTGCATCATTATAAAATATTGGTGCCTCTGAAATTGGTGTTCTCTTTACTGTATATGGAAGGATCCAATTCGTTTTTTATAAACTGTATACAGTTGCTTTTTGAATATTTGTTATTAATTTCACCCAAGAAGTTACACACAAGCCTTTTGCCAATCCTCATTAATCACCCATAAAATTAAAAGTCTCAGAATTTGTAAGAGCTACATAAATTTCATCTGAATCTGTTTCTTCTAGCTGATGTAGTCTTAGTCTACCTTTATAATTAATTCAGAAATCTTTTCTATATGTATCTTCAATTTGTTTCCTTGTTTATGAGCTAAGAAAATCCATCCTATAATACTATTTTTCCCATTGCATAATGAGCCCAGTAGGAGAATCATTTGAAGGTAAATGGCCAGGATACAATCATGTTTAGGATCAAGTAGATCCACATATGCTTCTTCCAGTTGCTATTCTACAAGAGTTAATTCTCTTTCTGCTTCAGCTGTTCGACATCTTGAACTGTTTAAAATTGAATCTCCTTGTAGTGTTGGACACATATTACTTAACTCATATGCACTTAATTCAATTGATATATAACTCAGCCAGTTAATATATCCCATTAATTTTTGAAAATCGTTAAGAGTTTGTAATTGGTCCTCCCTATGGACCAGTACCTCTTGTGATCGAATTTTTTGTTGGCTGATTTTATAACCCAAATAAATAAGTGAATCTCCTCTTTGATATTTTTTTTTTCTGGAGCAACCTGTAACTCCCAGCATGGCAGAATTCTTTGTGTTACCTTAAACATAGTCTCTAAAACATCTTTGTTGGAATTGGCCAACAGAATGTCATCCATATAATGATAGATGGAGGAAACTGCTTACACATAATTTCTCATGGTTGTTTCACAAAATACTGACATAAAGTTGGACTCCCTGTGGAAGTACCATCCAGTGGTATCTCTTTAGTGGATGACTATTACTCAAAGTAGGTACTGAGAAAGCAAATCTTTCTCTATCTTTCTCATGCAAGGCCATTGAGAAAAAACAAATTCAAATCAATTATTATTATAAGCCATGATTTTGGTAACAAAGATGGTAAAGGAAGTACAGATTGTAAAGGACCATTGGTTGAATTACCTTAACAACGGCTATTAAATCCATCATCATCCCCCAATTGACAATCACAGAAAATTTCCATGGGTAGACTCTCCTATATGTTGAGCCTCCTGCTGCTCTTGTACCAGTTGTTCAAGTGCCTGCAGTTTTTTTTCTTTCTTTCTTTTTTTTAATGGGCCACTGCTTTTGCCAGAGAGGCTGGTTTGATAACCATTTTAGGGGCAAGACTGTTGGTATTTTAGCAGTGGCCCCTTTTATAAATTTGAAAACTTATCCCTATGATGTCCTGTTTTTTGACCACAGGCACAGCTTGTAATTGTTCCCAATCACCTGCGACAATACCTTCTCCAGGAGCATCTACCTTATCACCCCGAATTTCCTTATATGCTTTCCCTATAATTGCAGAGAAAATGTATGAGTACATCTCCTTTTTCATATATGCCATAATTTTATTTCTTTCTCACTATCCCCATCTACTAAACTGGGATGTACAATAATCCTTGAGAAGTTAATCTACTTCTCCCCAAGATTATTCCCACTGTCCATGAAGTTAAGGGACCATACACACAAGTGGGTAACTTGTAACATTCAACTTTTGGGAATAATGTAAGAGGGGTATATGTGGCCAGATCCAAAACTCTTTTCCCTAATACTTTATCTAGCCACAACACTAAAACTAGATAAAAAAAAACTCACATAAATCACTTTCTAATGCTAATTGTACCCCTTTAATTAATGTTCCCCCGTTTCCATAGCCTGAGTCCTGTTCTCTGATCCTAACCATTACTCCAAACTCAAACATAACTCTCGGAGCTCTCTTTGTACATTCAGATCCAATATTAACCTACACCCTAGGCCAGACTTTACCCTAAGATATGCAACAGAACTGCAAACACCGACACAATACAAACTCTAATACTAGCACAAATTAAAACCCTAGCCCCAGTGGTCACCATAACCATAGCCTAAGCCGAACCCCATTGTATCCATGACCTTAACCATAATTCTAATCAAGTTAAACTGCTGGGGCCTGTGCAAGAGGAATAGCCAACAGCTTTAGAACTCATGAAAGTGGCCCACTGGTTAGCACAACCATGATGGGCATGCCTCAGAGAGACAGAGCCCTGAGGACTATGTGTCCTGAAGACCTCATGGTTGCCATGCAGCACCTCTCTGCTTGTTGCCCTTGCAGTCTTCACATCCTTTCTAATTATGAGTTATATGGAATCCCTAAGGGGGTTTCTAGCCCCTCGCTGGAGAGTCATGGACACTAACAATAACAACAATAGATCTTTTACAAGCATTGCTGCTGGAGCAGATTAGTGATTCAACTACCACTTTTGGAAAGAAGTTAGTGATGTAGATTGTTAAGGATGACTACCACCCTTAGAACGAAAGTTAGAGGCATAGATTGATAATGGAGTTGGGATGTTTTTGTTTGTGGCTTTGATGTAGAAAAATCTTGGGGGGGAAATGTAAAGTTCAGAAATACAAAATCTTAATAATTGAGCAAGGGATTTTTTTTTAAGTCATAGAACAAGAACAATGGCAGCCCAACTAGTACTAGCTGGGTTGTTGATCAAGGCAATGATTCATTTTTTTGTATTCGTTTTGCCTTTGGCTTCCTGATATGATTTAATAAAAAATGTGAGTGGGTGTGCACTCTTAAGGATTTAAAGTAGACATGACTGATTGTTTTTTATATAAAAGTTTAGACTTGTTTTTCTTTTAAGATGTTTTATAATATTACTTTTTAGTTAAATAATAAAATGATTGATCCTTTTTGTCAACTGCAAATTGCAGCCTGCCAGTAAGAGAACTGGCTGAGAAGAATACCATGCTTGCTTACACTTGGTTAATCTATAACAAGCTGCTTAGATACAAACATATGTGGGTCTTTGGGAATGATTTGTTTTTCCTGTACTATGTAAAACATTTAACCATGTGAGGGTGCTGGGGAGTATGCTGGGTTTGGCTTTGTTTTGTTTTACATATACTCACTGTACTCATTCACTTAAAGAAAAACAGAATGTAACCACATTGTAATTTTTATACTGCTTGAGAGATTTTGCTGGGGGATATAAGATGTGGGGAAAAAATAAAGTTTAGAGAACCGAGAACTTGTTTGAACTATCAAAAAGATTCCCATGTGTAGATTTATGTTAAGGCGATACATGATTGGTCAGGAGAGAGATAGGTGGAGAAAGGTTGAGAAGTGGAAGTGGAGGCAGGAGGCAGAGGGATTTCAGAGGGAATCAAGATGGAGCTGGAGAGGGGGGGATCTAGATCCAGGTGGACTTAAATGGCGATAGGTAGATATGAATATTTTTAAGGGTTCCTAAAGGTCTTTTTATAGCATATAAAAGGGCAGTTGGTATCTTTGTCCATTGGATGTAAGCTTATTGTGTAGAGGGTTTGTAGATTGAGAATTTAATATATAAACCCACTTGAAAAGCTACCGGGCTTTGGAGTCATGTTTGTGCCGGGCGGTGGTGGAGTAGGAACAAGCTGGGGTGGTCATATCCACCGGGACAGAAACAACAGGGGCAGTGGAGTGAACTGCACCTGAGTGCTCAGAGGTGGGCTGGTGCACCAAGTGGTGTGGGGAACAAATGTGTGTACTGGGCTCCTTACTAGAGTGGCGTCTGTGGAGTAAGATACGGTAAAAGGTTAAGCCATCATTTCAACATGTACTACAACACCCATGTCCATGGTTTCTGCTGACTCCCCTCCTGACCCTGACATGTCAAAGCTGGCATTTGACACTATACACTGAGCCTGTGCATTGACTCTAACCCTAGATTTAACACCAAACCTAATTCTTAACCCAGCCCTAACCTACATCTAACCATAAGTTGAGCATAGCTCCAATCCTAAACCTACTGCTACCTCTAACCGTATAGCTCATTTCACTATTAATTCAAACCTTGGTTCTCACCATGAAATCAACCCTAGCTCAGATGTTACATCCCTAGACTTAATCCAAATTGTAACCATACCTCCAGCCAAACCCTAAAGCTAGGCTTTAACCTAAACTTAACCTTAATACTAACATTTACTATAGCTCTTACACCAACTTGTATCAAGCTCTAACCTAAGCCCATTCATAATTACCCTGGTAAAGACACCAATCCAAACCCTAAGACTAAACCTAGCCCTAAACCTAATCCCAGAACTAAAACTAAAACTATCCACAAACTAACCCTAACCATAAGTCTAACAAGAACCTAGTCAAAACCCTGACTCTAACTCTACATCTATCCCATATACTAAAACTAGTTTTAAAATACAACCATAAATGGATCTCTAACACAAACTTTACCCCATACCCTAATGCTACACCAAGCTAACTCTCTAAGAGACTTCTATCCTGGAAAGAGTTTCAGAAGGCTATGAATCTCACCTATTAGAATTTATTACTGCAATAAATCTGGGTGTTTGATTCATGAGAATTTAATAAAGTGGAGTGGTAGGCAATTATTCTTATATACCAAGACATTACATTTCATTTCCAAGCCCAGCTGAGTCTTCCAAAACAATACATTTGTAATCAGCTAGAAGCTCACTTCCCTACAAGAGTCATTTTTAATGTGTAATTAGAATTTTGCTGCCTCAACTCTGTGCCCCAATGTTAGATTATTTTTTGACACCCTATTGTGAACTTTATCTAGTATACATGCCTTCCTTAAGTGCTTTGTTCGGGGGAACCATTCACATGTGTTTAAGCAGCAGAAGCTCTGTGTATGAATTCGGTTATCTCACTATGACCATCTTACTCAACTTAGCATCATCTGTAAACGAGTGATACTGTAATCCACATCCTCTGTACCCTCAGGAACATCCTTACAACATAAATGTCTTTTATCCCCAGCTGTAATTTCACCAGTTGCACATCACATTACAGATTTGTGTGGCCACGAAATGGCAGAGTGGAGAAGAGCTAAAATAGTTGATAGGCATTGTCCCTGACTTTCAGAATGAATCTCGTGACAGAGGATTGGACTATTTTATTTTCTGTGTATGCCTATAAAAAGTATATTTGGGGGGGGGGATCTTCTGTTGAAAAGAGTGTAATCAACAGCCCCGGTTGATGTCTCTCTGGATCTACCACAGTATTCTAAGGCCCTCTGTGCATGTGCTCAAGAATGTCCATGTTGTGAGCTGTTTTCTGTTGGGCACAAACATTTTTGAATGCAGATGTACCAGAAGTGGCATCTTCTGTCTTGGGGTGCTGAGGATGGCTCATGACAGCCAATGGAGCAAGGTAATGGAGCAATGACACATTTTACAGCTTCCTCCATGTGAGCAGAGGCATGAACAAAATAAGCATCAATAGAGATGAGCACGACTTGTACTGTCGCAGGGGGAAGACATGAGTAACCTCTGCCTGCCAAAGAGCATTGGGAAGTAATTGTCTGGGGTTAATGCCATCATGCCTGATTGAAAAGGGACATGGTGAGTGCCTGGCTTAACTATCTGTCCAGCTTGTTCTCAGGAAATAGCAAATTCCCTTCAGAAACAGGCAGTGTTTTGATGTTACGGATCATGACTTCATGGGCTTTTATCAAGACAGATTGCAGAGAAGTACTGAAGTGTATCAGGCTCCAGCTTGTGTGTTGCCTTCAGCCAATGGCCTGGGGAGACTTGAGTGTGACTGGATATGACCAGCACAGTAAGGGCTTTGGTGGCAACACAGGTGTTCCTGGGTCCTATGGGAAAGATGGTATAGTTCTTTTTTCCTTCCTCCCTCCCTTTCTTTCTTTCTTCCTTCCTTCCTTCCTTCCTTCCTTCCTTCCTTCCTTCCTTCCTTCCTTCCTTCCTTCCTTCCTTTTCCTTTTTTCCCCCTTTCTTCCTCTTCTTCTTTGCCCTGGCTATCCTGGAACTCACTATGTAGACCAGGATGACCTCAAACTCACAGAGATATACCTGCCTCTGCCACCAGAGTGCTGAGTTTAAAGGCATGAAGGGAGGTTGGGGAGGAAGGGATTTGCCTGCTTGAGTGAACAGTCAACAGCTGGGGTATGGCAGAGCAGGTCTCTCCACCTCCACCTAGGTGAAAAGAGCCTACCAAGTAAAAACAATAAAGAAATCTTGCTGCTGAGAGATAAAAGACAAATTAAGAAAATTTCCAAGGGGGAAAAATTTCACACACTGGAAACCCTTAACCCCCAAATTTCCATACTTCTTTATTTAAATGTTTGTTTTCCTCTTGAACAGTAGCACCTGAAACAATGTTTGTGCCTTTTAAACTAAAATTGTCCTAATTTTTTCAGTTTGTTTAAAGTTTCTTTTAAACTTCAAAGATCATATTTAATCTACTCCCATGGGCCAAACCAACTACATTGATCACCATCATTTAATTCTTAATTAACAACCAGTTTTCTTTTACAGACAAGCTGTTACTGCCTATCCAAGACACATAATTAATATGATATTTTCTTCCTCAAACACACTTGCCTTTTTCTGGGACCATAACAACAGACCACTGATATGCTCCCAATCAAACTGGTACAGGCTTAACATATACACCAATCTGTGCAGACATCCCCCTGCTGGAGTTCTGTTCTGCTGTTGTGATTGCACATTTATCTCTACAAAAGGGGAAAGAATGCTGTCACCACAGGCCAGATGGGGACCTACCTGACATCTTTTTGGGCCTGCCCGGGGGCACTGAAGTTGTCTTTGTCCAGACACATCTTCTGACTAAAGATTTCAGAGACAAGCAGACACTGAGACCCACAGATGACAACCTCGGAACCTTCCAGCAACAGATGAAATCTCTTGCCAGGGCCTAATGGCTACCAAACTTGGGGAAACAAACATGATAGTAAGAGAAACATTGTTTTTGTCTATGTAGTTAGATCAAATGCTGTTTAAAACCAGTGTTAATACCCTCACAAACACTGTACAAACTCACCCTCAATTTCAATCTGCTGAACAATTGATTGGTTCAATAATCCCTTGTCTTCCTAACCCCCATTCCTTGTTACCCCTCTGGCTTATGTTTTATTTTATTTTGATGTGTACACTCCACCCCACCCAAAATTTTCACTACAAATAACATAAGAGACAATGACACCTCTCCTTTATAAAAGAGAACAAGAGGAGTTGTGGGGCAGTGGACTGTGCCAGGAAACTTGGTAAGGCTGAGTGGATTCAAAGACCTTGGTACCCAGGCACTCATTTGAGGAAGGTAGGCATTTCTCTGATCCATACCAAATCCTGGCCTGGAACATACAACCACACCCTCTACATAGGAATGTGACTAATGGTTTTGTTGGTCAAAGCAGAGTTCTCCATGCTAATGAGGTATCTAGATGGGCCCTGAGGGTTTAGCCAATAAGCTCCCCCTCCTGGACATTCCTTCTTGCAAAAGGTATTTAATCTATGATCCACCCTGAGGAAGTGGTATGCACCCATTTTCCATGATGAACAGTCAATAAATGGTATGGATAAGCATGGACTGTCTCTCTCATCAAGAACCACCATGGGGAATATGGAGGAAGCCTTCATCTACAGAGCTTCACATCTAAGTCTCCCACAGAAGGCCCTTCCACATTCCTGGACTTTTTACCCAGCATATCTATAGCACATTTGCACCCCTTTGAGATTGATTTTCCCACCAAACCATCATAAGGTTTAGAATCCTGGAGGTAGATTGTCCCAAATACAACTATTCTAAAGTGCCCTACAGTTGGAATGGCCCAGTAGGGGTCACAGACGATTCCTCTTTGGCTAAAGCCATCGGTGCCTCAGAAACCAGAGGGATCAGCATTTCTTTCTAAAACTTGGAAACATGTAGGAAGTTTCTGGGTAATAAGCTTAAGGCAGAGTATGAGCCAATAATTATCTCCTAGCATGTTTTAGAATCACTCAGAGTTTTGAGACCATCTTTACAGGTTTCTAGATTATTGAAGGCAGAAAGTATATTTCTCTGTAATTATACTTAGATGTTGGACTAGAGATGTTTTTGAGCCTCTTTGCTTGTTTGTTTCTGGAGTAATTTGAAGCCTATGGGTCTAAAAGCTGTTTTTGAGGTGGACAAAGACAGCTGCCAACTTAGGAGTCAAGATGGCTGATTAGAATATCATCCATACATTAATAATACAAGTCTGAAGGTTGTCATTGACAGCCCCAACAGATTCCTGATGCACTGTAGGGCTGCTTTTCATACCCCGGAGAAGAACTTTGCATTGGAAGCAATGCGCAGGGCAGGCAGATTAGATGAAAAAAAAATGTGGGGATGGGCCATGAGCATGTTTCCTTGTCTAATGTTGGAGAGTATCACTACGTGAGCTATTTTTAATTCCCGTATAATATCAGACTAAGTTGGGGAAACTGAGTCAGAACTTGATTATTTCCCCTGTATAATCTTCATCTATTATGCCTAGGTAAATCTGTGGTACCTATAGGGTCTCGTTGCTTTTTCCTAAAATAAGGTCTACTGTGCCAGTAGGGATAGCTTAGAGTCCCATGCAGAGGCTAGTATAAGACGTGGTAGAAATGAGGTCCAATCCTCCACTGCCTGAGGTTACCTGACAGTTGATTGATGCTGTACTTGGGTAGCTGTGGGTCTTCTGTCAGCCCTCTTGGCTTACAGGGACTCACAAGGTGCTAGCCCTGGCAGATTGATAGGGCTAGGGCAGACTCCATCTTCCATTTCCCAGCCCTGCCAGAGATTTCCCCGTATATCTGTCTGCCAATGAGATTCGTTAATCCAGTGGATTCTTCTCTCACATTGTGGGCATAAAAGGGGCCATGATGCTTATCCAAATGGTACTGGGGCCCTGATTTTTTTTTTTTTTTTTTTTTTTTTTACAATTTTTTAAGTTGTAAATCCTTGTGGTAGTAGTCACATGCAAAAAAAAAAAGGGGGGGGGGCTACTGTGAGAGCAACACCTGCAGGACCTATGTCGGTACATTATCTAATCATCTCTTATAGATTTAAGAGCTCATACAACTCCCCCAGGTGACTCTTCACATGTCTTGTGAGCATTTTTAAAAGCCAGCTGTTTTATGAGCACCTATCCTGTCTCAGGACCAATGTGTAAGGTACCCTCGTGAGAGCTGGGCCACAAAGTCTGGGTATAATTCTTCTGGACCCTGGTGAACCTCAATTGTTGTCTAAGATTTTTGCCCCCTGCTGGTCTTAGGCTTGCAAAGGTTTTATGTGATTCGTTGATGGACCTTTTGTAAGGCCTTTTTCCAGAAGCATGCCTTTTGTTATAGCAACTCCATGGGCTAGATAACATTGTTCCTGGTTCTGACATCATTCTGCAACTCAGTCTAACTTATTACTGTTACCCGTTACTAAGTGAAAAGTAATGCCTTAGGTTTTGTCGCCTTCAATAAGACATAGGCCAGGAATCGCCACCGAGAGACACTCTGAATAGTTACTTAGGCATAAAGAACCATAGGCCTGTAGGGCATTCTGGCTCGTTGGGTCTCATTCAAAAACTGAAAGACACAATCTCATGATAGCATATCCTCTAGTTTGGATTCTGTGGATCAGGTTGCCCTGACACAGAAAATCAATTAAAACCATTAGTACCTTCCTCTCAGTCTCTCAACTTAACCAGTGTTTGCTGTAACCGAGATTACTTCCCCTTCAATCTCTTTGTAGCACAGCATCCGAGGCATGAAGCAGGCCAGGGCAAGCATGACATGTAAATCAAATTCGCCTTCCCATCTCTACACCTGCAGAGGTGCTGATGCTGTTACAGATGTGAGCTTCACCCCTGTTATCATTTATAGTGGCTATCTCTTAGGGACAAAGACTAGGCTTCCCCAGGATTCATTAAGGCAGAGCCTTCTGTTTCATAAGGAAATGGCTATAAACCTTTGAAATTACATACAGGACTCCATAAACCAAAAATGAAAGTAGAAAGTAGAAAGGGTCCTTAAGCTTAGTAGTGTAGCTAGCACCTAATTCTTCTGTTCTTTTTCAAATTGCCAAACTTACTGTCCTTTCCTTGGGAAACCTGGGGCATTTCTCTGGAACATAGTGTAAAAACCAATTGATGAAGCTATAATGTTTTACCTACTTCTGAGGTTCCTCAAAAATTTTAAGGTACTGTACTGGCTGGTTTTGTGTTAACTTGGCACAAGTTGGAGATATCATAGAGAAAAGAGCCTCAGTTGAGGAAATGTCTCCATGAGATTCAGCTGTAAGTCATTTTCTCAACTAGTGATCAAGGCACAGGAAGGCTCAGCCCATTGTGGGTGGAGCCATCCCTGGGCTGGTAGACCTGGGTTCTATAAAAAAGCAAGCTGAGCAAGCCAGGGGAAGCAAGCTAGTGAATAACATCCCTCCATGGCCTCTGCATCAGCTCCTGCTTCCTGACCTGTTTGAGTTCCAGTCCTGACTTCCTTTGGTGATGAACAGCATGTGGAAGTGTAAGCTGAATGAACCCTTTCCTCCCCAACTTGCTTCTTGGTCTTGATGTTTTGTTCAGGAATAGAAACCCTGACTAAGACAGGTAATAATATGTAACTGGTGGTCTATAGGTTGTTCTGGTCCCATGTCCTATGCCCAGCACATCAAGTTGACTTTACTTTTGCCTTTATGAAGTTGCTTCTTACTGGAGCCTTCCTTTGTCTGACCAGCTCCAGTTTCCCATAATCAGGTGTCCTTGCTTTTGTCATTTGCCATGACCTTCCCAGCTTAGGGATTAACCTAACTGGGGCAACAGGAAATGAAGAAACAACAGATGAACATGCAGAAAAGCTAGTATTGCGTGGGCCTATGCTCTGATGGAGATTCACCAAGAGCAGGAGGCCAGACCTCCAGCACCTTTTATCACATACATCTGAGCAAGGTGGTCAGTTTATTGCGTACAGCTGAAAGAGGAGGCAGATTTTGCTAATGCTGGTAGTGGGGTTCTGTCCGGGAATAGTTTCACACTGTAAACATCCCGAAGGAGAAAGCTGTGGTTGACATTTGTTTCATACACTTTCAAAAATCCAAACAGGGACCAGGGGAAGATTTTGGTGTTCCCACAGGTCTCAGGAGTTAGAGTCACTAATACATACTCACAGAGGACTGCCCCTGCTCACCAGGGGTCATCTTAGTTCTTTCCATTCCTTGCTCAATCTTTGTTAAAACTGTGCTGTAGTTAGTTAATGTTCAGCTGCCCTCCTTCTTTCCCATTTCCTATAGGTGCCCCAACTCTACCCCAGGCTGAAGGCTTTCCCCTCCTCCCCTAGAAATCTTACAGTGCATTTTGGTCATTTCTGTTATTTCAGTGTGCCCATCTTGAAGGACAGACTAATGGAACTTAGCATTAGGAAGTGATCTCTTAGCATCAATTAAAGAACCACATACCCATGTCCTGGGTATAGTGGCTCATATCTGTAATTCCAGCATTCAGGAGGCTAAGGGAGAAGGGTTACTGCAAACTTGAGGCTGGACTAGGCTATGCATGTCTTCCAAGATAGTCTGGGTTGTTCACAATAATGTCCTGAATACTAGTACACTCATGAATTTCCAACTTACTGTTTTGTGAAAATGAAGAAAAAAAATCCCTTTATTTGAGGAGTTGAACTTTGGAATTTCAAAGCATTATTTTCTTTCTTAGTGTAAAAAACTTGGAATCAAATGTCATCACTAGCCCATATACCAAACTTGTGGTCTTATTTTATACTACACATCATAGACCACTAGGCAAGAGGTCTCGAAGTTTTAACATTTCTGAAGCAATATATCTTATAAGCATGAATAAGTCATAGCAACTTTTAAATTTTTGACAGCCTTTTTATTTCTTAATGGTAAATGCACTGATGAAGTTACAAGAAAGGGCATCTAAGTTAGACACAAACCAGTATCTTCTCTCTATAAAGTATATGTTCAAGTGTGCGTGTGTCTCTGTGTTTCTATGTGTATATGTTTATGTATCTCTGTGTGTGTTTCTTTGTACATATTTTGCAAGTATCTATGTGTGTGTGTGTGTGTTAGTGGATATCTGTATTTTATATGTGTTTGTATTATGTGTGTGTGTTAGTGGATTGCTGTATTATATGTGTGTACATCTGTGTTACATGTGCATAAATGTGTGTGTTAGTGATTATATATCTGTGTTATATGTGTGTGTGTCTGTGGTGCTTATGTGTGCATGTGCATGCATATAGATGTGTGTGTATGTGTGTGTGTGTGTCATTGATGTCTGTGGCAGTGAACTAAATGCTTCATTTACTGATCTTTTCCATCTGATCAGTGATATGTGTGATGGGAAATGTACTTGGACTCCTCCTTTTTTTCATTTTGTTTTTCTGTCTTCCTGTAATTTTTCTTTCCTGGATATTTAAAAGGAAAAAAATTAAATTATGTTCATAAATTTGAAAATTTTGAATCTCATAAGCTTTTTCCCCTACTGAGTCTTGAGGTAATTTTGTGACTGTATTGGAGACTTAAAACATGGCAGCTCCTTTAACATTCATGATCTATCCAGTTTAATTCAATCAAATTCTTATTTACTTTCATTTTTTATTCATTTGCTTCTAAGAAGCAAAATTATATTGATAATTTTTACAAAAGTATTAATTATCATAGATTAAAAATGTATAACATAATCTATTAATATATAAGCTAAAGACCAAGATCAAAAGGGGGGAAATTTCTTGATCCGTGCATAGAATCAGAACACAATACATGGAACTCTACTTTTAACTTTATTTATATTAGTTAACTATCCACAATTGTCTTCCATTTATTAGTCACTTAAAGTGACATCATATACCTCGTCATCTATGTCTTCGATTCCTTAGTTTTGAGTTCCAAGGCCTCAGTATTTGTAGTGTGATACTGGAACTAGAATTCCAGACCACATTTCTGCATTGTCAGGTTTCCTGTTGGACTCTGCAGTTAGGGAGATTGCAGGGCTTGAGTGGGGGAGGAAATATTCTGCTTGTTTTGTTTGCTCCAGTATCGCCATAGCAACACCTCTTTACTTCAGCAGCAGCGGCAGCTGAGTCTAGTTGGTACTTGTTCTAATATTTGTGGACCAGCTTTATCATAGCCTTTAAGTATCTCCAACACTGGGCAGTTGGCATCAGTCTCTCTGCTCACAGATTTACCCTTAGTCGCACAGAGTCTCTTCTGGGAAACCACAGGCTTTGGCAGTAGGTAAAAGAAAAGTCCTTTCCTAAGTGGTCAGCACTTCATGTCCTTGGGAACTCTTCTTATGTTTTTTATTTTTTTTTGAAAAATAGTTGCTACCTGGTGATACTTGCAAGTTTGTGGTGTTTTGAGGGTCATTTAACTTAACTTGCAATAGGTGAACTTGCTGTGCCCAGCTTTCTGCACAAGTTACAGCTAAGCTGAAAAATTAAGTCAAACCTAATAGGTTCTTCTTACAAAGGGGGCGGGGAGGGTGGACAAAGAGAAACTGAAGGCATTTTCTTTAAAATTAGGACCAAATCAAGTATGCCCTTCTCACCAACCTTGTTACTACAGTTCTGGCTGGAAGTGTTAGTTCAGTCAGACACGTGGAGGCAATACAAACGCTACAAAGGAGCCAAAGTATCCTTGTTTGTCGATCATATGATTCTCTACAGAAAAGACCCGATGAGTCCACAAGAAATCCCACACCCGATTAACACATTCAGAAAAGTAGCAGGATTCAAATATAACACTGAAAAATTCAAATATAACACTGGAAAAAAAAACATAGCCTTTCTGTACACAAATGACAAGTATACCAAGAAAAAGAAAATCAGGGAAACAATTAAGTTTACAACAGCCTTTAAAAATCGTGAAATAAATCCAAGACTCATAACAATAAAATCTTTAAGACAAGTAAGAGTATACCGGGAGCTCTCACACTCATGGATTGGCAGGATTCATACTGTAAAAGCAGCCACCCTACAAAAAGGAGTTTACTGATTTAATGCAATTCCTATCAAAGTTCAAGTGCAATTCTTTACGGGAAAAAAAAACTTTGAATGTTATATGAAAATACAAGACACCTAACAATCAAAATCCTAAACAGCGAAAGGCTGGCTGTAGGAACTGCCATCCCAGACTTCAAGTTGTACTCAGGATATACTTAGAAGACTATCTTATCTCTTGGCTTGCCTTCCACTGGGATGATAAAAGCAACTTGAGAAAGAAAGGCTTTATGTCTTCTCACAGAGTAAAGTCCTTTATCGGGGAATTAAGTGCACAAACTCATAGTAGAAGCCCGAAGGCAGGAACTTAAGTAGAGACCAGGATGCATGCTGCTTACGTAGGCTTGGTTCCCATGGTTTGCTCAGCCTGATTCCTTACTCAGTACTGGATCACCCACCCAGGGGTGGCACCATTTCCAGCAAGCTAAGCCCTTTCATGTCAATCACTGATCAAGAAAATGCCCTGGACATTAGCCTACAATCGGATGTGTGTGTTTTCTCAATGAATGTCCCTCTTCCCAGAAAACTCTAGCTTATGTCAGGTTGACAAATATTCAACCAAGTCCACCCCTTGTCAATCTAGGCACTGATAAAACATTATTAATGCATAACCTTTCCCTTTTTGTTTATCCTAAGACTGCATGTTAATATCAGTGTCACAATATAAGACATGCTGTATTTTTTGAAGTCACAGTGTTTAAAGGCTCAGTCCCTTTAAAGTATCTGAAGTCACTCTAAAATTCCAAAGTTTGGGCTCCTTTAAAATCACAGACAAGTTACATATTTCTTATTCTAAGAGGGAATAACCGGGGACAGTCACAATAAATCAAAGCAGAACCAAAGTTTAACAGTGGAAATTAAATCCTGGAGCTCAAGGTCCCACATCTGGAATTGACTCAGATCTTGGCCTGGGCAGCTCTACTTCGCTGGCTCTGCCATCTACAGAGCACATAGCCCCAGTCACTAACTCTAATAATGTATTACTATTAGCACAACCAAAGATCCTAGGAGTATATTAAAACACAACCCAAGTTTTAAAGGGAAAAAAGACGAAGAGAAATTTCTCCAAAAGAGGCATACCAATAGCCAAACTATTTGTAAAAATCATTAAATTCATTAATTCTTAGGAAAATATACATTGCAATCACAGTGAGGTTTTACTTCTCTGAGGGTAGAATGATAATATGAAAAAGACAAAGGATGAGACATATTGAGAGGAATGTGGAGGAAATGGAAATTTTTAGATAATGTTGCTGCGATACACAGCAAAACAGCCATTGTAGCTGTTTCCTATGAAGTAAAGGACAAAACTACCACCTAACCCAGCAATGACATACTGGCTCTATATGCCAAGGAAATGAAGTAATCATGTTGAAAACAGGCAAAGGGACTCCTGTGTTTATTACAGCAATATTTGCAATAGCTAAGACACGGACTCAAAGCACCCATCCACAGATGAGCAACAGAAGAAACAGTGACATTTGAATGAAATGGTCTTTATTGTAAAAAAAAAATTCTGACATTTGCAGCAATGTGGATAAAATCACAAAACTTTGTGTTTAGTGAACTGAGACAGACATTGAACACACACTGTGTAATCTATGAGCAGGATATAACCCAAAAGTTGATATTGAAGAAAAAAAAGGTAGAGCATCAGTTATTATTGAGTGAGAAGTGGAGAGAGAAAGAGATGGGAAGGGGTTGAGAGTCACAGTTACATAGGAAAATCATACTGTTCTGTTTCATAATGGGGGAGTTATAGTTAACAATAATGTGCTACATATTACCAAATAGCTAGAGGGGATTCTGAATATTCCTGCCAGAAAAAAAAAATATTTGTGATAGATTTGCTAATTATGCTGATTTGATAATACAATATATACATCCACTGAAGCTTTATACCACAACAAATACTTAAAATGATTATGGGTCAATTATAAATAAGATTTAAGGGCAGAATCCCCCCCACCACCCCTACAAAACAGAATTTATCATCTCATTAAAGAAATTAAAAACCATTCATCCCAACAGAACATGTCTACGTAAGAGGAAACAAAAGGAGGAGACATGTGAGGGAGTGAGTCAACGCAGGCCATGATGTAGGGCGGATGCTGAGCGGATGTAGGTGGAGAGGAAACTGGAGAGTCTGAGAAACCAGAGAGAACCAGAGAATAACGAAAGCATTGCTCTTCCTAAACTGAGAGCCATCGCTGCAGCCTTGGGTGTGTGTCTTCAATCCCCGTGCAGAATAAAGGGAACAGTATCACCTTGACTCTCATTTCTCTTAAAGGAGACAAGGGACACTTTCTTCCTTTTCTTCTATCTCGTTCCTGAGAGCTTCCTGTATAGGCCAGTTTTGCCCTGCAGTCTACCCTACCCCCACCCCAATCACAATCCTTATAGCCCAGCCTCTCCGGTACTGTGATTACTAAATATGCTACAATTGACAACAAGCAAACCCACTAATTACGAACATTGATGCCGCGTCCATTCATTATATACAGCCACTGGTCTCTGTTTTGCAAAACTGTAAATTCAGTTTTCCTGTTCAGTCCTCACCACAGCCCTGTGAGGTAGCCAGGAAGCATCAAATTCCAAAACACAGATTTCCTTAACAGCGGCAGAGCCTGGTATCCACATCCATGTCTTCTGTGTTCTGATCCAGGACGCTTTCCACTTTGAGATGAACTGAGCTCAGAACGGTAAGCAAAGCAGCCTCCCTGCTTAGAGCAGTAGGCTACTCTTTGCAAACACAGTTCATTTAGACTTGAGAGCTCATGCGTGTGCTTAGCGGGTAAACACACCCAAGTCTGGGGCAGAATCAGCATCGGAGTGATAAAGAAGACACAAGGACATCTTGAACAAGGGTTGCTGCTCGATTCTCACTGGACGAGGCTGAATATTTTAATTTCCAAGCAGCAGAGTCCCCGAGAGGAGAAGCTGTTCAGAGGATCTTGTCATCTAACAATTTATTTATCCCTTCACAAATTCTCTTGAGACTGGGCCTGCAGTTTCCATGTGGACCATAAAGAGTAGAAAGAAATTCTACATCAGCGAAGTGGTTGAAGACGTGGTTGATGCGTCCATGGGTTCTGGGTGTCAAGTGTCGCTCTACCAGTTCATGTACTAGGTCCTTGCACTCATGCAGAAGCTTAGAGAGCACATTGGTGTCAAAGGTATAATCTACCTCGTAGAAGCTGACCATGGTCATGGCGGTCTGGTTCAGTTTCTTCCAGAGTTTCTCCACAATTACAACCTCCTCTTGACTGAACTGTTTGTTCCGGTAGAGAATACCAATTTTGATTGCCACCTTGATGGCATCCTTCATGATCTTGTGGGCCTCCTTCTTGTTGTGGGTGTGTTCTTCGGTGACTTTGTACAGCTCGTCGAAGATCTCACTGCTGGTGTCATCGATCAGCATGTTGGCCACAGTCTTGCTGGCTATCTTGCTCAGGATCTTCTTCTGGGCTTGAAGGGCGAGACTCTTGGAACTAAACACATGAGGACCTAAGGTAAAGAGATACATACAGGAACATGAGAACTGTTACTCTTCTTCTTTTGTAAGTAAAACACATTAGGTTGAACTTATATCCTTAGAGCAAAAACTTATGTCTTATATCCACAACTACCCTAACTAAACTGTTCCTCAACTCTTTCCCAAGTGTTCACCATACCCTGGCCACCAATGTTTTTCTTAACTCTAAATTACATTTATTTATTTATTTATTTATTTATTTATTTATTCATTCATTCATTCATTCATTCATTCATTCATTCATTATGCTGTGCATATGTGTGGACATGTATGTTGTGGTCACATGTGTGTTTGTGGGATTCAGCTATCTCCTTCTACCATGTGGGTCCCAAGGACTAAATTCAGCTATTTCTTCCAGTTTGGTAAACACCTTTATAATAACTGAATCACTCTCAACAGCCCTCACCACTGTTCTTGACAGTATAAGGAAAAACTGGGGAAACAGATACCAACAACACCAAACCACCGGCTGCTTTGGCCTCTTCACCTCTGCTGTTCATCCTGAAACCTTTAAATGGTACACATGCTCAGCTCTCTGTGGCAGTGTCTTCCTTTCACCCAGACCAGATTTCTCCATTTTAGACCTACTCCATGCATAAGGTCTCTCCAACTTGACTACTTACCAAAGATTTCCCCACAGCTGCTGGTGCCATGGAAACTATCCAGTTTTGCAACGTATACAAGACAATTATTGCATAGGGACCAGAATGTTGTTAATCTCATTTCCAGAGACATAGGGACAGTTGATCATGAAACTGCTTTTAAAACCGACACTCAGCATCTGTTTTATTGAGTTTAAGATATATTATTTTCTCTTTTACGATACTGGAAATGTGGTATCTAAAGATGCCAGGCAGCTGTTGTGTTGTGGTTATCATTACCTGTATGCACAACTTACCCAATAGATATCAGAAATTGGAGAGAACTCTGTTAAGAAATGTTACTAAGAAATGCTAACTTGTTTATCATTTACTTATTTAATTGCTTATTTTTATTTTTGAGATGGGAATCTCACAGGGTGGTGACTTAGCAACACACACACACACACACACACACACACACACACACACACACAGAGAGAGAGAGAGAGAGAGAGAGAGAGAGAGAGAGAGAGAGAGAGTCACAAAGATGCAGGGCCTCACTATGTAGCCCAGGCTTGTCTGGAACTTCTTATGTAGTATAAGCTAGACTTGAACTTAAGATCCTCCTGTCTCTGCCTCCCAAGGGTTTGGTTACAGATTGTGTATCACTAAGAGTTGGGTTACAGATGTGTATCACTAAGAGTTGGGTTACAGATGTGTATCACTAAGAGTTGGGGTTATAGTTGTGTATCACTAAGAGTTGGGGTTATAGTTGTGTATCACTAAGAGTTGGGGTTATAGATGTGTATCACTATGCCCAGGTTACTACAGTTCTTGAGGGCACAAAATGGCACTGTGTGGAAAATAGAAATATCAACAAATGATAGACTAAACATGCCTTGTATAACTAGCACACTGAATGAAACTTAGGAAAACCACAGCCAAATTACTTTGTTCTTATCCACACTGTGAATAAAGAAGAGCATGTGTTTTTTGTTTTTGAAATCCTACAACACTATGTCTACATAAGCCTATCCTGAATTTGTTGAAATACTCTACAAAGTCTACAAATGGCCTATGTAACCCAGGCTGGCTTTGATCTTTTAATAATCATATGTCTACCTCTTTGGGAGTGGGGTTATAGGGATGGGTTATTATACTTGGCTCACCTGCAGAATTTTAATTTTATGTATGTTCTTAATGCTTAAAGATGCTTGATTAACCCATCATAATTATCTACAACTAAAGTGTGTGGGCAAATTGAAGTTTAAGGACGATTCTTATGACAATAAACCCCTAAAGATCGATAATTTTCTTTTAGCAGTCATAGTGCTTGTACTAATACTAGCCTGGGCTGGATATTTATTCATCTTTAAAATATAAAAGTTTTTTTTTTAATTAGAATCACATTTCTAAATGGCATGTGGAATAGTGGCTTAAGGTACTTTGTTTAAAAGTCATGCCATCAATGTGAATTTCAGACTGGCATTTGTCTCAGAAGGCTCTCCCTCCCAGAGTTACAGATTCTTTTAATGTTCTTCCTATGAGGAAACACCATGATTGAACAATGGAAGGAGGGGAGATTATCATGCCTTGGCTTCACATATCTTCTCAGGCGAAAGAATTTGTACAAAGTCTGCACAGAGAGAATGTATAAAAATTAGAAAGACAATTTGTATCTGGAAGTTGGTTCCTTCAAAACTCTCTTTGAGCTGGGTGGGTGATGCATGTTTGTGCTGAGGAAGAGGAGGAGGATCAAAGTTTGAGATCAGCTGTTGAGAAGCTTCAAAATAAGACAAGAAATCAGGCTTAGACATGGCCCAGCAGTTAACAGCACAATATGACTGCTCTTGCTGAGGGCCTGAGTTCAGTTTCCAGGACCCATACCAGGCAGCTCATAACTGCCTATAATTTTGTCTCCAGAAGATGGTCTCATCTGGCCCTTGTGGGCACCTGTAATCAAGTGCATATATACACGCGCAGACAAACAGATGGGCAGACAATTTAAAATGAAACAAATCTGTTTTTTTTTGTTTGTTTTAGACAAAAATGTTTGCCTTGTGAAGAAAAAAAAGAGTCCCTTAATTAAATAAATATGAAGAACACTGGCTATTACACAAAATGATATGGATTATTTTTTTTTTGTGAGGCTTCATAAATACATTAAGGTGCTCTATCAAGTCCAAGAAAAGAAGAAGGTGATTGGCAGAAAAAGACACTGGAACCCACTATGATGTCCTTGTACCAGTGCCTGGAACCAATGCTATCTTCCATGACAAAACAGAGGTGGTTAAGTTGAGGGTCTTGAAGGAGAGGGATTATATTGTTCTATCCACAGGCCCATGAAATGACATGCTGTTGTAAGGGAAAGATGGGGGTAGAAAGGAGCAAGAGAAAAGGAGTCTGGGAATGAAAGGCAGGGGTGACATGCCTGCTAGCTTTGCAGATGCAGGATGAGGCATGAGCCAAGGACTCAGGGTGGCCTGTGAAAGCTAAAAATGTAAGATGAAGCCTTCTTCCCTATACCACCCCAAATTCCCGTGAACCCACTTCAGATTTCTGAGATCTAGAAGCATGAAGAGAAAATAATAGCAACTTAATTAAGCCTCTACATTTATGGAGAACTGTAGTGGTGGCAGTATTTGGTTGGGTAGAATGAGAGCCTGCATTTTCCCCCCATAAAACCAAGCTCCTAGATGGTTTTCCTAATGCTTCTGACTACCTCTCTCAAATAAAAATTACTTACCTGCAGATAAACAGGATTTATAAATTTCTATTCTCAGAACTCAAGAGTATTAGTATATGAACATCTGCAAAGTCCTAAAGATTGCGAGTCTTAAGCAGAGGAAGCTGAGTGTATGGACCATTAAAACCACCAGGAAACCTTTAAGGAAAAAACAAAACAGAACACACACACATACACACACACATATACATGTATATATGCATATATATGTAAAACACATCCTGTGGTATGCATTATTGGAAACAGTGAGAAAGATTATTAAAGTGAAATCAACACAACCTGATTGCCAGAATATTTTTACAGAGACCTATGGGGGAGGAAAGGCACAAGGTTAGCAATGACTTAAGAGAGTGTGTACTCCAAGAGTATGGTCATATTCAGAGATATTTTTGCACAAGAAAATCCTGGAATTTTTTCTATCCATGCCTTTCTGTATTAGCAGTCTAAAGAGGAACCAGGTTGATAACCAGGAAGGGACTGTAGGCTTGAAGGAAGTACATGAGTTAAGCTTGAGAACTGTCTTAGGGTTTTACTGCTGTGAACAGACACCATGACCAAGGCGACTCTTATAAAGAACAACATTAAATTGGGGCTGGCTTACAGGTTTAGAGGTTTAGTTCATTATCATCAAGGCAGGAGCATGGCATTGTCTGGACAGGCATGGTGCAGGAGGAGCTGAGAGTTCTACATCTTCATCTGAAGGCCAATAGCAGAATACTGGCTTCCAGGTAGTTAGGACTAGGTTATTAAAGCCCATCCCCACAGTGACACACCTACTCCAACAAGTCCACACCTCCAAATAGTGTCACTCCCTGGGCCAAGCATATAGAAACCATCACAGGAACCAAGGTCAAGAGTAAGCTGATTTGGAAGGTCACCTTCACTGTGGCTAGTGGGAAACACCAAAATATCCAGAATAGGTGTTGATACATTAGTTTTTATTTCTATACACAAGCCTTTGGAAAGCACATTTGGTTGGGGATGTTTCTCTTAATTATTCCTGAACAAAAGTTCTTATTATCCAACCATGAAGGGTAAGGGGTAATTTATGACACCTCAGGATTTCTGACGATAGTCTGACAGTAGGAATCAAGTAGTCTAGAGAGAACACCAAAGATGCTCTAAGTGTACACCTCAGTGCATGGAAACAGTCTAGGGCCACAGTGAGTGGCTGACAGTGAGTGGCTGATTTAAAATCAGTGTTCAGCCAGCACACAAGTTATGCTTCCTGCTTTGAAGCTCTCCCAGATGGCGAAATGTCATGCTCACAGTGACGAGCAGCAGGAACATCTTACCAAGCTTGTTGAGTGGGCAGGAAAGAGGCAGAGGAGCCTAGCGGGAATAAGGTAATAAACTTTGGCAGAGACAAGTAAACAATGATTATACAAGGCACCAGACACTGAGCCCAGGAAGGTGCTCCCGAGAATCGCCGGGATGTAGGGATGCAAGGGCTAGAGCACAATTCTCCTGCCTCCTCCTCACAGGACTCTTAGATTCTTTGCCATGCTCCTAAAAGGTGCTCAGAAAACCTGTATATTGAGGACAGAGAGACATATTAAAACTTTTGAAACGGAGAATTATTCTTTGCAACAGCGAGCAAACAGCACCGTTTCATTTCTCTTGACAGTTCAAGATGACAGCAGGAAAGAGAATTATCTGCAAAATGTTAAGTAGAAGTTAGAAGTGGGCATGGTACCCAGATGGGAAGCAATGGATGTTGTTTATGAGACCATCTGTCAAGGCCAGGAATCACGTGTACAAAGAAAGTGGCAAGGCCAAGGCCACAGAGAAGGTAAAGCTCTGGAAGAGGAGCCGAGATCTCATGGTTTTGGCTGTCAATCACTTATGTCTCGGTCCAAGGAACAGAGAACTTCAAGGGATTCTGAGCAGGACAGGCTCACACACAACTTGAACTTTAATTTCCTTTCACAGTGAGTGGAAAAAGCATTGGCGTGCAAGATGCAAAACCAGACCGGGGACTGTGTTCTGCACATGCAAGCACATATGAGCAGAAAGAGATGACTGCCCTTCTCTTGGCAAGATCTCTCCACAGACATATTTTTTTTTAAAGGTAAAAAAATGACGATCTTGCATGATCTGATAGGAAATTAGCCAGAAAACCAGGCATGATGGTACACATGGGTAATTTTAGCGCAGGGAAGATGAGGCAGTGGGGTGGCTGTGAGCTTGAGGTAAGACTGAACTACATAGAAACTAAGATACTAGCATATCTGAACAATGGAAAGTGCCCATAAAAATGTCAAAAATTACATATGAAATACAGGTTGTATTTCAGTGCTGTCATTTGCTTTGAGTTATTTCCAAAAGGCAACAGCAAACGGTGGCAATTAGGTAGACAGTTACCTAGAGTTTGGGTTTGATCCTGTCCTTTGGGTGACGGAAGTATAAGCAACTACATAAGTTGCTTTGGGGGAGAGAAAAGTTAAAGATGACGCTGTTTCTTGTAGCCTGAGAGACTGGGTGGGGTAGGGGGACATTAAAACATCACCAGCTGAAACTAGAAAAGCCAGGTAGGGAGATGAACTCAGCCCTGAGTCCCAGGTGCTTGTGGACATTGGCATGAAGTGGAGATAAAGTCGAACTGGCTTCAGTAACAGAGCACCTCAAACATCACATATCTGACCCTGAGCTCTCACATTTACCATATGTCCCCTGTTGTTTTGTAACAAGAATGAGAACATGGACTTCCTGTAGCAGACAGTTAACCACCCTGAAGGATAAACTGGCTCTTTCTTCAAAGCACAGATGTTTGTCTTGCTACAGAAGATTGTCTTTCTCTACAGGAGTCATGCTGGAGCCATCTTGAGATTCCCTGTCCCGTTTGTAGCTTACCACCTAACCACCCCTAATCACCTACCAAGAGAGTGGGGGTTTTTAAGACTATGCAAGAGAGGAAAGGCAGATCCATGTGACACAGGGTGTCGTGAATGGAAACATAAGAAAAGACTAAATTAGGAGCTGCATTCACAGAGCAAGGGGTGCCATATCATCAGCTTTCACCTCCTTTGACCTATAGCTCCGGCTCCAGGGGCCCCTGAAATCTCAGCTGTAGCTCGTCCGGCAAGCTTGTGAGCAGGTTAGGAAAATTACACACAATCTCTCTCTCTCTCTCTCTCTCTCTCTCTCTCTCTCTCTCTCTCTCTCTCCCTCCCTCCCTCCCTCCCTCCCTCCCTCCCTCCCTCCCTCCCCCTCTCTCTCTCTCTCTCTCTCTCTCTCTCTCTCTCTCTCTCCTTTACCAGAGCTATCTGAAGCAGATTATTTGTGAAGTCTCTAGAGACCAAATCACCTCCATCTTGACAGATTAATTCTGATGATCAGAGACCTTTATACCACAGAAGAGCATCCGTCAGGGGAGCCAGCATCTACTTAAAGAATAATTTTAAACAAAGCCTAGTCAATCCCCATCCTTGCCTCTAGTAATTGGTATCCCTTTAATGGCAGGCTAGCATCATGTGTAATAACAAAAGCGTTTTCTTATGGGGTAGTCTTCATCACAGGAGTACTTGATGCATGTAACTGATCATAGTCCTGCGGCAAGTCTACAATGTACACAACAGCAGCACTCAAGGAAAACAAGGAGAGAGTAAGAGAAAGTGCAGGAAGTCACATTGTTAGCTTCTGCAGTCTGCCCCATCATCCTCTGCTTCGCCCCAAACTAAAGACATGTTATTTCAACACATACTAAGCTTCCAGGCAGGCCTGACAAACCAATTAGTTTAAATGGTTTTTTTTTTTTTGAACTACTGCCCACTTTAAAATGAAGATTGGTTTTCTCTCCCTCAGAATAATTACTTTTTTTTTTTTTTTTTTTTTAAAACGGGGCTGGAAAGATGGTTCCATGGCTAAGAGTACTTACTGCTCTATCGTGAGGGTCAGAGTTCAGATCTCCTCTCCCTAATCAGGTGCTCAGAAACTGATGTAACTCCAGTTCCAATGGGCTAGACACCCTTCCCTGGCCTCCGTGGGCACATGTATAATCTCTCACACACATGCACATATGTTCTTGAGTGCACATGCACACACAACAACAACAACAACAACAACAACAACAATATCAAATCTTTAAACCAATAAAGCATTTCAAGCATATAGATAAAATAGAAAAAAATTACACCTATATGGCCAATACCCAGAAAAAGTTTTCTTTTAAAATTATTTTTCAATTTTTTTTTATTGTGTATATGTGACGTGTAGGTGTGGGTATGTATGTACATGTGCCAAAGCCTACACGTGAAGGTCAGAGGACAACCCTGTGTGGTTTGTCCTCTGTTGTACTGTTCCATGAGTTCTGGGACTTTACTTGGGTCAGCAGGTATGAGGCAAGCACTTCACCGGGCAAGCATGGCCAGCCCAGAAGCAGTTCTTAACACTTTGCTCTCCCAGACAGAGGGAGGTGACATTCTCTTTGTTCAACTTCCCTTCTGCTCCTCAATTCTCTGATCTCATTGGCTTCAGATGCTGACATGCTCGTCCGATCTCTGGGTTTTTCTAGATGAGTAATCTTAAACTTTGCATAAAGGGCGTCACATAAACCCTAAAGAAACTTTTCATTCAATACCACGCTTTCAAGATTTACCCAGTATAAACATATCTGCATCATTCCTGTTGCTGGACATTTAAATTCATTACACTTCCTGTGGACACACAGCAGTCTGCCAGATTCTATGTCTAGAACACGCCTGCCAAGTTCTGGTGGAAGTGCTGCCAACTGGTCTCCAAGGAGACTACACCAATTTTCACTCCCAGCAGTAGTGAGTTCCTGGGGTTAAGCTCCCTCATCAATAGCCCACATATAATTTTTTTGTCTATCTGAATGGTAAAAAGAAAATGGTATTTTGTTTTAATATGCATTTCACTCAGCCAGCAGCCTTACCTTTCACTCATTATGGTGTACAGAAGGTTTAAACTTTAACATGCACCAGCCAGTAAGTCCCTTGAGTGCTTTAGATCTGATTTTAAAAGATTCTTTCCTGCCATGGTGTAATAAAAGTCTCATATACTTTCTAGAATGTTGCTTTTCACATTTGGGTCTTCAACCCATCTGGAAAATACATGTGAGTATCATATAAAGCTTAGACTACTTTCCTCCACACAATTTATGAATGTATGTATATATGTATGTATGTATGTATGTATTTATTTATTTATTGGTTAAATGGCATATCCTTTCTGCTACTGACCTCTCAGGCTTCCTTGTTTTGCTTTTGTTTTTGTTTTTCCCACATCATGCCTCCACATCTAACAGATATACTTCTGAATTTTTTAGTTGTACTCTTTCGACTGTTTGTCTATTTCAATGATGACACCACATCTTGCTGATACAGTGAGTAAGTATTCTACTTTTTTTCTGCTTAGAAACTCTCTTGACTGTTTTTTCCTCTTTGGTATGAACTTTCAAATCATTTTCTCAAATGCATAAAACCAATGAGAATTAATAACAGAAGTCAGCAAGTGAAGTCTCTTGGCGAAAAATACAGAAAACCCCCAGTCATTAACAGCCACTTAGTAACTGCAAGGGCCAATGAGATAGCCGTGTACGCTAACAGCCGGAGTTTCATCCCCCGGAAGCCACCTGCAAGGTGGGAACTGGGAAGTTGTTCTCTGACCTCTGCACATGTCCACTGACTCACACAAAATAACCAAGGAGTGAACTATAAGTTATATCAAAGGGTATTATTCTATGAGCAAAACGTGCAAATGCTTAGTAGGTGTGATCAGATGACAGAGAAAGCCTGGCCAAGTGGTAAGAAGATAGTGTCTATTGGATATAAAGTTTCCATTTCAAACACACGAGTCCATCTCCAGTTCTCCCAGTTACCTGGCTTGCTGGGCTCTGCTGATAGCTTTAGTTAATTTTACGTAGCATCCTCTCGATGTCATAAGGTAGCTAATTTGCCTACACATATTCCTCATCCCCTGCCTCATGTTTTCTTGCTGGTTGGTTGTTTTATTGCTTTTTTTTCTTTTCTTTATTTTATTTTTACAAAGGTGGGACTACCCAGTGTAATCTTGGGAAATAATTATTTGGCATTTTCGTCTCATAATCAAGACAAGTTTGAAGTACACTGGTGGGTACATCAGACAGACTGGTGCGGAGCAAGCTGAGAAGACCTTCTCTATGGGCTCAAGATGCTGTCTGACAACATCCTTAGCTTTTGGATTTATGGAAGCTAGTAGTCATCACAATTAATAGATTATGAAAAGGTCTTAATCTATTAATCACAGCTTTAGTGTTAACCCAGAGGTAGGCAAGGAATGGCTGCTCTGGAGGGCTAAAGTGAGCCCAAGCTAAGGTAACTAGTCTTTGTATCTACAACGCTCCAGTCTCTGCACAGACCTGACATTCTACTCAGTCAGTCTCTGCAGACACGGCTCCTTTTCAGGAGACTTTGTTCACGGGTCCCCTGGTTGGACAATGCGCTTTGCACACACAGGGCTACATTTTATTTATTAAATAGTATAAGGTCTCTCCTCTCGTAGCCAGGACGCTCATTCCTAGGGTGTGAAGCTGGTGAGGCCAAGTGGTGGGCAGGACAGCAGCCTTCAGGAGAGAGGATAGTTAGTAACTTCCACTGAGAAAGAAACCCTTGGGTCAGTAGGATTTAGGTCTGATTTATTTTTATATCCTCTGTATCTGACATAAAGCTTATTGGGAAAGATTACCACACCTAAATTTAAGTAAGCAAGAACAAAGTTTGGCACAATGGTGCGTAGTCTACAGATAAATCAAACATCTAAAATAACCAATATGTATATATTTGCAATGAGATTGACTATATACTTCCCCCTACATTATAATTATACTTATAATCTATGAACTATCTTATATCTAGAAGGCTAAAATGAGACTTTTGAAGAAGTCACTGTAGTATTGTCTTTTATTACATAAATACAAAAATTATTTAATTAATTTTTAAACCAGGCTAATTATATTATAGACCGATTTGGATACCAATTAAAATCAAGAAACATCAGTACTTAGGGTATAAAACATCTTGAATATTATTAGACATTGATGTCTTTTATATCATCTGAACAGAAATTAACCAAACTCTTTGGGTATCTCTAGCTAGAGTAAATGGAGCTAAAGTTTCACTTAATAGTTAGATGTTTTTGTTTTGTTTTGTTTTGTTTTTTAACCCAAGTTACATCAATATATAAGGACAGTGAAAAAACTCGAACCTTTCAAACGTTCACATCATATGAGATAGAGGGGTTTAGGGTAAGCAAACAGTCCTGGCGAAGGGGTTTGATCAAATGGAAGGACACGGTATCTGCATTTGTGACATCACTAAAACCGGGACTAGTATCTCATCAATTAGAGATGGAGCAGGCAGAATATTAGACATCATGAACAGGTTTTAAAAATCTAATTACAAAAATATTTCAGGAACAGAAACGGTGAGCAATTGCTTGGCCCTCAACTGTCTGAGGAGTGGAGGGTGAGCACAGCATTTCCCAAGTGCACTCAAGTGTGCTTCAGGTGATGATGGAGCAAGGTTTACAGCCTCCAGGGGTGAGTTAGAAGGATCGGGCACGGTCCCCATCTTTAAATCAGAAAGGAGTCTTTGATGTGATGTCCTTTTTTTAAAGTTGATAAAATTTGGTTTTTATACTTGGAATAAGTCTCTGTAACTAATTTAAACACTAGTTATCATATTTAAAAGTCCTTTATAACAAACACTGTATGTTATTGGCTTATTTAATAGACAAAAGTTTACAAATGGATTTAAATGTTTGTTCACTAGTACAGGTTTTACAATCACTGTATGATTCAATAAGAATATTCTAAGTAGGCATTACTATCCAAATACACACACACACACACACACACACACACACACACACACACACACACACAACACACACATATATGCATGTATATCTGTATATACTTACTTATCTGTATATATATATATATATATATATATATATATATATATATATATATATACACAATGGTTGACTATGCAACAGCTTTATTCATTAAGAAAACATATTCAATAACAACTCTTAAAAGTTCATTTAGTAAAAGGAGAATAAGAACAGTTTGTTACTTAAAAAAGATTATCATTATACTTGGAGTTTTTTCTTACATAGGTCTGAATAAAGTAAGGGTCTTAGAAAATGCATTTTTAATTCTTTTGATTAAAAAAGATCCTTAAAATTTCTAAAATGCATGTGTATCTATACACACATATACATATATGTTATCTAAAACTGTAGACATAAGCTACATTTCTTAATCTTTGTAATAAAGACTTTAGTATCTCAAGGGAGGTCAACTGTCTAATAAAGGAAACAAATCCTGTGGTCATAGTAATTACCTTGTAAGGTTAATTTATACCCTCAGTCAATAGGGACATTGTCGTAGAACCAGAATTGGGATAAAGGTCAATTGTATGATTGTGTATATCTTGCCTTTAAAAGCCGTTTCAAAAACTTAAGTCCTGAGCAAGGACCGAGGACCACCCATCTCTGTTTGATCTATATGTCACAATGACCAAATGTATTCTATATGTTACAATGACCAAATGTATGTTTGTCTATCTCTGCTTGATCTATATGTCACAATGACCAAATGTATGTCTGTCTATCTCTGCTTGATCTATATGTCACAAAGACCAAATATATGTTTGTCTTATTATGGTTTTTTTTAAATTTTAGTTTAGTGTGAGCCAAAATGAAGCTGAATCAAGGTAGTTTACATCAGCACTTACTTATAAGCCAATTTGGCAATACATACATTATATAAAAATAAAACATAACCAAATGTAAACAATATATTTTACATAATATATATATATGTAATTATATTTAGAATTCAAAATTTTTATTTAAATTAAATTTAGTTTTGAATTGATACAACACAAACTGTAAGTATTAAGGGCACAGTGTGAAATGTTGGTACACATGTGTATTTTATAACATCTGAATTAAGTTTTGAATTTGTCTATTGTTTATGGATAAAACATTCACAAGGCTTTGTTCTAACAAGTGTGACATGCAGGTACATGTTTTTGTCTGCTGTCACCCTGTTGTGCAATAGCACATCGGGACTTCCTGCTTCTACATAGTCTGACATATTAGCATTTATCAACCCTCTCTGTGTCTCTGGGTCCTGTGCTCCCAGGTTTCTGATAACCACCAGAAGATCTTATAAGATATATTTTAATAAACCAATATTTTTATCATAATTGTGCTAGATTTTTTCTGTTTATTATAAAAAGGATAAAGCACAGAGATCTTCAGTAAACACATATCTCTACTAATTTATATGTAGTCGAGAAATAATGAAAACCTCACATTTAAGTTGTATGTTAAGAATTTGTTTTTAACCCTGGCAATGAGCAAAGAGACACCTTGGTGTTGTTCTTATATCAGTCAGGGAGAGCAGATGGCCGTCCCTTGTTCATCCTTGTTTGATGCCTGGCTTGGTGGCCAGAGCTGTCTTATGCATAGGACTCATAAATTTGATGCAAATCAAATCAAATTAATTCAAATCAATTCAAAGATAGGCAGCGTAGTGTAAGGGAGAAAGACAGACCTGCCGACCCCTGTGCCACTCACAGACTGCCCTCCAGCATACGGCGCACAGGCGGGCCATAGGCACCCATTTGCTGCCAAGTCATACAGCACAGATGGAGGATATCACCCAGGGGCCCAACCGTTTTGTGCCCAGCCTGCAGCACGAGCCGCCACAATGTGCAAGTATGTGGTAGTCAGAGAGAGAGAGAAATGGAGAAACTTCAATTACATGAGGAAAACTGGAACTAGAAACTCATGGGTAGAAAGGTCGCCCTCTGAGTGGCCAGCCTTGAAACCTGAGGCCATAGTTAAGTACCAGGCCCAGATGAGGGCCCTGTCTGGGTCAGTGACAGGAATCAGTGTTGAGGTCTGTGGCTTCTATTACCACTAGAGAATTTGGGGACTCCCTGGTCTGGGCAGCCGTTGGGAACCCTGCGGATATTCAGGGGCTATGCCTAACTTACCCCATCGCTCACTCGATCAGCCTGAATGTAGCACTCAGGAGAGCCTTGCCCTGTGCCTGGCCCAGGCAGCACAGTGGAGCTGACCCTTGTGGTAGGGGAAAGGATGAGCCAGACTGGCGGCCCGAACATGGGAGAGTGAACCTGCCAGTCATCTACCGTGGGGTGGCAGTGGTACAGAGGTGATGTTACCCCCTTCTGTCCTGAGCACGGGAGAGGTAACCTTGCCCACCACCAGCTCTAGTACTTGGGAGAGTGGGCCAGCACCTCGCCTGGACAGCACATCAGAACTGACTTTGAAGGTAGAGGTGCAGGTGAGCTAGCCCCCAGGCAAAGCACGTGGAGGAGCTAGTCCTGCCACTCCTCTGCTGTGAGGTGGTATGGATGAGGGGAGAATGTTCTCCTCCCAACCATCAGCACCCGAGGCAGTCGGGAGAACATGAGAATGGGTGAGCTGGTTCTGTCTATTGCTGGCTGCTCCACTCGGGAGACCTGACCCTGTACCTTGTCTAGGCAGCACAGCAAAGCTGGCCCTGGTGGAGGGGTCACAAGTGAGTGAATTGGCCCCAAGAGTAAGGGCACTGGAGAGCTGTCTGGTGAGATGGGTGCAGGTGGGGTGGGGTGACCTGCTGTATCCTGGAGAGCTGGCCCCAGAGTCATGAGAGCTGGAGAGCTGGTCCTGCCCTTCACTGCTTGTAGCAGGGTAGAAGTAGGTCCTGCACACCGCCTGGTTAATGCAGCACAGCTGGCCCTAATGGCAAAAGCACAGCTGGGCCAGCCCTTAGGATGTAAGAGCAGGAGAGCAGGCCCGGCCCCTCACAGGCTGCAGCACTTGGGCAAGTGGGTCCCACACCTTGATTGGGTACCACAGTGGAGCTGGCTCTGGAGGCATGGGTGCAGGTGAGCTTGCTCTGAGGGCATTAAAGCAAGAGAGCTGACCCTGTCTCCTACTGATGGTGGCACTGGGTGGCCTAGCTGGAGCAATGCTAGAAAGCTTGCCCTGGTGGTTCGGATAAGGGAGAGCCTGCTCACTGACCAGCTCAGCTGCCACCCAGGCCTGGATCCAGGGCTCTGAGTTGGCCCATGCCAAAATCTGTGTCATCTGCAAATAGTTGATATGTATGAAGGGGCCAATCCTGCTGATCTCCATGACACGGGGCAGCAATGATGACCTGGAGGAGTCCCGTGCAGATACAATATTGATGGTGTCACAGAAGCCAGAGATCTCGGGCCAGACTGTTGACTCGTTGCAATGAACATTTGTAAGTGAAGATGTGTGGACAGAGGGATAGACTGTGGGACACTGTGACACACTACAACTTCCGTGATTGTTTTATGCTTGATTTTTGTTTGTCATTTGTTTATTTGTGTGTGTGTTTTATTTCGGGAGATAGATTGCAAGGGTGAATGGTAGATATGAGGGGATGGGGAGGTGAACAGGACTAGGGTGCATGAAATGAAGTAAAACTCACAAGGATTCAATAAAAGGTTTAAAAAATACAATTAAAAAACTATGTAAATTTATGTAGCCATTACATAAACAAAGATCTGTTTTGGAAGGAACTCTTTATCTGTCTGTCTGTCTGTCTGTCTACCTATCTAAAAATTTATGAAGTACTTAAGATTCCAAAAGGTATTATTTTAATCAATTTAAAGATGTTTAGAGAACTCAAATGTATAAATAGCATGTATTTATCAGCTCCTAATACATAATCATAGCATTGAAATTTGAATCTGCATGTGCATTTTAGTTGAGCATACCAAAAATAACTTTATCACATAACAAAAATTAATTTAAGAGGAGAACAAAAGTGTCCACAGTGTGTAAAATTTTTTGATGCAAACAATATATGAAAACAACCCAAAATATACTAAAACAATTATCACAGACACATGACACAGTCATTAAGTCAGATACACCCATTTAAAAAAAAACAAAACAGAAAGTTTTTCATATTTTTTTAAGATGTGAGAAAGGCTTAGTAACAGAGGAGATTAAAAGAGGAAATGTGTCTCATAGATTTAAGGTAAACTCTTCCTCTAGCTTAGGAGGAGGAGTAGTTTGTTTATTTGTTTGTTTACTTGTTTGTTTGTTGTTTTTAAATTGTGTCACAGACAGATTTCTAGCAGATAACTTGGAGATCACAACTTATGCTAAGCAGATCTGGCTACTTTTCCACTAAATGCCAATTCAAAGATTGAAATTAAAAGTAGATAGCAGGAAAAAAAAATAAAGGAGATTTATTCAATGTGGTCACATTGAGAGAAAGGGTCACAAAGATCCAGCAACGCTTTTTCAAGTCCACCCTTAGGGTCCTGAAGTAAGAAAAGTTTAAATAGAGGTCCAAGGATATGTACATTCAAGCATTCTTTGTCAAGGGATATTTATATGCACTACTAACTCATCAATATCTGGATTTTAGTCTCACCCATGAGGTGGTCTAACAAGCTGCTAGAATGGTTTGAATCTTCAGAGAGACAAGTTACCCCTCTGGCCACAGCCCTTTCCTTTCCCCAAAATGTTTCTGGAGAAACATGCCAATCCTTAGGACCCATTCTTTTTTCTTTTCTTGGATATTCTCTGTATTTACATTTCAAATGTGATCCCCTTTCCCCCAACTCCCATTCCTCCTCCCCCTCCACTTGCTTCCATGAAGGTGCCCCTTCTCCCAATCACCCTCTCCAACTTAGTGCCTTGGCATTCCCCCACACTGGGAAAGCAAATCTTCACTGGACCAAAGGTCTCTCCTCCCATTGATGCCAGACAATGTTATCCTCTGCTGCATATGCAACTGTAGTCATGAGTCTTTCCATGTGTGCTCAATGGTTGGTGTTTTAGTCCCTGAGAGCTCTGGGGGGTTTTGTTGGTTGATAATGTTGTTGTAGGGCCCATTCTTTTAACAGTCTGATAGACTGGCAGAAATAAGTGTCTCTTTAGGATCTTTATACAAGTGGAGTAAGCGGTAATCTGATTTTATGAAGCTGCTTCTCAGGAAAGCCACGGGTTACTACATATGACCGAAGAGCAGAGTGTGGATGGGTCTGGGATGTACCTGGTTTTGGTGTCAGTATTTCTCAGGCGTTTAGTGGTTTTTTTGTTAGAACAGCAGAAGCAAAGGGATACAGGACTCACATTTAGCAGGATCCACCAGTCAAGGAACAGAGAAAAATGTACCCAAGAAGCTTGAAGATGGGACTGAGCATAGATCCCCAGGAAATTGTTGAGGTGACACAGATGGAAATTCATTTGATTATCATTTTTCCTCTCTCTCTCTCTCTCTCTCTCTCTCTCTCTCTCTCTCTCTCTCTCTCTCTTATTGGCTAGTTTATGTATTTACATTTCAAATGTTATCCCCTTTCTGGGTTCCCCTCCCTTCTATCTCCTCTCCCTCTGCTTCCATGAGGATGGTCCTTCTCCCAACTACCTACTCCCACCTCAAAATCCTGGCATTCCACTACACTGGAGAAATGGAGCCTTCACAAGGCCAAGGGCTTCTCCTCCTATTGATGGCAGACAGTGTCATCCTCTGCAACATATGAGGCTGGAGCCATGGGTCCCTCCATGTGTACTCTTTGGTTTGTGGTTTAGTCCCTGGGAGCTCTGGGGAGTCTGGTTGGTTGATATTGTTGTTCTTCCTAACAGCCTGAAGAGTGCCCCTAAACTGTAGGGACCTCAGTACACAACAAACTGATTTTTGGCTTTAAGCCTGAAGGGACTTTTAGGACTGTTTTGCTTACAAGGGTTTTCCACAAGACAACAGTTGTTGCTTAGCCATAGCCAATAATTTGGACAAGGACAGTGAAGATCTAAAAGACCCTTGCTTCTCCAGTCCCTGCCAAGAAATTGCCACTTGTATGAGTACCTCAGAAAAGAGAGGCTTCTTATTTCAGTGTCCTCCTGGGTACACAAACATGAGGGGCTCAAGACACTGATGACACATGTCTTCCCAGGAAAGCCAATGAAGTCCCTTCACATTCAGGAATGCAGTGTGTTTGTTAGGTTTCCCTATGAGTCTGTGGTATATCATGGGGTGCTCCCCCAATATCTCCACACCTCTGGGTAGAAGGAAACAGGTACCTTTTCTCTTTGGAGACTTTATTATCAGGTGTCATAAAGCTCCTAAGGTAAAAATCTTAGCAAGATCAGAAGAGAAGCAATAGAAAAAAAAAAAAAAAAAAAAGCAGAATTAGGTGTTTGAGGAGGAATGTCAGGAGCCAAGGTCAAAGGATACTGAATCTAAACATTTCAAAGACAATGAAAACCAACACAAACCACATAAACACCCAAAAGCCTCCAAAGTTCCAAAAGCAAACAAAATACTGATAAAAATGCTTTTAGAGATCCAAAGCAAGCAATCAAACCAAACCAAATGCCTACACCAAAATGTTTTAAAAGCAAACAAATTAAAATTAGATTTCATAAACTATATATGTTGGAAACAGACCAAAAAGGTATCTGTTAAAATAGAATCCTTGATAATCAGCTCAGGATAAACAGATAGACCTTCAACCAAACCAAGAGACTCCCCAAGACCTGGAAAGAACTTACCAACAACCCACCTGAGGAAATGACACCGGATAGTCTGGACCAAATGTGTCTGTGAGACACACATCTCCCATTCAGTTGGTTCCTCCAGTGAAAAATGGGTGTGTGACACCACAATTGTCGACACAGAGAACACAGCTCTTGTCTTAAAGGGAACACGAGCTTATTCTGGAGCCATTTTGAGTGACCATGGATGGCCCTGGGAACATAGTTTTATGTCACCTCAAACTCCATGTTCTCTGCTTTGGGTTTCTGATAGACAACACCAGGAAAGAGAATCTTCATTCTGCTGCTCTTTATTTCCAAGGTGTTTTGCTTTTAAGTGAAATCACATACTTGGTTTTAGTAAACACGGTCTGTGTGTCTGTTGAGATTGTTGATCTCATAACACACAAATTAAATAATCATAACACTTTAAAAATATATTTGCATTCCCATGAGAAACCTTAGCTAGTCTTGATGTATGTAGTTAATATGCTTATAAATTTTATTAGTAAACAGTATTTGACATTTTTCTGGAACAAACTCCAGGAAAACTAAGATATAGCTTAAGGTGTCAGAAATTTAAGCTTATAGAACTGAAGATCCTGAAAGGCACTATAATCTGATTTATTCAGCAACATGTAAGACCCCAGTTAAACATACACACACACACACACACACACACACACCTGCAAATTGAACTAGAGAAATTGAGGCACACAAAGGAAAAACTAGAAGGGAGAGCATTTGACAGAGAGCAGTCCATCTTTTTTAATGTTCTACCTAGTTTTGTTTTGTTTTGTTTTGGGGGGGTTGCTTGTTTGTTTTTCTAAGAATTCTGTTTCCATCAAAAACTGTCTATGGAACAGCAGGAAAGGGACACTTGTAATATATTGCTTATGAGATTACTCATGAATACGATGTAATAAAACTGGAACTGGAGTCAAGACACATTGGAATATTCAGGATCTCAACAGTCAACATCAGGCTTATGAGCTAACAGCACCGGGGGTAGGGGTGGGAGGGCTCAGTTCACAGTAGACAATGGAATGAACATCTACAGTGTCTGAGGCTGTGAACCTGGGCTTTCTACACTTGAACAAGGACTGGCCCACTCTGTGTTGGTAGAGGCCTATGTTCCTGGAAGTTTCTCAGAAGTGTCTCTCCTTTGAGGCTGCCTCTCTAAGTCAAACGCTCCCTCCATTTGTCTCTAGGATGGTCAATGACCCAGAATATAATATGTATGTATACTTTAAAGAAACACAGAACTGGACACTGAAAAGAACGAATTGAAGTACCAGGTCATCATTTCAGGACACAGTTCAACCATCCTGTGGGTCACAACACCTAGAGTGTCACTCCTCAAAGATGGGGAAAACGGAGAGTCGATCTGACTCAGGTTCGGTGGCAGGGAAGAGAGGAAAGCTGGGTTTCTATCCCTCAGCCAAGCCTCCCCAATTCTCCTGGGTGACAATCCTCACCTTCGTGGTTTCTTAGTTGGGAGCAGACCTGTGATTTGTCTTCTCAGTTTGTTAGAGATCCCCCTTAGAAGCAGAAATTGACATTTTCATCCACAAACCCCACCACTGGAAACATACTAAGGATGAGTGTTACCTGTGGAGTGGGTCACAGCCACCCTTCACTCAATGCTGTTCAGATTCTCCTTTTCCCGCTGTCTTTAGAAATGGGATGCTGTCTCCTCCTTTAAAAACCCTGGGAGATTTATCTCGGAGCCCACAGTGGGCCTCTCCCATGGCTTCCCTACAGAAGGCCTTCTGTTTACTTTCTGGGGCTTTTGACTTCTCCAGCAGACTTCTGTGTATGCCAACCACAGAACAAGAAGTTGGCAGGATCTTTCCTAAAGCCCTTCCTGTGTCAGCCTCAGTACCCACAGACTCAACCACAGACTACCACTCCGCCAGCCTGTGGCCTGGGCAAGCTGCCCTGCGCTATCTATACAGGCACCGTAGAAACTTCAGCTCCAATTCCTCCTGCCACCCCATTAGCTGATGCTTACCTGTCTCCCCTAAATGTAAATACATATTTTCTCCAGACTCATCACAACCACACCGCACATCTTCTCACAGGTCTGTACAAGTTCACTGCTCCTCTTGCACACTTACTCTGCTTAAGGCCTAGTCAGAGGGTTCCCACTGGCCTTTATTTGTTTGTTCCTTGGCACTTTCGAGAGGGGTGTCCCTGACACATGGAAAACATTTCATAAACTTAAGCCTCAAAAATTACATAGCGGCTGGACCAGTACAGGAAGATGCCCACAGAGGAGTGGCCTTGTACCTCCTCACTTTCAATCCAAATCCAAAGGCAATTTCTCTTGCCAGTGCTACAAATGGCCTTTTAAAAATAAAATAGTCAAATACTATGTAAGTGCTATAGTCAGCTTTCTGGCTTTTTTTTAAAATTAATTTCACATTTGATGGTAGTGTGGTGGTTTAGTACATGTGTGCAGCTTGTGCTGATCAAATCCAAGCTTGTTTTATCCATCCCTACCTCCCAGCTTCTAGCAATCAATATTCTACAGGCAGAGCTGAGCTCCAGGGTGTGACACACAGCAGGGGTCCTTACCTTTCTGTACTGGCTTATTTCACTTAACGCAAGGCTTTATACTTCCACCTGTTCTGCGGCTAGTGGCAGGATTCTGTTCCCTGGCTGAAAATTACTACAGGTACATATACATCATATAAAATACATATTCATACACATGTGTCTGAGAGAGAGAGAGAGAGTGATAGAGTAAGAGAGAGCAAGAGAGTGAGTGAGAGAGAGAGAGAGAGAGAGAGAGAGAGAGAGAGAGAGAGAGAGAGAGAGAGAGAGCACAGGGGGTGGGGGAGAGCATTTTCTCTATCCTTTAATCAGTTGATGGGCACTTATGCTGGTTCTTAGGTTGCCAGCGTAAAAACAGCTATGATAAACATAAACACCCAGGCGTTTTTGGTACGCGGACTTCATTTCTTTTGGAGCTCTATGTAGCAGTTAGATAACTGGATCAGGTGATGGAACTGTTTTTAGATTTTTTTTTTTTATGTTTGGGTGTTTTGCCTAGATGTATACTTATGTACAAAGTGTATGCAGCGCCGGAGTGCTGGGATTACCTGGAATTGGAATTATAGATGTTTTTGAGCCACCATGTGGGTGCTAGGAATAAACCCTGGTCCTCTGCAAGAGAAGCCAATGTTCTTAACCCATAAACCATTTCTCCAGCTCCCACTCTCCTGTTTGTTTTTTTTTTTTTAATTTTAAAGGAGCTTCCATAAACTTTTCCATTTCCTCTATAGTAATTTACATCCCCACCATTAGTGTATGAGAATTCACAATTTCCCACATTCTTGCCAGTATTTTGTTGCTTTGGGCTTCTTGACAACAGCCATTCTAGCTGTGTTGAGATGGCCACATCTACAGTAAGAAGCTGTCGTTTTTGATTGGCATTTCTCTAATGGCTAATGATAGTGAACATTTTAATATATTTGCTAGTCAATCAAATGGTCTTTTAATTGTCCATGAGGAGTGTCTGAGATCAAGAGAGGGAGGTTCTGTTTGTAGTATGCAGTGCATGAATAAGGAATTCTGCAGTGTTTACTGGGCAGATCTGCTAACTAATGGACAGTCCAAGAAAAGGAGTGGAAAGGGTACCCCTGAGATAGACTTCTCTGCCTTTGGCCGACCTGTCCTCCCGCAGCATTGGGCCCTTCTTGGGGTTTGGGTAATCTCTGTCTTCCTCACACTCTGGGGGTTCCCTCACAGATTTATTCAGATTCCCAGGCATGGCTCGCCTAGAACTGTGAGCTGTTCATGCTGTGCCTCTTCAAGATCTTCATCTGACATGACACTCTGGTCTTGGATATACTATAATCATCCATACCAAAGCCTGCTCAGTCTGTCACCTGTGCCAAGACACCTTACCCCCTTCTCAGACCAACTCCTCATCAACCTCAAGGGCTCTACTTGAAGGACTTCAGAGTCCTGAGAAAAATTTTCCTGAGACTCTCTGCCTTTAAGCACGCTCTTGGTACCTTTTAGGGATTAATTGTCATTAATCATGTATCACCTGGATGGACAACTTTTACTCTCACCAATCTGAACACCTTGAGACCAGAAATCTTGAGACCCAACAGCCACAGCCTGGACGTGAAATACAGAAGACTACCATTAGATGAATGAATGTCTCTCAGTTCTGACACGTATTAGAGTTCATTTTAAGAACACCAGTGCTAACCTGGAGCTAGCATACACCTGGGATACTGAATTCTACATCCTCCTCCAGAGGTCTCAAGTCCCTGTTTTGTGTTCCTCATCCAGTGTAGGGGCTGTGGCTGCCATACTACTCCCTGGGCTGATAAGCTAGGTTCTTCCTTTTTATTTCAAAGTAATGCAACTATATCATTTCAAAATCGAACACACCTGTAAGACTAATAACAAAATGAAACATCTTCTGATCCATCTCTGATGCTGGCTCCTCAAACCACTTCAAGCTGTTTTGGCTGTTTCCATGACTCACGGCCTCCACTACTTAAATCACAGGCTTATGCTTTTAGTTCTTGGTTTTATTTGTTTTTAACCTTGTAATACAGAGGGTGGAAGTTTCATTGTCCTCCCCGTTGATTTTTCTGCCTACCTTCAGGTTTGGTTCTCTGTCAGCATTTGGCTAATCAGGCTCCGGCAGCTGTGCTGCTGTGATCTCCGTAATATTCATAGCTTGTTCAGGATGCTCTACGATCCCTATGACTGCATTTCCTTTCTCACTCATCTCGTTTTCCCAAGGAGTTAGCACAGCTTGTCTACTTTTGTTTAATTCCCTATCTAGCTAGAGCTACAACACTCCCCCAGTTACTAAGAGATACAAACTCTCACTATGCCATAAATATCAACTACTTGACCACGTCTCCTATTTTCTTGAATATCCCTCTGGTTTTTGTGACCTGTGCTACAGTCTGAGTACACTCTTGTCCATACCTGATGTCTCCTTCCTCCTTCACCTCTTCTTGGCTCTCTGCCTTAGTTCTTGGATTCATGGCTTCTCTTTTTTAATTTAATTCCTTCCTGATCCAGTAGAGTGCTGCACTTGTTACTTTTTTTTTTTAATCTGTGACAAAATACCTGACAGAAACAACCCAAGGATGCTTAAGGATGTACAGGGTAAAGAAACAGTCTGTTCATCTAAGGGCAGCAGGAAGGGAAGAGAAAGGAAAAAAGCAGAACAAGGTGAACCTAAGAACCCACCTTTGATGATGGGTTTCATCTACCCAGGCCCTGCCTCCTACCATACCTCCAGAATCCCCCCAAATAGTGCTACCAGCTCGGGACCAAACATTCAGCACACAAGCCTGTAGGAGATGTATTGCTTTCAAACCACAATAGGCACTTTGTCCAGGATAGATATGAGCAAACACTGCAAAAAGCTACAGAATAAAGCATCAAAAGGCAGAATATAAAGCATAAGCAGGTTTTGAAGCAAGCATTTAAACTGTAACCATCTAAATGTAAAAACACAGAAAGAGGTAGAAATTATAGGGGCCTATGAACCCAGCTGGTTGATCCCTAAGATCTGGTAGCTCCACATGAAGGAGTCATAGAAAGTTCCTTTGCTTCTGAGATCACACAATGATTTTATTTCATCCTCACATTTGATGAATGATTTAATGGGGTCCAGAACTCTATAAAATTCAGCTACCTCAAGGGTGCAAAGAATCACAACTTGAAAGCCAACCAGCCTAGAAAACACTGAGATTCTTTCTACCACAAAGGGCACCAACCCAGTCGTAAAACCCAGACACAAAACCTTCGACCTACAATGTGTCCTTTCCACAAGATGTGCAGGGCAAAGAGATAGACAGAAATTGAGGGAGTGGCCAATAATAATTGGTCCAGCTTGAGACCCATATCATGAGGAGGAGCCCACCCCACACAGTGCTAATAACAGTAGCCTAGCATGATCTTCATCAGAGAAGCTTCACTAAGCAGCTGATGGAAACAGATGCAGAGACCCACAGCCAAACATTAGGTGGAGCTTGGGGAAATCCTATAGAATTGTAGGAACCAGAGGGGTCAAGGGCACCATAAGAAAACTTACAGAATCAACTAACCTGGGCCCATTGGTGCTCACAGAGACTGAACTGTCAATCAGGGAGCCTGCATGACCTGGGCCTTCTGCACATGTGTTACATTTGTGTAGCTTGGTTTTCAAGTGAGACTCCTAACAGTGGGAGCAGGGGCTGTCTCTGGCTATGTTGCCTGCCTTTTGGGATGCTTTCCTCCTACTTGGCCACCTAGAACAGTCTCAATAGGAGAGCATTGCCTAGTCTTGCTGCAACTTGATATGCCAGGACTGAGTGATATCCATGAAAAGTCTCTCTCTTTTTTTTTTTTCCTGAAGAGAAATGGAGAAGTACTTCAAATTAGAAAAAAGAAGGGGGGGTATAGTGAATGGGAGAGGGAATGACCAGATGGCTCATTTGGTAACAGCATTTGCTGTCAAGCCTGATGACCTGAGTTCAATTCCTGGAACACACATGGTGGAAGAAGAGAACCAACTTCTGTGAAGTTATCCTATGACCTCTGTTTGCATGTCATGGCATATTCAAGCCATGCCGAGTGTGTGCACCTCCTCTGTCTCTGCCTCTCATGCTCACGTCTGCCAGTCTCTCATAATCTGGTGAGAGTGGCTGAAATGTGAGTTAAACAAAGGCTGGAAAAGGACTAAGAGCATGTGCTCCTGTAGTTAGGAAGCTGGGGGTATGTGGTAGCGGAGGGCTCATGCAGGCTCATTTTCTGTAGGGTCCCTTGGCCTCCATTCTGTGTGCCAGCTGCTGACAGTTTCCTAGTTCCTTTCACCTAATGGATGCCTACCTTGCCAAGTCTAAAACGTACTGACAAGTTAGGCTTCCCAATACCACAGCAGTAATTCTTACATACTTCCACTCATGACATCTCCCTGGTCCCAGTGTTCTGTTCCACCCCAACACACTCTCTCTCTCTCTCTCTCTCTCTCTCTCTCTCTCTCTCTCTCTCTCTCTCTCTCTGTGTGTGTCTCCCTCCCCTATTTTCTCCTCCTTCTCCTTCTTCTCTTCTCCCCTACCTTTCTTTCTTTCCTCCCACTTTGACTTTTTTTTTTTTTTTTTTTTTTTACATTTAATTAGTTCGTGTGTGCCTGTGTGTGTGTGTGAGCATATATGTGTGTGAGCTCTAGTGATTCAGTTGTCTTTGAGTCACTTCTGCCCCAATAGGTACCACTCATCCATATCCTGTGAGTAACACAACTTGTAGGTTTGCCAAGTTGGACTTCAGTAGTATCAATCACGGGTTCCCTATTTGGGGTTAGTAAAAATGTGTGTTGAGTCTCCTCAAGAAAAGTCTTTTCAAATAACAACTGAGGATTCAACCCAGGGCCTCACCAATATTAAGCAAGTATCCTTACTCATGGGATACGTAAGTCCCAGGTCAGCTTCTTGTTAAGCAGGGAACCAAGTAATGGAATATCTTGCTCTGCTTTCCACTTGAGAGCTAAATGAGTTTCTCTACATGGGGAAGAGAGTTCTCTGTGTAGCACATTATATGTATTTGATATGCATAACATAAGCCATGTTTTATAAATCAACCAAGTAAGTATAGCCCCAAATCCTGGCAAATAATGAATACTAATCCTTAACAGGGATTGAGAGAAAATTAAAACCGTTTTAACAATGCTGCTCAGTGTGAGTATTGCCTTTCCCTACAGCTGCCTGATAGGTTTGGTAGGCTACAGTTGGATGAGGAGGCAGAAGGAGTAAGGAATGCTAGGTCTACCATGTGGTCTCTTCTTTTCAAGCTTCAAGAGGCACAAGGAAGCCCTCAATCAGATTTCTATCTAACTGCGTCAAAGATACACTGTTTCTATAGACTGTACTCATTGCCAGGCAACCCCTCCATGCTGAATTTCTTTTAGAACAATAGATGAAAGGTGGGGGTGACAAGTTGATTGGCGAATGTGGTTGTGTGATACTGAATTTTAAATGTTCTTTTTCTCCCCTAATTCTAAAGGTAATAAAATACAAAAGCAAAATATGTAAACGGAAAGACTAAAGACAAGAATCAATCATACTTAGGATAGAAGTCAGAGGAGAGAGAAAGAGTCTCAGGTGGGGGGAAATGAGTCAGGGTTGCCAGGTGTCCGCACTGTTGGCCAGAAAAAATACTGCAAGGTTGTGCTTCAGGAAAGGCAAAAGAGTGGGGTCCACAGGCTCACCCAGTAGGTCCCACCAAGATCCAGAACCCAGCTGGGAAACTATGGAAGGAAGTGGGCTGAAGGCAGGGCTGGGATCACTCTCACCAGTGATCATCTGAGAGGGAGGAAAGAGAAAGAAGTCAGAGTCCAGGGAAGAAGCAGGAGAGAACAGTACAACATGGCTGGAAAGTCAGAAGGAAGAGCCATGGAAGGGGATGGCGGCTCACATTTGGAGTTTGCTCTTAACTTATGGTCCCTGAGATCAAACCCAGGGCCTTACACATGCTAAGCAGAGAGAAGTGCTGTACTGAGCTTCATCACCATGAGTTCCCAGTTGTTCCTCTTCAAGAACAACTCCTGTTGAAAGTTACATGGATTCATTGAGGGGAAATTCAGAGGAAGTATATCTAAAAGAAAGATTTATGATAAATACAACCGCACATGACGGTTTGTTTGTTTTTGCATTTGAAAAGCCGCTTCCGTGTTTACGTGAATGTGATGCATTGTATCTCATTCATTTTATGAATGGCTGTGTCTATACATGTGCATATATGCATGCATGTTCATGCATACCTATGAACACAAAACAAAACTGAGACCACAGATTATTAAACTTTCTTTGAGAAGTGCTATCATGTAAATTCTTCTCTATATCATTAAATATTCTTCAGACTAATTTTTCTTCAGAGCTGAATAATGTATGAATAAGCAAATTAATAAAAAGGAATTAAACTGTCAAGAAAAAGAGATCTGAATAGTGTTGCACTGTGTGTAATCATCAAGTGTTTAATGTACAGTTGCTATGTATTTCCTGTGTAATCAACATGTACTCAGTCATTCAGTTATTGTTGGACTGAATATTGAAATTGTTTATTTTGGTTGGTTATTTGAGTTTTGTTTCCCATGTTCTTTCTTTGGGGTCATCAAAGTATGCCGCACAATTTGTGATCAGGATACTGTAATCATCCTGATAGCGTCTGTTAATTGTAAACAATACAGTTGTGGCTTCATGTTGTAAGAATGAGTGCTACTTCCTGAGAGGAAGGGTTTTGTCAGAAGAGCAAAGCCAGCCACTGAACCCTGGGGGACACAGGCAGGACAGGGGTATCGCAAAGGAATATAATAGTAACAATTAGGGAAGGGTGCAGGAGTATGAGGATCACAGGAAATTTAGTCAAAGAGTTAAATCAACTGAGGTTTCATTTCCACCACATACTACTCTGGGCTCTCTAAAAGTTGGCCTTGTATAAAGGTAGCTCTCCCTGCTCTTTTTTTTTTTTTCATTGTCTTGGTTCAGTAAATTATGAATAGAGACGCTTAACATAAAACTCACTTCCCAGTTTCCTTACCCAAAAAAAAAAAAATTAATTCTTTAAATTAAAAATCATTAATCTCCAGAAAGGGAAGACATAACTTGAGAACTAGGGGCTGATAATTTTATTTTTGAATCTGACAGCTATTAAGGCTCAAAGCTAGTTAGCCTTTGTGACAACCATGTCACTGGATGATAATACTCATCCCGTAATAAAAACTTATTAATCCGAGGGTTGTATGTAGGATGTCTCTGAGTGAGAAAAGGGAATGAGCTTGATCTAGAGGAAGAAGATGTTCAGCAAAGTGTAGGTGTGGGCTATGGAGGTCAGTCTTCTGGTAAATCTGCTCAGAATAGAAAACCCAATAAAGGAAAGGGAGGGAGCAGGGTTAGTTTTCAAGAATCACCTTTGAAGAATTCTCATCAGACTGGCCTTCAGGCAAGTCTATTGAGAATTTTCTTGATTGCTACTTGATGCAGGAGGGCCTTTCCCACTGTGAGTGGTACTATCTCTGTCTCTAGGCATGTGGGCATGAACTCAGAAACAAACTAGTAGGCAGCATTCCTTGGTGGTTTCTCTTTCAAGCTCCTGCCTCTAGCTCCTGTCTTGGCTTCCCTCCAGGATGGACTCTAACCTAAGATACAACAAAACCTCTCTTCCATGAGTTTCTTTTAATTATGGTATTGATCACAATGACGGAGAACAAACTAGAATAGACATTGGTATCAGGAAGGTAGGGTATTATCATGAAAGACCTAAATTGTTTTGGGGGGATGAGAACTATGGAAGTAGTTGTAACTTTGGACTGGGAGTTCTCAGAGTTTGATGACTTGTGGGAACTTGGAGAATGCAGAGAGCAGAGAAGACAAAGGAAGTCTGGGTTGTGATGCCTAAGAGGAAGGCAAAGACTATCAGGGCTGTTCCTAGGATACTGTGAATTGAAAATCTGTGGTTTCTCGTCGGCGGAGACTGAAGAATCAGATGGGATTAACAAGATACCAGCACCACTGAAATGGAAAATTTTCTTTACTGTGACAATCAAGGCAGAATAGCTGGGCTGAAAAATGATCTGTCACTAATATGACAGCAACAGCGTTACAGTGAAATCGTCTGGAGATTACATCCTCAGAACAAGCACACATAACCAGTGCCCACATTGACAGGGGAAGTCTAGCTGTCAGGGTTCTGAGAACCAAGGGGATTGGGCGGGATCTGTGAAGCAGCCTAGTGACACCCATTGACCTAACACATGGTCTACCTGTACAAGAGAACGGGTTTCAGACTTAGGATGGCTTCATCTCCATGTGCTCACAAGATGCACTAGCTTGAGAAAGTTACTTACATTCTGTGCCTCTAGGTACAATTTTCTTGCCTGGGATATTAGGCTATTTCTAGCATTTAACCCAGGAGCCTGGTTAATATAGCACTAAATGCCATGGGAATAACGAACTTTCAGGACCTTTCTTAAAGCTGGACTTTGGATGACTAAAACAAAAACGACAAAACCACCTTCTAACTGTCTTCACCTTTGCTTTACCACTTAAGGTCCTTCTTTCTTAACCCAGAGTCTCCAATCTCAGTCTTCCCTCACTGCCTTTCTTAACTTTATCCACTAGAAACCGAGGAAGCAGGATTCAAAGGGAGCAGTAAAGAACTGTCGCACAAACAGCCTTCCTCCGCGGAACATGCGCATGTGCCCACCACTAAAAGCACTTCCTGTCTCACATCTAAAGTGGATGTCTCTATCACGTGAAACAATAAATAAATAAATAAAATAAATAAATAAATAAATAAGCCGGAGGTCTCCACAAAGCTGTGTATCATTGCTAAAATTCTTCTTCTGGGGCTAGAACAGTTCACAGAAAGCATATTTTACTTTTGAAACAGAATCTAGCAGCCAGTGGCTGTCTCTGTGGTTTCTCTAAGCAATATTGGACACCACCAAAGTGTCTCTTTTTTCTTCCCAGAAAACTGAATTACAAAGTCCTGGTTTCTATAAGGGTGTGTCCAGCACTCTCTGTGCTGCCAAACCTTCCAGTTTTATAGTCCGTGCATGGGTAGATTTTCCATGAATGCGCCCAAATGTATTCCCAAGTAATGATGTCTAAGAAACCCTGTAAGTATTTAGCCAAAAAGAACATTTCTGATGTAAAACAAAAGTAGCAGATTTTTATGCCTCAACATATATAGGACCGGAAGGGTTCATCTTATATGGTTTTGTGTCCAGGGAGAGGTGGTTATGTGAAGTTTGTTCTTTAAATTCTCCCCCTTTCTTTTCCTTCTCTACCTCCCTTTCTCTCCTTTCCTCTTTATACTATTGGGAACCAAACTCAGGTAATTATCCAAGCTAGGAAAGAACTCTACCACTGAGATACACCCTCAATCCTGTATTGTTCTCTGTATACTTACACAGAATACACTGCAAACACCCACCTACACAGACATTTTATATAAATTAGAGGCCAACTAACTGGAAAGCTAAACAAAATTATTTATAGAGTATCTTTCTAGAGATCTAAACAGCCAGGGACACACAAAGAAACCCTGTCTCCAAACACACACACACACACACACACACACACACAGAGAGAGAGAGAGAGAGAGAGAGAGAGAGAGAGGTTTAATGTGATTAAGTGGCAGCTGTGTCAGAGAATGAACCCATTAAAGTATAACAATGATGGAGAAGGTGACAATAACTTCAATTTGACTGGTAAATGATAAAAAAACAGGTACTATATTTTCTGAAAGAGAAAATTAAGGCAGGAAATGTTTTTATATGTGCATAGTCATAAAACTTCCCACTGGAACCCACAGTGTTAGCCCATGTTCCAAATCCTTCACTGCACACTGCTAAGGCTGCCCAGATTCAGTTTGGAGCAAGTGTTCCCTCTACCTAACATGACTGCAAACAGCTGCTTCCTGCCCTTCCTCTCGCCTCCTCTTCTACAGATATTGATCCCGAGAGAAGTTCAAACACAAAAACAAAAACAGACCAATTCTCCTTTTGCCAAGTTCTACCTTGGAGTCTGCTTCTAGGAGACTCAATCCACCTGCCCATGCACATATGCCTCCATCTACCTACTCCTCCAGGACCCGCCACTGGGTCTAAGGCACATAGGTGGTGTGGGAGTGGATAGTGCATGTGCCAAGTGAGCCATTCCTAACCTTTAGGAAGCTCACAAATGCAATAGCCCAGGATAAAAACAATCCTAAAATACACGGTGGCCAGTGCTAAGGAAGAATACACGAGACAGGGATGCAATCCCAAGGAAGGTAGGTCTAGAACTTTGATGCATTATAGCTAACAATATCTCTAACCTGCTTCCCCGTGCAATGTCAAATCCCAGAGGACAGAACGGACTCTGGTATCTCTCTTCACAACCCCTCACAATTTCTAATGGAGTCCAGGACCATGGAGAAATGGCCAGGCATGGCCAGTGAAGCAGAAGACAGCACGCCTAGCCAGTTCTACTTTATAGGGGAGGCTTCTGCCTCTGGCCTGGCCATCAGTGTCCAGTTCCCAGGGTGTTCCTCCAGACACCCCTATGTTTATATTTAAAACAGCATCCACGGCATCTGAGACTAAGAAGAAACAGAAGACAAGTTCCCGACCTTCAAAAGGCTGCAGCTCATGGTGTGGGTAGGACAGAAACCAGTTCAAGCTTCAAAAACAGGAACAAGGAAAGGGACTTGACTAATAGCCAAATGGTACAGCGTGCCTAGACCATTTCTGCTTTCAGTTTGCCAGTTCATCATCCCCAACCCATCAGCAAAGATTCAACAGCCTCCACTAATTACCCTAATGATGGGACTCAGAAGACCCCTAAAACTCACAAAACAAACCTGCAGAGTCTAAAAGTTTGCCTCAGAGCCAGAGAAGAAAAGATCATTAGATAAAACATCTCAACTGAAGAGACACGGCTCTGAGAACACTTGTGGGATCCAGGACTCAGTCCCCAGCATTTCTCTACCTCCAAGGCAGCTTCAGTCTGTTGTTCTGCTCTTGTTCTGGCCCCACACTTGCTCCTGTCTCCCTCCCTTCTTCCATGGCTTTGGTGCCAACCTCAACTAGCATCTGCCACTGTCTCCGAACTGTCATTTGCTCTCTTTGCATTCATGAACTACCCCTCCAGTGTTGTGGTCACATCCTGAAAGCAGGGGTTCCCAGTCTCAGCGATCTCTGGTGATGGTTTTCTGTTGGTCACTTCTGTCCAACAATCATGGGACACCCCTTCCTCAAGTCTTCAAGGCCTTCTTATAGTTAGCCTGCCCTACATTGATTTCTTTATCTCCTGAGGACTCCAAGCCTTCCAGCTGCCTCCTGGTTTACATGTCTCTTTGCTCAAACGATCTAGCCTCTGGAGTATCTTTTTCTTCTTGATAATTTACTGCATCTACCTATTGGTTATTAGATGGACTGGGCTTATTATATAAGGAAACAGGAATAGCCAGCCGTCAAGGCCTACCATTTCTTTTCCCTAGAAGCAACTACCTCATGCACAGGCCCCATCACCCAGAAATGCTTTTCTGCTGCAACTCCTCAGCTACAATCAGCCTGTGTTTCCTGGACCAGGGAGCTGTTAGTTAAAGAAGGTCTTTTGCCTTCAGCTGAGTAGACAGACTCTCTTGGTCTTCCAAGCCAAGAGGGAAAAATGATTCCACTAATGCTAATCCCCTGTTGCTTCTCAGGAATGATTCTCATTCACTTTAGAATGAATATATCAAAGCCCTAGGATTTCCGAGAGGTGGATGGTAGACTTGCCAAATGGAAGACAGCCAAGCTGGGTCTCTGGAGGGAAGCCAGCGTTCCATAAACTCTGTTGCTTTCCTAATCACAGAGGGAGCCATAAAAATGACTGAAAGGGAGGTGAGATGCTGAGAGCAGGGCGGCATAGAAACATCATCTCTCCTCCAGAACCTACCCCAGCCCAGGGTGCTTGTTGCTCAATGACAGATCTACCCCTACATAATGGAAGCGTCTCTTAAAGCAGGAAAAAGCATGAAACCTGCCCCCACTCCTTGCCAACAGGTGACCACCAGGGGCAAGTACAAGAGGGATGTGAGAGTCCCCTACCCCCTAGATGGTGGGAAGAGACTTAGGAGCCTGAGCAGCACCAGGAAGGGGAGGAGACTGCCACTTCTTTTCTACTTGGTGTAGCATTCCACAGGGGAGCTCCCATTGCCAGGAGGACTGGATGGGGGTGTCTCTCATAACTCTCCTAGAGCCTTGATGAGGTCAAGGTCAATGAAGTTGAGAAGAGATGTAAACTAAGACTCACTCCAAGCATTCCCAGGTAAGCCGAAAGGGAGACAACTGAAAAAAAAAAAAAAAAAAATCTCACCAGCTAATCAGTGTAATCGTGACAAATGTATGGACTTCTCATACACGCCGTGCAATTTTTACTCTACAAAGCACCGGGACCCTTTATTTAGTGGGACTCCTAAAGATAACCCAGGTCATATTTCTAGAGATTTCCGGTGATGAATTAACAGCTTCCGCTTACTGAAGTGGCCAAGAACACATTCCAGGTGTTATTTAGTTGATCTCAGTAGTGCTGTGGTTGGAAAGTGAAGTTACCTGCCCTTGAGTGAGAGACTAAAGTCTTCCTCATCCTAGAGTTTATCTACCTACCTTATAAGGTCCATCCTATGCACACAGGAGGCGGTACTCTTTACAAGTCAACTCCTTACAAAGTAAGCAAGTGTGCCCACTCAGGGGTGTTTACTCCGCTGTCTTTTTCTGTTGCACACTCATTCACCTGGAGAAGGTAGAGGTCCACAGAAGAAGGCAAGTTTCTCGTAAGGACAAAGGACAGTCACTATGGATAACTATCTGCCTTCTAAATTGTTTGTGGATCTGCAACAACAGCTTCCATTTGACAGGATGCAAGCAGAGCGAGATGGAGAGACGGCGGCGCTAATTCTGAAGCTTCGTCACTAAGGGGAACACTTTTAGACTGAAAAATAATGAGTGAGGGAGACTAAATGCCAGTTAGCATAATGGCTCATGACATTAAAATAAATGTTCAAGTCGTGAGACTCGAGCGCGCAGGGAAGAAGAGATGACTGCAGACAACAGGAAGGTGCAAATGAATGTGACAGCTTGGGAATGTTGGCTGCCCTGCTCTTCCGGGCGCATCTGACCCGAGTGACAATGTGTGCTGTGAACGCTGCAACTCACAGGGACTGTCAGTCACTTGGACAGGAGGTGACATTCAGAGCTGAAGCAGGCTTGGAGGTGGTGGGTACACTCGGATGTATATGAATTCCTTCTCTTCCCTCTAAGTAGTAAGAACCCTGCAGAGTCTCCTGTTCCTGCCTCCCTTTTAGGGAATCCCATTACTGTCCTCCCCTATCCCTCAGTTTTCTAGCCTTCACCTACAGAGTAAATCGGTGGGCTGTGGCAATGTAACAGATTTCTAAAGGGTCAGTGACCATGTATCTGGTGTCTGTCTACCTCAAGCTCGGGAGATACTTGGATACACACTGATACCTATTAGAGACACCTACTGGATTACATGATTAAAGAAGATCCAAATGCCACCATGAAGCGAAATCTTGGTGCCTTACAGTCACAGAAGCACGTAGGCACGCAAAAGGATAGTGCTTCTGAACAGCATCTCCATCCACACACTACACCAAGCAGGAGTCCCTTGCACAGCTATTGGAATGCTCACACACAGGCACCTCCCTTGCCGCCTACTTTGCCCCAGAAGCCTACCCATAGCCACCTGCAGCTGGGAGAGCTAAGTCCCAGGGCCCACAGTAGGGATTCTGGACCTCTGCAAAATGGAGAAAAAAAAAAAAGATGCTATCCTGCCCCGATTCTTGAATATGCACTCCCTATACCAGCACCTGGGCTCACTGCTGGCACTTGGGTGTGCCTTTCGGAAGTGTGAGGACCTGTGTGCAAAGACTCCCAGCAGACAGTCACGGTCTATGTGGCAAGCAAACTTTCAGGGATGGGTGCACAGAGCTATGATTGGAAATAGAGAGTGAGTGGTCCTGAAACCTGGATCCCAGGGAGGGGTCTGAGGTGGAGGTGGGCTGAGCGTGAAGGAAAATAGATCCAGGGTCGTGAGCAGCTTCCTGTACTGGAGAGAGGCAGAGAAGGGCATTCATCTCTCTAAATAAGCATCCTCGCATTCTATCGCGTCCCTTTCTATTGATTATGGAAAGCCGGTGGCACCTCTTTAACGGAAGGCCAGCTCTGGCTCTGCCTGTTACTTTGGGACCCCACATGGGGCCCTCCTCCGCTAGCCATTCCACAGGGATGGGTTTGCACTTCTGTACCGGCTTGCCCAGCAGTCTCCGGGAACCTCAGACAGAAAGAAGCCCATCCAGGAGCCCTGATCTACCCACGAGTCTTTTCTTCCCACCGACTCTGAAGCGTGGTCTCACCGCCCCAGGATGGCAGACTAGGCAACACATGGGAAGTTACTTCAGTTCGGTTTCCACTGAAAATTACAAGACGCAGATATCTCGAGCTCTCCTCTCCCCCACCCCCACCTTGCAGTGAAGCCCCAAGGCCTCTGCTGGAGACCCTGCCTCTGTGGGATCCTTGGGCAAATGTCCCTCCCTGTCTCTCCGATGCACCTAAGTGCAGTGGGGTGGGAGGACGCCCCTAAACCAGTTCCCAGTCTGGAAGGGTTCGGGCTGCCGGGGACCGGCCTTCTGACCCACAGCTCGGAGAAATACTCTCGATTTCCTGTGCTGGCCTCCCCTGATCTCCAACCCCAGCCCTCCCGGCAGGGTTACCCCCTCGCTACCTGCAGCAGTCCCGGGCTCGCCCTCGCTCTGCTCTCCAGAATCTGAATCCATACTGTGGGCTGCCGCCCGCGCATCCACCACCGCACGCCTGCGGGGCGCTCCCGGTTCGGGTGGACGCGGCACACACGGTATGGGCTGCAAAAGAGTCTGGAGCCCGGGCGGTGCAGAGTGGGCAGTGTGTGGCCAGACACTAGGGCCAGGGGGCGGCTCCGAAGAGGCCAACCCTGCTCCAGTGGCCCGCCCGCAGCCCGCCAGTGCTTGCACGCGAGGGTAGAGCCTGGGTGTGTGTGTGGGGGGGGAGCGAGGAGGGGAGGTGGCTGGGGCTGGTGGCGGGTAGGGTGTGAGGGAGGGAGAGGAGGAGTGTCCAGTGCTCCTGGCTGGGAATAAGTAGCCCGGGTTCCTCTACATCCGGAGCCCTGGACTGGGACCCTGATGAGGTGGTGCGGGTCTCGGAAGCCAGGACTCCCCTTCTTTGGGTATGACAAAGTTTGCAAGATTGCCTAAGTGAAAACGCACCTCTGCCCACTTAAAAGAAAAAGTATATTGTTAGGTTTAAGGTTATAAGGCTGTACGAGTTTTGGATCAACTTCACCGCTTAGATGCCTTGAGGGAAATCTGTGTGTCTGTTTGCCTCGCGTAGGGAGGGAGGGGAGCGAATAGTCTTGCAGGAATTTTGTGGGAAGTATAAGGCGGGTTCTCGCTTGTGAGGGAACAAGCAGCCAGCCCATCTCCTGGTGAGGAAGTAAACAACTAGTCAGGTAGTGATAACTCCAGGAGTTCGGAATCTCAGACTCTTCTCCCTGTGGGCGTGGCTTGTGGAGCTGGTTCGGAGAGCTGTGTGAGCACCCAGCCCGATTTGGCCTGGAAGGCTTGGACCCGCCCTGCCAACCAAGCCGCTGAGCCAAGGGTTGCCTCCAGCTCAAGAAGCATGAATTGATTTTTAAAACGTTTTCTTTTCTGGGAGATGGCTTAGGGGGTAGGAACGCTTGGTGTTCCATCATGGGGGTGGTAGGGGGAGGCCGAATTTAAAAGCCCTGCATGGTTCCCACAGGTGCCTATAAACCCCTTGGAGAGCAGCCACAGGAGGGTTTCTGGGACTTGCTGACTGTCAGCTTAGCTCCAGGTTCAATGAGAGGCCCTATGTGAAGGCAGTAAGGAATGTTGAACACCTCATGTCCTCCTCTTGCCCGGGAGCTGGAGAGGAACTGTTTCTTGCTCGTGAGGCTAAATGCAAAGTACTAAAGGTTCTCAATATCCCTTCCACTTCCTTTCTTACAAAAGTAATTTATTAACTAATCAAGGGGCCAAGCCAGGAAGAAGCACCTAACAGAAAGCGGTTGCTGTTGTTTTCTGAGCATACATGGGCTTTCATTGTATTCCTTCATTAACAGGCTTAGAAAAACAAAACAAAACAAAACTTTATCCGCAAGCATGCTTCTCATGACTCTAAACTTCCCACAGCAATTGCAAACTATTGACCCCTGAGAAGATAAATCGGGAAGAGAACGCCCACTGAAAGGTGTTAGATTCCCCGTGTATCCTCTGAGCACTCATTTTGTCTGAACTAAGACCCTGAGATGCTTTAGGTCCAACCATTTGAAACTGCGTTCTGAAGATCGGAAACATAGTTGAAATTTGGCTATTGTATAGATTCTGCCCATTGTTAACCGCATCTCACAAGGGCAGAATCTGGGTCTCTGGTCAGTAGGCTCATGAGGGAGGGCTGACATCGAGGCTGTCTGCCGTGGACAACTGCTCCTTACTGCTGTAGTCCAGAGTGACAGACAAGCTCTGGCTTCTCAGATCTGGCTAGTGGCTACCTTGTTCAGTGAGATGAAGGCCTCACAGAACATGATTACAGCTCTACTTTATGTTCTGGGAGAAAGTTTTCTGGAAGAACAGAAAGACTTCGTGGCTTTGGTGATAAAAATTTTCATAATGCAAAAAAAAAAAAAAAAGCGCCTACATAAAATGTGTGTTTTTGGGCAAATGACCCAACCTCTCTCTCCTGCATTAGCATCTCCTTCACAGTGGAAGTCTATAAGTAGTGAGTATAGAAGAAATTGCCCAATGTAGGCACATTATTAATGTTTGATAAGAAAAAAAACATAAATCATTTGGTCTAATAGATCTCACCTAGAAACAAATAGATAATAATAAAACCCTATTTAAAAAAAAATAAAAAGGAAAAGAAAATCAAAATTGGGTGCAAGTTAATGCTCAGGAAAGAAACAACTGGGTCATTTAAAATGTTTGCTGAGTTGGAGCTGGTAGCTCGTGCGTGCCCACAACTCCAGCAGGGAGAGGCTGAGGCAGGACTGCTGGCCACAAGTTCAAGTTCAGTGTGGGCTGCATAGTTCCAGGTCAGACTGTCCTGGAGGGTGAGATCCTGCCTCAAAAAAATAAACAAGAAAAGAGTTTCTAAAAGTTTGCTGTAGCCCCATTCACAGAGGAAAATGGCCCTGGTGATGTCACATGACACAGTACGTTGGGCTAAGAATCGTTCAGGATGAGGGGTGTGAGCATATTTAAGATGCTGGGCACCACAGTGCTCTCTCTCTCTCTCTCTCTCTCTCTCTCTCTCTCTCTCTCTCTCACACACACACACACACACACACACACACACACACAGAGCCCTAGCATCTCTAAATATCGAGTCTAAATGCAACAACAGTAATGTAAGTTGTTTCTTGCGCCTTAGACTTTGTTTTCTTATACTCGGAAGGTGTGTTTCTGTTTTAGTCTGTCTGTATACCTTTTTTGGGCTGGTGCCTTATGAGTGTTGTGCAGACACAATCAATGTCTAACAGTGAAAATTTAAACAGGGACCTTCTTTGCTGAGATCAACAGAAAAGTCCTGAGAACACATATTCCCAACACACATATGTCCATTCATCTCCGGGCTTCTTCCGAGTTTTATTTGAGCTCAGAGATAAGTGTTCATGGGTGCAGAGAAGGAAATGTCTTGAAAAGTCCACAAGATAAGTCTTTGTTTAAAAAGATTTATTTATTTATTTATTTATTTATTTATTTATGTATGTATGTATGTATGTATGTATGTAAGTACACTGCAGCTGTCTTCAAACACACCAGAAGAGGGCATCAGATCCCATTACAGATGATTGTGAGCCACCATGTGGTGGCTGGGAATTGAACTCAGGACCTCTGGAAGAGCCGTCAGTGCTGTTTACCTTTGAGCCATCTCTCCAGCCCAAGATAAGTCTTTCCGTAGCAAACCCTATTCAGTTAGCTTTTCCCAGGCTCATTTTTCTGCATAATGAGACAGATGTAGATTGAAATCACATATGTGCAGTTAAACAATGGAAAAGAGAGATCCAAAGTAAATAATATCTCCATTCTAGTTTCCTATGGAATGCAATCTGTTGTCATGGGACAAGACAAAGAGAGCTGATTGCAGGCATAGGCGTTTGAAGAGAAGTGTTAATACAACGGACATTATCTGTTGCCTCCAGATGGGAAGCCCAGTGTTAGAGAAGGAAGCTCTAACAATAATATCTCATGACCATCACCCCATGAAGACAGTGAAATCCAAGGTGAATCCTCTCTTTACAAATCCATCCTGGCACTTTTTTTTTCCTTTAAAAAATGTTTGGGGACTGAAAGGGGAAATAGGTTTAGGCAGAACCTTTGTGTATTTTTAGAAGAATAGCATCACTGTGCAGACTGGAGTCTAGAGTCGGAGCTTCACAAACCACCTTCTCACTGTTTCCACTACATTGCTGGAGCCTGGCAGCTCTTACGCCAATGGGAATGCCTAACTTCCATTGGTCATTTATTTTTCTTTTAACTTCAGCAAACACAATTCTTCAGTTTTTATAGAAATTGCGTATCTGCTGGGGGAAAGTCTATCTGTAAGGTGTCAAGAAAGAGAAAATAAAATAGATTCATTTCTGCTAAGGAAATAATACTCCTTTAGTCTGAGCCAGGGCTATGACTCATTTGCCTGTCTCCTCTTGTGGAATGGAAAGGGAGTGTCTGCAAACCTCTTGACAGCAGAAGGGAGGGAGGCTTTGAGGAAGGTGGTTTGTAATGCTCCGACTACAGATTCAAGTGTGCTCTTCTCTGGGCTGAGGTGGCCTTGACCCAGAAGATGAGGGGCTGTTCAAGACAGTCCCATTACTAAGAACTTATTTCAAGGTAGACATTAAGGCAGCTTCTGCCAGACAATCTTGAGCCCAGTTCAGTGTTGAACTCCCAGGATCAGGGGCTAGAAAACAGCCCTGAAGAAGGGAGGGGCTTTCCCCATTTCTTTCCTTCTAGCAAAAATAAGATTTTATGATTTCCACCTCTTCTTTCAAATGCAGTGTACTCTCACTATAGAAAACGAGGGAAAATGTAAGTACAAAAGAGGAAGATAAAAAAAAAATCCATTAAGAATTCTACTAGTTGTAGTCACTGCTGATGCACTGTGATGCTGATCTCAGCTTAACACAGATTGAGAAAAAGGAGCCTCCATTGAAGATTTGCCTCCATCAGTTCGGCCATTGGGCATGTCTGGGGAGAATGTTCTTGGCTGCTAACTTGCCCACGCTGGGTTGGACCACTCCTGGGCAAGGGAGCAAGGGCTGTGTATGATCAATAGCTGGGCTTGAGCCTGGGAGAAATCAGGTAAGCAGAGTTCCTCCACGGTTTCTGCTTCAGGTCTCTGCCCTGCTAAAGTTCTGGCCATGGCTATAAGATGAGGCAAACCCTTTCCTCCCACGTTGCTTTCAGTTGTGGTGTTTCTCGAAGTAGCCTAAAGCAAACCAGAATGTGTGTCCTTTGAAAATGTCCCTGTGTTGTCTGTGCAGTATTCTGCTTCTTCAGATTTAAAAAAAAAATTTTTTTTTTGTTTTGATTTGTTTTAGCTGGCTGAAGACTTGAGGTGAGTGGGGGCAGGGTAGTGGGTATCAAGGGCATTCTTCCCAGCCCTCTGTCCCTGAATCTCAGCTTTCAGATGGCAGCCATGTCTCTTGTCTGTGACTCACCCCCCATCTTCTAACAAGTCTCCTCAGCATCTAGGCTGCTATCAGAGCATCTCCTTCCAGCTCAGAGTGGCAATGGCTGCCTGCTGTAACTAACGCTCAGGTTGCCTCATTAGCTCTGTTTGACCTCTGCTTGACCTCTCTACTCTTCCCTTACCTGTGCAAGCAGTTCCATAAATTCCTTTACCTTCCTTGAAAGCAGATAAAATGATTTCCTAATTTGACTTCATTAGGACCTAGACACAGGACTAATGGTTTCCAGATAGTCATAGGCAGAGATACTGTGGGAGGCTGGAGTCCCAGTTCTTTAGAATTCATATTTCAAACACTAATACAGAAGTGGAAAGATCCTCTTCTAGCCAAGAATATCACATTTATTTTCATTAAGACATTATCTGGGTCTGCAAACATGTATTGCTTTCACAGAGGAACTGAATTTGACCCCCTGCATTCATACTAGTTGAGGCAGAAAAGAAACTGTCTGTCTCAGTGCTTGTAGCAGCAGGTGAGATTGGAACCTAGAATTCCTGAGGTTTTCTAGACCAGAGCTCTTCTTCTGAAATTGGCATTCCCTCCCTGGACCCGCCTTCAGCACCCGTTCTCCATGGTTTATGTTAATCATCCCTCTGAGCTATGGAAAAGAAAAACTGAATGCCCTAAATTTCCCTTTTAATTTTATTATAATTATATGACAAATAATGCTTACTTGCTAATTATTATACAGAACAAATGTTGCTTGCCAAGTGTTGAGTGGAACCTTTTATTCTTCTCTTCCAAAAAAAAAAAAAAAAAAAAAAAAAAAAAAAAAAAAAAAGAATTTATCCTTAGGAAAGCTAAATACGTGTTCCAATCTGGAAGGCTTCATTTACGTAAGTCTCCAATTTCATAATGTCTATGTGGAATATGGGGTGGAGAAAGAAAAAGGGGGTGCTCAAGGCCCCTCAGTCCAACCTCGTCACTTTAAATAAGAAGGAGTATGTCTACAGTTATAGAGCGCCTTGCTCAGAGATAGGGGCAGGTCGTAGAGAACCCAGGCCACTGACCCAGTTTAAGGCACACCATCATATTCTTCTTTGTGGCCCTTCTACCTGCTTCCAGTACTATCAACTTTCAGCTGATGCCACAAACCCTTTCTCTAATACTGATCTTTACCATCATTTCACCTCAGCTGCTAGCCTGTTTCCAAATGCAGGAGTTAGCCAAAACCTCTTTTCAATTTCCTTGTCTCTTCCTCCCCTCCTCTCTCCCAGGTTTTAAAACTGTTGATTGTCTTCAGTCTAGCCAACATTTTCTTTCCTAAGTCTTCCTTTGCCATTGTCCTTTCTTTGATCCTTCCCTTTTGATTCAAAGCCAGTTTGTGTGGTTGAAGCCATGAATACTTCTACTGGAGGAATCGTCCAAGCCCTTGGTTTGATGTCTGGTTGCCATAAACCTTTGATCATTCTGAGAAGGGGACACGATAACATCATAACCTTTTAGCAGGACCCTTGAGAATACCCCTTATCATTGCCTGGCTTCTTGTGTGCTGGTGTGAACATCTTCACACCTCAAACACTACAGCAAATGTGGGAAATCCTTCTTTAGCCAAGAATATCACTTTTTTTTTTTTTTATTACAACATGTTATCCAGGGCTGGAGAGATGAGTTAGGAGTTAAGTGCGTGTACTGTGGAGCATCTGAATTTGGTTCCCAGCATTCATTATCCGGTGACTCACAACCTCCTATAACTTCAGCTCCTAGGGAACCAATGCCTTTCTCCGGTTTGCACAGGCACCTACAGCCTCCCTTCCTCCCTCCCTCTCTCCTCCCTCCCTTTCTTCCTCTTTTCCTCCCTTCCTTCCTCTTCCCCTCCCTCTTTCATACACACACACACACACACACACACACACACACACACACACACACACACACAGAGAGAGAGAGAGAGAGAGAGAGAGAGAGAGAGAGAGAGAGAGAGAGAGACTTTTAAAAATATGTATCAACCATGAGATGCAGGTTTTCAGTGCTCCAGCAATTGGCTCCTTTGGCTGTTAGTATCAATCTTAGCTGGGTTTTAGATCTTTGCCAAATTTGTGTTATGTAGACATTTACGAGTGGTTGGATTTATTAAAGCTTTTCCAGGATAGTGTTGTATAATATATGTCTGAGTCACAGTGACCTTGTTCAAGGGCACTAGCCCTCCCCAGAGCAAAGCTTATTGACACCATAGTTCCAGTTGGCTTGTGTTCTTCTTGCCTTCCAAGTTGTGTTCCTTTCCTCAATGTGGATTTTGTCTCAGGCACATAATCATTGAGAAGTCAGGAACTCAGTTCATCTTCCACATTCCTGTAACTTCTTGTGCTAAATTTGATTAAATATAGTGATCAAATGCTCAGGTTCTGCTTATAAAACAAGTGTACAGGACACTTGCTTTCTCCCTTCATACAGTGGTGTTTTAGCAAGAGTTACCAAGAAGAAAGATTCCAGGCAGAAAGAAGAAGAGTTTTGGAAACCCAAGAGCACAGTATGTTGTTTTCCTCTCCCCTTGTGTGAAGGGTAGGGTCAGTGTGATGCAGGCTTTCAGCTTGCGCTCTGAGCAATCTGCTTCTCTAAAGTCCTCATTGTGACCAATGCCTCTAAGTTCCCAGACTCGTGGCCATAAGCTTTGTTTTCTTACTTTTATATTATTCCTATATTTGTTCCTTTGGTTTTTAATACTAATCTATCAAAATCTAACTATAAGTCTTCTATGGGTCTCTAAATTTTACCTTTTCTTTTCTCTATTTAAAGCCTCATCACTCTCTTGACCTTGACTTTTAAAAGATTGATTCCTGCATGTTACCCTAACTGGATTCAAGTGATTTTCCCATCTCAGGCTCTAGAGTGATGGGGACCACAGGCATAAACATGGACAAGTTGTGACATCCCCTTCTTTACCAACATCAGTGTCACCAGCCTCATTCCAGCCCATGAACATCAAAATGAAGCCTAAGCTTCTTCTCTTAACTTTCCATGAGCTGGATATAGTTTAAGGGCTGCCTGTCTGTTCAAGACCTCTTCAGATGCTGCTTCTGAGGATAACATTCTATAGATGGTCCTGAGTCAGTTCTGATCAAGTGCCCTTCCACTAGATGGTGAGGAAGGAGATAATCTTGTTTGTAACCCAGAATGCTTTGCACCCTGGGTCATTTATACACACACACACACACACACACATACACACACACACACACACACACACACACACACTGATCTGAAGTTCCAAGTCTGGCTCTTCAAGCAGAGAGCCATGTGCCAGCATATGGCAGTGAGTTATGTTGGGCTCAGTTACGCCACTTTCATTTGTGTGTGTCTCTTGGAAACTTAGACCTACCTATAATCTGATATTTTAGAGATTTGGTCATTTTTGATGACCTGAAGTAACAGAAAGAAATCTGTATAAACTTCTGGAGAACTTGCCTAACATAAGTGACCATTATGTGTCTTTTCATTTTGTTTAAAAAGTTATTTTGATTGGCTTTTTTTGGAGGGACTCCCAATATTTTTGGACTATTAGAATCCTTGCAAACGTATTGTAACTATAGCCAAGAACCAGAGGGAAATCAGGAAGAAAAGGTCCTAAGCTACTTGAAAATGTCATCGGTAAGTCTCTTAAGCTCACACTTAATGTCTAGTTTTCTTCTGTTACTCTCAAACTCTTAGGCATGAGAACAAGTGAGAGCAGTAGAGTACCATAGCTGGATATAATAATCCCTTCCCATGCCCATGTGGCCTATCACCCATTTTCCAGCAACCCTGGTGGCTTTCTTCTTACTGAAGGGAGTTCTGGGCCTCTGGAAGTGGAAGTGAAAGAAGATCCTTAAAGAACAATGGGCAAGGTGGGGAATAAGCCTGAGTTCTCTTCCAGTGAGGTCCAGCTCTATACAGTCTTATAGAGGTCCAGGGCAACAAGGTTCAGATGCCCTCAAAGTACAGGGCTTCTGATTTGTACATCAGAGGTTACTGCCCTCTCCTTTCCTGACCCATGGCAGCTTGCACTGGAATGTACTGGGATGTACTGGGACATAATGGGGCATACTCTGATGTACTGGGATGTACTGGGCACACTGGGGTGCACTAGAACATACTAGAACATACTGGGACATACTGAGATTAACTCTCAAGGAAACATCTTATTAGGTCTTTATTTCATGGCCTGTTTCTGATAGACCCAATCCTAACACAAATTACAAGAACAAAGCCAGGAATGAGAGAAAGGAAAAAGAAAGATCTTAACAGATAGAAGTAATAACAGAAGTGCATTAGCACTCTGAGTTCATTAAGGGGCCCACTGAGTCACAAGCATATGAGACATACTGAACTATAAAGTTGCAGCCAAGGCAACATATATTCCAGAAAAGACTGGAAGAAAGTTTCATGTTTTGAAAAGCTTTCTACATGCATGGGTGAAAATAAACTGTGAAACTTCAAGTATCTTAAGAATTTATTGACTATAGAAACTTGACTTTCCTGAAAGACCCAGCTCCTGATAAAAAAGATTTACTGGATTTTCAGTTGAAGTCATTGCTTCAAGATTTAAACTTCCTAGATCCAGAAATTTAGATTTATATAACTCATGCTCTTCATAATAGTCTTTGCCTGTATCTCTTCTTTGCTTGAACAATAGAGTTCTCTTTTTAAAGTCTGCCTTCCCACGGAATCCCCCTTTGCCCCTTGGCCATTTCAGTGGCCCTTCTTAGGCACCATTATCTAATTACTGGGCTGTGAAAGATCTGCTCTGCATACACAATCCCAGGGGCCAGGACACTGAAATCTGTACTTCTGTTTTGTTTTCAATCCAAATTGATTATTTTTTTCAATTTTCATCCAGATGTTTAATATCATGTAAACACAGCTTGAAAGTGTTCCTGAAGTGCTTGCAGATGTATGCCAGCAAAACACTTCCCAAATTACATATAATGATGCTGTCAGTCTATTTATATCTATTTCATAATCTCTGCCTAGAATTTTAGCTGTGAGATTAAGATGGAAAGAAAGTGAAAATTTCACATGTATGGGTGATTTGTCTATTTGATTAAAGACTCCAGATATTTTGGAAACATTTGGGGATTGACACTATTTCCTACTGAATGCTGACATCTCTATAGCCATAGTGTTATGGCTAATTGTTTGTATATTCCCCTAACAATGTATATGTAAAGTTCTAGCTCCTTGTGATAGAATAGTTTATCTTTGTATTATTTCATTTGGAAAGGAATTTATTTAGGAAGAAATGTTTTTCTATGTGGCCAAGGTTCGTCTAAACTCTCAGGCTAAAGTGACTCTCCTACCTTGACTTCCCACATAGCTGATTCCCACAATACCTGGTGATAGTAAGCCTCTTGTGACTAGATTAATGTACTTATAAATGAGACAAACAATATCTGCTTCCCCTTCCACACCCATTCTAAAATAAGGAGTGTCTGAATAGAAAACTGACTTCTAGCTCTCTAATTTTGAAATCTGGCATCCAGAAAATAAGTTTCTAGTGTTTATGACACTTAGTCTGTACTATTTTGATATGGTCTTTTTGGAGTGACTCCCAATATTATTAGACTATTAGTTTCCTGGCAAAAAACTATAGCCAAGAACCAGCCTTTTCTCCTAGACTATTTCCATTCTTCCCTGCCTCCCATTGAACTTTAGAAAATAGTATATATCCTTCTGCTACCTCCTAAGAAACACAACTTACCACCAAGGATAACTATCACCTAAAGATAAAAAACAATGGAGATATTCTAAGTAAACAGACCCGAGAGACAAGGAGGAGAAGCCATTTAAATACCTGACAAAATAGACTTTTAAAAAAACTAATCAGAAGAGATAGGGAAGGGCACTACGTATTTACCAAAGGGAGGTGGGAGGAGGTGCGGGGAACCAAGAGGATTTCGCAATTTTTGACATCTGCATATCAAACACAAGGACACTCAAGTTTGTAAAATAAACATTACTACAGCTAAAATCACATATGGACCTTTACAGAGTGATTGTGGGTGGCTTCGATATCCCATGGGTTATCCATAAGGAAAAAAAAAACTGAGCAGAAATACTGGAGTCAAATAATGTCACAAACCAAATAACAAATGTCTATCAAATATTTCACCCAAATACAAAAATATATACATTTTTATTTCAGCAGCCAATGGAACTTTCCCAAAGATTTATTACATATTTGGATATAGAACAAGACTCAGGAGATATAGGAAAACTGAAATAGTACCCTCTCTGACCACCATGAATCAAAACTGGCTATTATCGTCAACAGAAAGCTTATAAACTCATGGAAACTAAACAACTCATGACTGAAACGAAAATGGGTCAAGGCAGAAATTAAGAAAGAAACAAAAAACTTTCTAGAATCAGATGAAAATAAATACACATCATACCACACCTGTATAATGAAAACTTTAAGACATCGAAGAAAGAAACTGAAGAAGACATCAGGAGATGGGAAGATCTCTTGTGCTCATGGATTGACTGGTAAAATTAATGTAGTGAAAATGTCTACACTAGCAAAACCAAACTTATGAAAACAATCAATGCAACCCCCATCACAATTCCAACACAATTCTTCACAGAAATTGAAAGGACAGTTTTAAGCTTCATATAGAGATGGGAAAAATACAGGATAGCTAAAACAATCATGGACAATAAAAGAGCTGCTGGAAGCAATACCATTCCTGGGTTCAAGTTGTACTAGAGAGCAAGAAAAACCAACTGACATAAAAACAGGCGTGTTGATCAATGAGATTAAATTGAAGACTTAGAAACCAGAAATACACATGACTAAAAGGGTGATTTCCTTCACCAAGTGGTGCTGATCAAACTGGATGGCTTCATGTTGAAGAATTCAACCATACTTATAGCCCGGTACTAAACTCAGCTTCAAACGGATAAAAGGCTTCAGCACAAGACCAGATATTCAGAATTTGATAAGAGAGAGAGAGAGAGAGAGCTTGGAATAGCCTTGAATTTTTGATATAGGAAAGAACTTTCTGAACAAAACACTTACACCACAAACACTAAGGACAATTAATAAATAGGACCTCATGAATCCAAAAGAGCTTCTGTAATACAAAGAAAAGTCACCACCATTTGAGCAGAATAGCAAGCTACAGATTAAAAATCATCTTTATCACTTTTATATTTACAGAGTTTTAGTATCTAAAATATATAAATGACTTAAAAACTGAACATCAAGAAATCAAATACCCCAATGGAAAAAATTGAAAAATGGGATGCAGAACTAAACAGAATCTCTAAAATACATAGCACAAAAAGCTGAGAAACACGTTAAGAAATGTTCAACATTCTTTGCCATTAAGAAAATACATAGAACTATTTTAAAATTTCATCTTACACCAGTCAGACTGGCGATCAATAAAACAATTAACAGTACATGCTGGTGAGAATGTGGGGAAAGGGGACACATACTCGTTGATGGAAGTGCAAAATTGTAAAGTCAGCACGGAAATCTTTGTGTCTAGTCTCTGGAAGCTGGGAACAGAATCTACCTCAAGATCAAAGCACAAACCCAAAGGACTCTGTATTCTACTATAGCGACACATGTTCATCCATGTTTATTGCTACTCTACTCATAACAGCCTAGATGTCTATCAACATAGAAATGGAATGTTATTCAGCTGTTCAGAAGAATGAAACTATGAAACTCACAGGAAAATGGATGGGGCTAGAAAAACATCAAGCTGACTGAAATAAACCAGACCTCAAAAGACAAATACTGCGTGTTTTCTTTTATAGGCATATGCTAGTTTTTATGTCTTCAGTGTGCATACTACAATCCATACAATAGAAGTTAGGTACCTAGCCAGGGGCTAAAGGGTAGGAGAGGACCCTCCAAAGAGGGGGAAATGGAGTATATTTTTATGAAGAGGTGGGGGGAAAATGGAGCAGAGGACTAAATGGGGAGGGAGATAGAGGAAGAGAATGTGATGATGAATATCTAACATTGAGAAATATTCAGGGGGCAGATGGAAACCTGCT